>NC_056625.2:48927743-49527743 GCF_002870075.4 Lactuca sativa
CAAGCAGCTGTTCGAGCAATTCGCATTGTAGATAACCTTCCATCTATTAGAAGGGTGGGTGACAGAGAAAAACCTATTGCTGATATTCTCGAGTGGTTATCATCAATTTTTGGTTTTCAGGTAACTTTTATTCATAAACCACTTTATTTAACTCTGCACGGATTGTTTACAAATATGACTGGTTTAAATTTTTGTTGTTCTGAAATAAAGAAAGGAAACGTTGCAAATCAAAGGGAACACTTGGTATTGTTACTTGCAAATATTGATACAAGGTCAAAGGGTGTTGAAGATTATGATCAGGTAAAACTCACACTTTTTCATTGTGTAATATTTGAACTGAACTTCGGTGCATGTGGTTGTGCCTAGAGATGAACTGAATACTAATGAGGAACTTTTTACAGTTGGATAGCCAAACGGTAAAGCATTTATTGGATAAAACTTTAAAGAACTATGTCTCGTGGTGCCATTATTTGCACTGTACATCAATCATTGAGTAAGTTATTAAAAAGGTGACGCAACATGTTTCTTGTTCTTTGAAGTGAAGATTTAATCTTTTTTGTTTGATTTATTGTTGTTCAAGTTCACTTAAGTGTCCACCTAGTGGTGATAGGCAACAATTATATCTTCTCTACATTGGACTCTATCTACTCGTCTGGGGTGAAGCTTCAAACGTGCGGTTCATGCCTGAATGTCTTTGTTATATTTTTCATAATGTATGTTATTATTTGGTTATATTTACAAGAATACATTTATCATTATGTTTATCTAGCTTTATGATGTGATCTTATTTCATTGAATAAAAAAGATGGCAAATGAAATGCATGGAATTTTATTTGGCAATGTTCAACCTATAAATGGAGGGACATATCAAGTAGTAGCAGTTGATGAGGAAGCATTTCTGCGTGAGGTCATCTCACCTATTTATGATGTTCTTCGTAAGGTAATAACATCATAAGTTGTGTTCCAGTTTGATAAAATCTACTTTTCTAATGGGACTTATTTTTTTATTGGTGGCAGGAAGCCATGAGAAATAAAGGTGGCAATGCAAGCCATGCTTCATGGAGAAACTATGATGATCTAAATGAATATTTTTGGTAACTCTTTATATTATAAAACCGCCATTCATGTTCAGGCTCAACCCTATCATTTTACAGGCTTGTGCAAAAACTTAAACTAAGGCCCCATAATAAATTTATGAAATATAATTAAGTAAATTCATTACCACTAAATTCAAAACATAAAGTTGATAACAATCATCTTGTAGAATCCCTATCTGAGCATCATATACATGCTCATATACAAGTCTCTACTCATTAAGACAAACCACTACAAACAACTTTCCAATTGCAATAGGAACAATCAACAATATTGTGCATGTTAGACCAAACTTCGATTTTTCTGTTGTGAATAAGAAACCAGACGTTCCCGTCAATGAAAATAGTTTTATCAATTATGTTCAAAAAATAATGAATCATGAATGATTCTTCATGTGTACGTTTGTGTACTAATTTCAATTGCTCAACACTATTCTTATCAAAAAGTTTTTTATCGGTTCCTAAATCAGAAGCTATAGCCAAAAAACAAATTTAAGCCTACTCGAAACCATGCTCTTGGTTTCATATAGGCCTGGCAATGGAGCGAGTTTTAACCCTGATCTGATCCAAACCTTTAACAATTATATGGGTTTGGAGCATAGTTTTTGATCCGTTTACCCGTTAACGACCCGTACCCGCTAACCCTTTTATTAAAAGGGTCGGGTATGGATCATCACCGATCCGCTCCGTTTATAACCCGCCCCATATAAATTTTAGAAATATAAATTTATATTTTATATTGCCTAAATTTGTATTTTACATTAAATTCCAATCAGAAGTCCAAAGAGAAAAGGCCAAAGACTAAATTGTTTTTATATAGGACTCGAGGACTCACCTTCTAGACTTACAGTCTTCTCGCAAGAGTCATGATTCCATTTCATTTATATTTCATCATGTAATCACCAATTTCATTTATAAATCAATAAGGTCATTTATCAACCGAAAGAAAGTTTGTAATTGTTATTCTCTATCAATGCAAGCAACGATCAAAAATCAATTGGAAGTAACTAAAATAATGATTTTAATTCCAATAGAAAGTCCTTGAGTACATAATGTGTTTTCTAAATCAAAACTTAGTTTTATTTAATAAATGTGATTTTATGATTTAAGTAAAATGTGTTTGATTATTCAATAAACTTACGGGTTACAGGGCGGGTTTGGATATCTGTTGATTCGGTGGATAAGGGTATGGGTTTGATAATCAAAAACCATGCGAGTAACGGAGCGGGTTTGGATCGGATTTTGAAATTTGTTAAAAGGGTTTGGATCAAGGTCGATTCGCTCCAAACCCGCCCCATTGCCAGATCTACTTATAGTTACCCCTTATCTATTTTCATTATTAGATCGTGCTTACAACTTTACCAACTTTATTCACATTCAATGTTACACCTTCTTTATGTCGCTCCCAATTAGATTAAATATTATCAAATTTATGGTATTATCTTTGAATGTATATTTTGCTACACTTGAACTGATTCTTTGTTATGATGATATTTTGGGTTTTTTATTAATATCCATTTTACCTGATTTTTCTTGACTCTTAATTCATCTCAAAAATTTAAACTTTAGCCATTTTCATATACTTAATTTGACTCTAAAGTCTAAATAAAATTTTAAAATTTGAGTTGGGTTTTTGAGCTTTAGTGGCATGGTGTAAATGTCTATGTATTGGACTCTAATTTCTAATGTATATTGATAATATATTTAACAAACCTATTTTTAGTAACATGAATACGATTAGTAACATCTAAATATACTTAATTAACATATTTTTATTATTATTATTATTATTCATGTTAACACTATTGACCAACCTTTAATTCTTTCTCTTGCAGGTCTAACAAATGCTTTAAGTTAGGCTGGCCAATGAATCGCAAATCTGACTTTTTTATTCACTCCGATGAGTCATCGCGCCATCATGTAGTATGTGTGCATTTATGCAACTTTAAAGCTAGCATTATTCACCAAATAAAAATGCTCAAATTTAAGTAATTTGCAGGGGCCCAATCAAGTAGTATCCGGAAAGAAGAAGAGTAAAACAAATTTTGTCGAAGTGCGTTCATTTTTGCACCTTTACAGGAGTTTTGATCGGATGTGGATTTTCCTCATATTGGTCTTGCAGGTAGGCATATAACAGAATCATGCAGTTAGTTGATGATTTCTTATTAGGCTGGTAGCATTTCAATCTTTTCATTTCGATTTCGTAGGCTATGATAATTGTTGCATGGCATGGAGATGGATCAATCTTCGGAATTTTAGATGAAGCTCTCCTTAAAAACATCTCCAGCATATTCATCACTTATGCCATACTTAACTTTATCCAAGGTACATACTTACTTCCTGCACATTCTTTCGTTACTTCTAGCTGTTGTCCTTTTTGTAATTTATGGTTTCTCTTTACAGTTAGTCTAGACATAATCCTTAGTTTCAACGCATGGAGGAGCTTAAAACCTACACAAATTCATCGCTATATTTTCAAATTTGTTGTAGCTGCTTTTTGGATGGTAATCTTGTCTGTTGGTTACTTAAGATCAGTTCCAAATCCAACAGGATTTGTGAAGTTTCTCAGTACTTTGGGAGGAAATTGGAGAGGGCAATTGCTTTATAACTATCTTGTAGCAATTTACTTGATCCCCAACATACTGGCTGCCTTTCTATATCTGCTTCCACCTATAAGGAGACACATGGAAAGTTCCAATTGGCGTATAGTCACTCTTATAATGTGGTGGGCACAGGCAAGTTCACTTACGTGTTGGTAGTTTGTATTGATGTTACATCTTACATGCTTCTTGTTTTATATTAAATACTGCGAATTTTAACAGCCAAAACTCTATGTTGGAAGAGGCATGCATGAGGGCATCTTTTCTCTTTTCAAGTAGGGATATAAAGTTTGATATTTGAATTTTTAAATTTCTTTTTTCTTACTTTGTTACTGTTGATCTTAGGTATACTCTATTTTGGATAGTGCTGCTAATAAGCAAGTTCGCATTCAGCTACTATGTGGAGGTAATCATGAAAATGCTTGTTATCATATGATTTCTATAGAAAGTTTATGCTTAAATTTGCAATTTTCATTGTAGATACTGCCACTGGTCAAGCCCACAAAGTTAATCATGAAAATGCATGTTAGCAGCCACGAGTGGCATGAGTTCTTTCCCAACAGTAAAATCTTAAAAATTATATACAAACTTTTCTAATTGTGATTCTTACTATATTATGATCTGATTACTTACTTATTTGAGCATTTTGTAGTGACCCACAATATTGGCGTCGTTATTTGTATCTGGGGTCCAACTATCATGGTGAGTGTTCTTGAAAATAATTACTTTTGTTATATGCCTCTATGAGGCCAATTAAACATATGTGATGTAATTTCATTTAAGGTCTATTTCATGGACACACAAATTTGGTACACGATATATGCTACTATTATTGGTGGAATCTACGGAGTCTTCAGGCATTTGGGTGAGGTTAGTACGAATATATCTTTAGTTTACTAAATTTTGAAATCCAACGATGACATCATCATTTTGTGATGTTTGATCCTTAGATAAGGACACTTGGCATGCTAAGGTCACGATTTGAATCGGTTCCTTTAGCTTTTGTTGAACGCCTTGTGCCTATGCAAAAAGATCCTAAAAGAGATCATGTGGAAGATGATCTATCTGTGAGAAAGAACATAGCAAAATTTTCACAGGTGTGGAACGAATTCATACTTTCAATGCGGATGGAAGACTTGATCAGCAACAGGTTCTAAACAGTTTGCTGTTATTAATAAATGGAATTAAACTGAAGCAGAATATTCTGTTGACATTCATTTTATTTTTGAAGTGAGAGAGATCTGCTTCTTGTACCTTATACTACAAGTGATGTTCCAGTTGTCCAGTGGCCACTATTCATGCTGGCTAGTAAGGTATAAATCCTCCATGCATTGGCTTGATGTCTTGTTGTTATTGTTTATCTGAAATTAAATGTAATCATGATTTTGACTTTTTCCACTTAAGATTCCCATTGCATTAGACATGGCTAAAGATTTTAAAGGAAAGGAAGATGCAGACCTGTTCAGGAAGATCAGCAGCGATGATTATATGCAGTCAGCAGTGATAGAATGCTACCAAACACTTAAGGAAATATTATTTAACCTTTTTGATGATGAACGCGATAAAAAGTAAGGCCTATACGATCTTGATTCTACTAAAAATTTATACTTACAAGTTAAAAAATCTTTTTCATTTTCTTTTTCTTTTTACAGAATCTTACAGAATATATGCCATGAAATAGAAACTAGCATTCACCAGGGAACGTTTTTGAATAAATTTTATATGAGCGAATTGCCTTTACTCAATGATAAGTTGGAGAGGTTATTGGATCGTCTGGTAAGGCATTTCTTTTAAATTGTGGGATATTATTCATTCTCATTGTTAATATATTCCTTACAATGTTTCTAATATTTTTCTGATTACTCCATTGGGTGTCTGCCAGCTAGAAGACAATGTTGGTGAAGCGAAACACACAGCCCAAATAGTCAATGTGTGTCAGGATATCATGGAGATTATCACAAAAGATGTTATGAAATATGAGCACGAGTAAGTTTTTTATTTTGGATGATAATTAAATATTCTCTTGTAAAATTCCTTTTGTGTGCTTTTGTAGGATACTTGAAAAACCTCGCGCTCATCATCGTGATAATGACAGAAAGGAAAGATTTGAGCAAATCAATGTCGGATTAACTCAAATGAAATCATGGAAGGAAAAGGTATCATCTGCCATCTGGGCACCCTCCCGATTTCGTTCGTTTTAGTCCTTTTTCTAATTTTCCATTTGTACCCCTAGGTGATGAGGCTTCGTTTGCTTTTGACTGTCAAGGAATCCGCATTTGATGTGCCTACAAATTTGGAAGCTCGTAGGCGTATCACCTTCTTTGTAAACTCCTTATATATTAGAATGCCTAATGCTCCAATTGTTCGTAACATGCTCTCCTTTAGGTCAGTACTTTTCCAACCATTCACTTATTTCACTCATGGATGCCCTACATCATTATCCTTAAGATTAGATTTTGTTGTTTGAGTAAACTTCAGTGTTTTGACTCCATACTACAAAGAAGATGTCCTCTATTCAAAAGAAGAGCTTCACAAAGAAAATGAAGATGGAATTTCTGTTTTGTTTTACCTCCAGAAGATATATCCAGGTGACTATTGATATTAGTTTTGACTGTTGTCCTCTTTATATAGAATCAAAAAACATTATTTTTTTGGTTGTATATGCAAAACCAGATGAATGGAATAATTTTGAAGAGCGGATTAATGGTATATATAGAGGGGATAAAACAGAAGCCATACGTCAATGGGCTTCTTATAGGGGGCAGACTCTTTCCAGAACAGGTTTTCTGTTTGCATGCTAGTTTAATTAAAATTTATATTTTATATATTTAGAAACTCATTCACAAAAATTTCTCAGTGAGAGGGATGATGTACTACAAGGAAGCTCTCGAACTTCAATGCTTCCTAGACTATGCAAAAGACGTTGGTTAGTGTGATTCGTTAAACTTTTTAAATGTCAGTATATTTTTTATATAATTTATATTTTTTTCCACAGAGATTTTTACTGGATTCCGAACATTTAACATGAATAAACATCACATGGATTTCAAAGAACGTGCAACTGCAATGGCTGATTTGAAGTTCACCTATGTCATCTCTTGCCAGATTTATGGTGCTCAAAAGAAATCAAGTGATGAGAGAGATCAAAGTTGTTATACTAACATCTTGAAGCTCATGCTAACGTAAGTGTATTTATATGGATCATGATCATACATTAATCAAAATTTTAAAAGTATATATTTTAATTAATTATATTTTGATCGGTTCAGATATCCTTCTTTACGAGTTGCTTATATAGATGAAAGAGAGGCTACCATCAATGGTAGATCTCAGAATGTTTACTACTCTGTTCTAGTCAAAGGCGAGGGTACTTTAGACCAGGTAACTATAAATTTATATATTGAAATCAGAGACTCATGAATGCTTACGTTTATCATCGTTCCTCTTCCCCCATTTGACAACCGTATCTCGCTCGGATGATTCTCTAAAACTCCCTTAACTCAACTCATGCCTTCGTGATTGGCTATGCTTGCTGAGCACTCGTCAATCCGAAGGAAAGCTCCTCCATAGTGCATTGGGTGCTTCCCACCAAGAGGGTTTTGCATGACCTTCTTGATCTAAAACAAGGTAAGGTACCAATATATAGAAATAGGGAAACCCTAATTCGACATATAGAAAACCTAATCCAAGAAAATACGGCTTGTTTGTTCAACGGGCGTACCTAGAGAAATATCACATATATACATTCTAACACTCCCTTTCGAGTTGGAGCATAGATGTTAATAATGTTCATCTTGTTACAGTTATTAGAAATTTTGCTCTAAAGTAATGCTTTAGTGAAGACATTAGCAAGCTAGCTCACTGTTAGAACATGAGATGTAATGATGGTTCCATTGTGAATCTTTTGGTGAGTGAAGTGACAATCAACTTCAACATGATTAGTCCTCATGAAAAATAATATTGTTTGCAACATGAATTGTTGTCTAGTTTTCACACCATAAGGTCATTGGTTTGGATTGAGGGTTCACCAAGTAGATTTCCTAACCATAGGTGATGATCATAGCCTTGGATTTAGATTCTACACTCAGTCGAGAAACAACATTTTGTTTATTACTCTTCCAAGAAACTAGATTTCCCCTTTCAAAAACACGGTATCATGTAGTGGACCATTGGTTTGTAGGGTCATCATCATAGTTGACATCTGTAAACCCTTCCATACCATGGTGACATGTCTTTGGTATAAAATACCTAAATGTAGTGCACGCTTCAAATATTTTAGAATGCAAGCGACATCCCAACGTGAGGTTCTTGGAGATAACACAAATTGGCTGACTATACCAATCGAGAACGCAATGTATGGTTACGTGATAGTCAAATAGTTCACTTTCCCATAACTTCTCTACATTTTTTTGGATTCTCACGGGGATCTTCATCATCTGTTGTTAGCTTCATATTTAATCTTGTTCCTACATCACACATTTGCTACCATAGAACTTGAACCCTACTATCTTAGGGATGGACGCATTTCTAGGTTGATATGTCGATAAAGATAGTAGTGGATCCGAAATTAATGTTGAAAGTTTACACATATGGTAGACATGAACAATTGGTCGCCTAACAAACTCTTGAGGTTGAGTGGAGACGGATAGGGTGGATGCCTTAGGTGGAGGTGGAACCGGTATGATATATACCAACAAGTCATCAGTGTCTTCTTGTTTGGTATGGCTAACACACAACCTTTAATCTTGTTCCTACATTACACATTTGCTACCATAGAACTTGAACCATCGTCCCCTTAAGGGATGGACGCATTTAAACATCTAATGTTGCTAGGCCAAGAGCCCTTTAGCCATCATTTTCCCTTGGATTTCATGATTCTAACACGTGAAAGAAGGGTAGATTTTCATGAAATGTAATATCCCAAGATACTATATATATATATATATATATATATATATATATATATATATATATATATATATATATATATATATTAAGTGTGGGAAACAAACATGTATACCCTTTTTGGAGTTAAGAGTAACTGAGAAAGACACGTTTTAAGGAATTTGGATCCAGCTTAGTTACATGTAGTTGGGTGTCACAAACAAAACAAGTATTATTAAAGATCTCCGATCATTGAGGAAAAAAATTTTGTAGGGAATAAGGTTGAGAGTTGAATTCCACCATCCAAACAACGGAGGAGGTTATACGAATGATGAGAAAACTGGAAGTGGAAATCGGATCTGCGAAAACGTTTTAGAGATAGCTGGTAAAAGAGTTTTAGCTACCTTGAGTAACGACAATTATTCGGTTGTACAACCCATTTTAGGTTGGAGTATCAACGTAAGCTGACTCATGTGGAAACGACACTCTCGAAATGGCCCTTCTCTTATTAGCAGATTTTATAGAATTGTACTCACAGAGTACAACCTTTAATGCATGTACTTACAGGGTACAATCCTCAATGTCGACTAACCTAGTTCTGATACAATGTAATAAGAGACTCATGAATACTTACATGTATCGTCTTGATCTGAAACTAGGGAAACGTACCCAGGATATAGATCTAGGGAAACCCTAATCCAGGAAAAGACGATCTTTGTGCTCAATGGGCCTAACTAAAGAAATATCACATATAAACATTCTAACATGCATAAAATAAAGGATTAAAGTTTACCTTTATGTATTCTTGTTAATAATTGTTATCATGGCATATTGGCATGATAGGAAATATATCGTATCAAGCTTCCAGGTCATCCTTCACAAATCGGTGAAGGAAGACCTGAAAACCAAAACCATGCGATTATTTTTACTCGTGGAGAAGCGCTGCAGACAATTGACATGAATCAGGTAATTTAGTACTTCACAAAAGTGTCCCTTTTTATTATCTTTCAGAAGCATTGTCAAATATCTTAATTATATATATACAGGACAATTACTTTGAGGAAGCATTCAAAATGAGAAATGTATTGGAGGAATTTAAATTTCATAAGGATCGACATGGCCAACATAGACCAACAATATTGGGGTTGAGAGAACATATCTTCACCGGAAGGTCAGTATAGTTTCATATTTACTTATTATAAAGATTGTGATATTAAACACATTCCCCACTTGCATCTCCGATATGTGTGTGTGTATATATATATATATATATATATATATATATATATATATATATATATATATATATATATATATATATATAGGGGCTAGATTAAAGTGTTTTTTATATTTATTGTGTGCTAGAATTCACCAACAGGAATTTAGTAAATTATATTATTATTTAATTAAATAATGATAGATATTAAATGGTTTCCATAATTGTATGTATATTAAATGATATCCATAATTATAATTTTCTCTTTATGGAAATTAATTAAATCCGTCATTAATGTTAGCAATAAGATTCTTTCAAAATGAATTTGTATCTAGGTTTTTATGTCAGTAATAACATTATTTCAGGACTCACTCACATAAAATGCAATAAAGTTATATGGAATATGAAGAATGAGGGTGTATTCTAGTAGAATATATACTCTCGTTCTCCTAAAATACACTTTTATTATTTTATATATGAATTCATTCCGAAACATTTGAACATATATATATATATATATATATATATATATATATATATATATATATATATATATATATATATATATATATATATATATATATATATATATATATATATATATATATATATATATATAGTATTTTATTATTACATTTTGGCTTATATATAGTTGTAGTAGGCCATTGTAACCCACAACTGAAACAAGGCACTTGCTGCCTTGTAATGCCTTTTCTTGGTTGTACTTTGGCTTTCTTTATCTCGTAAAAAGGCTTTTGATAACACCTTAATTTTTGTCCCATGTTACCATCTATTTTCATTTGCACATTTCCGGCCATTATAATCAATCATTCTCTATTGTTTTGAGCACTAAACTGCAACATACATATTGATCTTATAAGCCCCAACAAAGCCTTTTGAACTTGTGTTGGCCAAAACTTTTAGCGGATGGAAGGTTACATTAAATCTTTCACTCATTTAATTATTTTACAGTGTATCATCACTAGCTTGGTTCAATTCCAACCAGCAGACAAGTTTTGTGACAATTGGCCAAAGGATTTTAGCAGACCCTCTGAGGTATGATAATAAAAAATGAATATATGAAATATCAACTATCCTCTATGAATTCATTAATAGTTAGAATCTTTTATGCTTCACAGGGTGCGATTCCATTACGGTCACCCAGATATATTTGACAGGATCTTTCACATCACAAGGGGTGGCATAAGTAAAGCTTCAAGAACCATCAACTTGAGCGACGATATATTTTCAGGTAATTGAACTTTCTCATCATCCCAAAGATATTATGTTGTAGCACTGCTTCTACACAACAAAAGGCGTGTTCGGCACAGAGCATTTGAGAGCTTCTAGCTTATAGCGTTTGACAAAACGATCCGTTTTGAAGAGAAAGTCTTGTTTGGCACTACAAGCTTCTAGCGTTTAGTTTAAACAAAACACTCCAAATCCAAATGCTACTTCATGTAGCGTTTAACAAAATGCTACAAGCTACCTGCTACCCGCTACCAACTAATTTTTCTAAAAAGACCCAAAGACTTCAAAATAGTCTAAAACTAGTTCTAATGTCTTTAAAGTTATGTTCTGAACTGTCCTACGAATGTAATCTAGTTACATTTTTCCAGGTTATAATTCCACTCTGCGTGGAGGTTATGCCACACATCACGAATATATCCAAGTAGGAAAAGGTCGTGATGTTGGTATGAATCAGATATCCCTTTTCGAAGCTAAAGTTGCAAATGGAAATGGCGAACAGACACTTAGCCGTGATGTTTACCGACTTGGTCGCCGTTTTGATTTTTTGAGAATGTTATCATTCTACTACACCACAGTTGGTTTCTACTTTAGCAGCATGGTATAACAATATAACAATTACTTCTATTTACTTATAACTTTTACATTATTACATACATTAAATAACTTCTTTTGATCCAGGTTACTGTGCTTATTGTTTATGCATTTTTATACGGACATATATATATGGTTTTGAGTGGGTTGGAAGGGCAAATATTAGAAGATGAAAGTCTTAGTGGCAACAAAGTCCTAGAAGAAGCTTTAGTCATCCAATCTGTTTTTCAGCTCGGTTTACTTCTCATGCTTCCTATAGTTATGGAAATAAGTCTAGAAAGAGGATTTCGCACCGCATTACGCGACTTTATCATAATGCAACTCCAATTAGCCTCTGTGTTTTTCACTTTCCAGCTTGGAACAAAAGCACATTACTATGGAAGAACAATTCTACATGGAGGTTCAAAATATCGCGCCACGGGCCGTGGTTTGGTCGTCTTCCATGCAAAATTTGCAGATAATTACAGGTTGTATTCGCGTAGTCACTTTGTGAAAGGGCTGGAGTTGGCTATTCTGCTTATTATCTATCAGGCATATGGGAACTCATACCGAAGTTCAAATCTATACTTATTCATTACGTTCTCGATATGGTTCCTGGTTGCTTCATGGTTGTTAGCTCCTTTTGTGTTCAATCCTTTGGGAATTGACTGGCAGAAAACAGTGGAGGATTGGACGGATTGGAAAAGGTGGATAGGGAATCGTGGTGGGATTGGAATTTCACAAGATAAAAGTTGGGAATCATGGTGGGATGCAGAACAGCAGCATCTTAAGTACACAAACATAAGGGGAAGAATTCTTGAAATTATACTTGCGTGTCGGTTCTTCATTTATCAGTATGGACTTGTGTATCGTCTTAATATTGCAGGTGGCAGCACAAGTATACTGGTTTGTTTCCTTCTTCCCTGTTTATTTGTTTCGTATAGGGTGCAATTTGTTCTCATTAATCATTTTATTTGTCAGGTTTATGCGTTTTCATGGTTGGTCTTGATATCTGCTCTTCTGGAATTTAAGGTAAAAAACTAAATTGATCATCTATGATTGTATGGTAGGGCTAGAAAGACAATGCAACCCTTGAAAGCCTAATTGTATGTTGTATACTCTTTTTGTCAGTTGGTGTCAATGGCCAAACGGTTTGGCACAAATTTACAGCTCATGTTCAGGATCTTAAAGGCCTTTCTCTTCCTTGTCTTCCTTTCTCTCATGACGGTCTTATTTATTGTATGTGGCCTGACCATCAGTGACATATTTGTTGCCTTCCTTGCCTTTGTGCCAACTGGTTGGGCAATCATCTTGGTAAGTAACCCTTTGGATCATTGTACACTTGGGTGTTGTTTCTCTTTTTCTTAATGCAGAAAGAACGAACTACTAGAGAATGTCATGGAACTAGGACCTTCCCCAATAAGTCCTAACTTTTTACTATTTATCTCATTCCTTCCATTTCCCCTAAGTGTACTGTCATTATTTAAAATATTTTTATTGATAGTGTTTGTTTTGTGGAACTGTGAAGATTGGTCAAGCATGCAGGCCTTGTGTAAAATGCATAGGATTTTGGGACTCGATAATGGAGTTAGGGCGTGCATACGAATGCTTGATGGGATTGGTGATATTTATGCCAATTGTCATACTGTCATGGTTCCCTTTTGTATCAGAGTTCCAAACAAAGCTGCTTTTCAATCAAGCATTGAGAAGAGGTCTTCAGATTTCAATGATTCTTGCTGGTAAGAAGGACAAGGACAAGACTCAGCCAACTTGATACGTAAAATCAGTCGACACCTTGTTAACAAGTCAAAGGAAGTTTTGAATATAGAACATTTCAATCCAAGATTTCAATTCTGCATATGTTTTTATCTGTATGTATTCTTCAGATTCAAAAAAAATTAATGTTAATTGCAATTACAGTTTATACTAGTTATTTTTAAGAGATCCAATCTTGATGAACATTGTCTGAGATTACAGTCATACTTGTTGAAAAAAAATATATTAATTGATGACATTAAAGTTAGCTTCATCGGTTTATACAGATTTGTTCTAAACAAGTCTAGTGTTATTTAATGTTCTCTGAACCTAAATCTTAGATGAAGTTGTAATAATCATTTCTATGTTAAATCTTATTTTGATTATAACTATTTTATAATGGTTAATAACCAAGTTTTGGTTTGTTCACCTATTCACCTCAAAAAAATTGAGGTAGGTTTACCATTCAAGTTTTATGTTTGTTCAATTTATATGAAAAGAAGTAAAATAAAACTTGTTTGACCATTGACTTAACAATGATATGATAATATAATCACGAAATGATAATGACATGACAACATACGTGAAATAATTTTTGAGTGAATTATATAAGTTGTCCTTTGTGGTCTGCAAAAAATTATTGATTGTCCATATCCTAAAAGTTTAACCATCTCGTTCTCCCATTCTCCATCTCTGTGGTTCGGGATTTGCAACTCTTGTTCTTAGTCGATTTAAAATGATCGATTAGCCCTCATCTTTATTTGTATTTCTTTTATTACTAATATATTTTAATAATTAATATAAATATATAAATGGTCCTACTCTTCCTTCCCCTCCGCCCCTCCATCTCCCTCACCCTCTCCCTCTCCTCAGGACATGAGCCTTCTTCTCCTGTTGTCTTCTCCGACGGTCATCACCCATCACTGATGAGAGCATCATTGTTGACTCCATGGGACTAGAGAGATTTGTTGTTTGATTGCTTCCCAACTCTTCTCCTCAATGTCTCCCAGTACCACTCCAAATCTCTCTGCCAATGCCTACAAATTCAATTTTAAAGATAATAGTATAACACTCAAATTCAACTTTGCATGGAGGGGGGGTAATCATTTCATCCACCATGTGCCCACCATGTGCCCGTTTGGCAATGCTTGCGAGGAGAACGAGATACACATTTTCAAGAAATGTTCCACAGCTAAGGAGATTCATGGGCTCCTAATCATTGGGTGGAATGATCTTCCTATCTTGAACAACTCATTTGATGCCTTCCTGGGGATACACTCTACCTATAGTGTGGTCAGCAGGTCTCAAGATATTCTTGAATCAATTTCAAGGGCGCTACTATGGACCATATGGGCAAACAGGAACATTATGCTCTTTAATAGCAAGATGAATAGATTGTCTACTCTAGCTTATGAGGTCAAGATTTTGAGTTTTTTAGGGCTTAAAAGTAGAGCTAACTGGGGTAAGGATTTTTTATGGGACTCTTGGGTTAACAACCCTCTATAATTTACAATGTAATTCCCGCTCCTTGCAGTTCAATTTACAAAAATCTAGCTGTTAAGAAAAAGGTATAATACCCATAAATGAGCTTTAGATGTTTTTTTTAACAACTAGACTTTATTATAAACAAGCTGCAAGAAGCAGGAATTACATAGTACACTATAAAGGGTTGTTAACCCATGGGTCCCATAACAAATCCATTTAGCTCTACTTTTAAGCCATAAAAAGCTCAAAGTTTTACTTATTCTAATTAACTAGGTGTGGGACCTGTGTATTACACAGGTTTATTTAAAAAAAAATTAAATATTAAATTAAAATGTAAACAAAAATATTTTTTAATATACAACTTTTAAAATAAAAAAAGAAAAAAAAACATATATATTGCAATTTAATATCATATATATGATATTTAATACTTTACATATATAAGTATATGATTTTAATTTTAAAAATCGAAACAAATCAAAATTGACAAGTGGATAGTATTTATTTTAAAAATACCACAAAATAACAAGTGTCAAAACTCATGAGAGATTGACATGTGGCAAAAAAACCTTCATTTATTAAAGAGGATTAACGTTAGATGCTACCCTACTTTAATTAACATTGTATTAATCAATGGTTTATTTTACGAGAAAATCGAATGTAGGTGTTTGAAGCAGAAAAATAAAGACGAAGACTTCGCAATTAATGAAATCTAAGGTATGTGGTGCTAGTGTAATACAAATTTCCGCCGTATGATCTATTTTCATTATATTTAAGTTCTAGGCTTGAGATGTCATCAAACCATTATTCTTTATTGGGATGTAAATGTGATGAATCGGGCTTTTGTGGGTAAAATTTGTATAAAGCATAGTTTGTTGGCCTAGGTGTGTAATAAAATAAGTTTCTAACGCTTAAACCCTTCATGGTTTATGATAGCCTGTATTCTTGAGAAGTTAATAAAAATGTGAGAAAACCTTTGTTTTGTAAGGGAATTCGATTTTGAGCAAGAGAGATTGTATTTGTTGTTGTGTCTTCTTGATTTCCTAGTCAAGGATCATCCAAGGTTTCTGTTTAATCCATTTATTAGATTGGGAGTGAGTTATTGGATTGAAAATACAGACTGATAATTGAAATCATTAATGTGAAGATTAAATGGATTAATTTGATATTTGGAAGGGTTAGAACAATGTTTTTTATGCTTAAGATTGATTCCAATCAAAATGAATCATTGAAATCGATTTCCTAAGGGCATCCACAGTCCATTGAACTCCACATTACTGCCACATCATCCACATTTCATTAAACCCTATGCAGTTTAATAAAATTCCACATCATCAGCATTATATTTTTAAGCATAATTATAAATTAAAAACTAAAAGATATAACAGTTAAAAAAAGAATACACTACTTAAAAATACATTAATTAAAAAGTTACGAAACCTAAAACATTTAATACCTAAAAATATACACTACTAGAAAAACAGCCTTTTACGACGCTCATTGCGCATCGTAAAAGGCTCAGACGACGCGCAAATGCGCGTCAAGGAAGGTCCTGTCATAAAGAGAGACGACGCACATTTACGATGCGCAATTACGACACGCAATGCGTATCAAGAAAGGTCATGTCATAAAGGAAGACAACACGCATTCGCATGTCGTAACCTTACGACGCGCGTGTTAATGACACGCATTGCGTATCAAGAAAGCCCCTGTCAAGAAAGGTCATGTCATAAATGAAGATGACACACATTTTTGCATATCATAATTTTAAATGTTTTAAAAAAATATTATTTATAGATTTACTTATTTTCAAATTAAATTTGTATTTAACGTTTCATCATAGAAAATAAAATATCATATACAAAAAATAGAATCCATTGCATAAATTTAATGTCATACAAATAATCGTTCGAACGACTAAGGGGATCCGATTGTACATTGTTATTAAGAAAATGGAAGTATATTGTTATAGTTAGAAAATAAATGAGAGTACAATGCGCTACGTTTGGTTCCTCTCATATAGTTTACGTCTTCAAGATTGCTATCCAATAAGATTTTAGTATTCGCATGTAGAAATTCCATTGCAAAATGCACACCTGAGAGCTCACGTCCAGGAACAGGGAGGTCTCGTGGCTTTGTTGCCCCCATTGCTAAAATAACCGCATCATTCTCTTCGCGAAGGCGTTCAATTGAGTACACTGGATCGCTTCCTATTTCCAGGACAGAGGAACTGCAAAATAGACAAGAGGGTATTTATGTCTTTTTGCAAGTTTCTTCATATAATGAAGAAACAATCTAATATTTTTATAAACTAAGGAAAGTGACGATGAAAGTGACGAGGGTATTTACGTGTTTTTGGATGGAACAAAATATTACAACTAGATATTTGAAACTTTCCTTACACAAATCATTCAAAGATGGTCACCTGAAATTGGAGCCACTCCAATATTTGAATACAAGAGAGGTGTCAATTACTCTTGTGTGAACTGTCTTCAATGCTGCATACAAAAGTTACACAAGGGAAAATTCGTAAAAAGTCCAACTTTCTTAATTAAGTCAAGATAGAGACCAAGAAAATACTTCATGTATTAATCAATTCAACCCTGAAAACATTAATCAATTCAACCCCGTTGTTTTCAGGTTTCTTCTTATTGGTATCCGTACAAACCGTGAAGGGACCAACTGAGAATCATTTGATGAGGGAAATGCCAGTATGAGACAAACCCATATATATTCCGACAAAATGAGTCAGGTGGAGAGAGAATGATGGCGATAGAGGGCAAAGTAGACGACGGTGGAGTAAAATCAGGTCTCTGTTGAGAAAAATTAGATAAAGATGGAGTCGTGGTAGGGTTTGTGGAGGCTTTGCAGTCGGCAAGAAATCGTTTAATCGGAGAGCAATCGAAAGGAATTGGGGTAATAACCCCCAAATTGGAAGCAGCTGAATTTGGAATTGCTTGATATACTTATGTGAAAATCAATAGCAAATTTGGAATCTCTGTGGACCCGATATAACCTTGTAGTGCTTTAAAACCTTCCAATGGAACCTAATCAATCATCAATGTTATCGTTAGATTATATTATATGTATAAAAGCATTAATAATTAATTCAGATATTATATCCTCAAATATACCTTTGATGTACCAGTGACAAATTGAAGCAATCTCGCCCTGTCTTCCTTGTTAAGTGCTTTCACAACCTCCCAAAACCACACAACAACACTAGAACCTACTCTGTATCCTATGTATTCAGCATTCGCCTTCAGATCATCCACTGCATTAAAAACAATTAATAAGGCAAGGTTAAATTTAATCATGTAAGTATGTTTATAATTTTTTTTAAATATACTGACAAAGGAGGAAAAATAAAGGATCTATATTGCCAAATTACTATGCATTCCTACCTTGAGAACATAATTCATGTCTTGAGTTGCTGGTAACAACCCCCTTGAAAAAAATGGACCAAGAGTACTTATATAAATGTGACTTGTTTCACTGCCAAAAGAAGCAAACATTCAATCAAATAGTTGGCGGGCATAATGTTACCCCCAAATTTACTCCGAGAGAAACGAGCGAGTCCTGGTGTGTGTGGGTGGAAAAATACAAATACAAAATTAAAAATAAAAAAGATTGGAAGAAAATCACAAAATTTAACCTTAATAAGTAAAGGAAGCTCACCTGCAGTTGTGTCAAATTGTAGAATCTTCATCACTAACATCAACTTCTTGTTGTTTGTCAAAAGGAGCAGCTGAAGCAACTATGATAGGAACTGCATACCAAAAGCAGCCTTTCATCGAATGGAATAAATAATAATAATAAAGTAAGATTAAATTTTTATAAAAGAAAAAAGAAAAGTATATGATGTTACCTTGATAGTAGCAGGGCAACACCTAAGGCATCGAGTATATTCCCATATATGTTTATCATAAGACCATCAAGTTTTGTAAGGGTAAATTGTGTGTATTCAATAAAAATTGGAGGACCAAAAGTAAACTATTTTGAACCTTGTATTGTGGTGCTGCTGTGGGACTGCAATCAGACTTCAACAACTTAACCAGCAAATTTGAAGAAATTAACTCTACAAAGACAACTAGTTGTCGTAAAACTGATCATGGAAAATTAAGTTGAAAGACTCAAGGACAAAAACTACATACACATCTTTTTCTTCAATTTGGAAACTCAAATTTCCCATAAACAAAATTTTTGATCCAGTAGCTTGAGGAGTTGTGGGGGTTTGAGGATGCAATTTTACATTGTATTATTATAATAATGAAAAAAATATAGATTACACATAAACAGGGTATAAAAGTGAAACATATAAAAGCACTTACAACTTTCTTCCTCATCACCTTCTTCAAACGCTTCATCAGAGCTGCTATCTTTTTTTGTAGCTTGATCCGACTGTTAACCAAATTTATCAATTAAGTAAAACAAGCTAGATTAACCAACAATTAGTAGTTCAATACACAACAAAAAAGTTAAATCCACCGACCTTTTTAGCAGCTTGAGGCTTTGCTGGCTCTTCATCGGAACTTTCATCTTCCTCATCAGATGAACTCTCTTATTTTTTTGCTATTGGTTTTGCAGCAGCTTTTGTCTTAGTTGGCTTACTCTTTTTCTTCTGAGGTTCCACATCATCGGATGAACTCTCTTCGTTAGATCTTTCATCATCAGAATCAGCCTTCTATACACATAAAAAGCAAGAAGAATCAACATCTTCGCACAACATATAAAACAAGAAAGTATATAGACAAAACCATGCATTGAATACACACCTTGGTTGCAGCAGTAGCTGCTGCAGGTTTCTTAGTAGGGGCAGTCTTAACCTCTTCTTCAGAATCGCTTTCTTCAGGGCTGCTGTCATCAGAACATTTTGCTTTCTTTGCAGGAGTAGCAGCAGCTCCATTTTTTACAACAGGTTTTGTTTGTCAATCTATTATTGTTGCTCCCATGATCGGTTTTCATACCTCCACTCAGCAGCAAACTAATTGTTTCCAAGCCACTCAATAGATTGATTGTCTAAAGTCATCACATGTGGAGATCGTCTTGTCAAAAATTATAGGTCTCCTCAATCTGGAAGAGAGAAAGAAACCAACAGTGACTTAGGAGTTGCATAAACCAGTTTCAGTTTATTAAGGATGTCAGTTTGTATTCCTTGAAAGAGTCAATAAAGTATATATTTGAGGACCTTGTTTTGTTGTACTGAAATAAATTCATAGTTAGACTCACTAGATCTTTTATCTCGTCATCTTCTACAGAGGAATCAACAACAACTCATTCAGATTAAGAAAAAGAACCATTATACAGTTTATGATAAGAAAAACTTATACAAGACATTGTACTCCTTATGATGTTTCGCATCAGTACTTTGATCTCAACTAATTCACTTTTTTCCAAAATTTTGGATGTAACTATTCTTAATCACAAACCTATTATGCCTAAAAAATTAACTTATTTGAAGCTCTGACATTTATCATGAAAATATTACAGCAAAATTTAAGTTCATGTCTTCTATTTTTGAGTTTTGACGAGAGAGAGAGAGAGAGAGAAAGAGAGAGAGAGAGAGAGAGAGAGAGAGTAAGAGAGAGGGAGAGAGAGAGAGAGAGGGAGTCTCGTAATCCATTTTAAGTACCTGCAGAACTCAATATGGAACCCTAACCATCCATTTAACTAGTTGTTGTGGAAATTCATTCTTAGAGAAAAACCCTAGTGAACAAATATGTTTCAGGTAGTACAGGACCGAAACAACAATTCGTGTTTGATTTGGAGAAGATGGAGATTGTTTCAGGTAGTACAGGACTGAGCGGTGGGCAACCGGGCCACATCGCATAGCAAACGTCTCTAGGTCCTAAGAGCACACGTCTCTAGGTCCTAAAACATACCTTTGGCGAATTAGATCTAACTGACGGACCATGGGAAGGCAAGAATTTGGAGATGTGGAGAACATCGGTCGGTTGAGCAAGTCGACGACTGTTGTTGAGAAGTGTCGAGATAAAGATAAGGTCGGTCATGTAAACAAAAACATACCTTAATCGTACTTAGGGCTTGCAAATTTAAGCAGTCGTAGCAGTCTCCGGTGACGTGAGGTGAGCCCGAGGTCGCTGGTGGAAACAGATGAGCCGAGGTCGCCGGTGGAAAGAGATGACCTGAGGTCGCCGATAGGAGGTGAGGTGAGGGAGCGAACATTACAAAGAGCACTCCTTGAAAAATCCCTAGATAATGGTCCCTGCAATGGCGGGGTCTTCAACTTTTCTAATTTTTTTGAACACGAGGTTTTAGATTTGGTCGACGCCATTAATGAGGAGACCTCGCAGATCAATTACGATTCACCTTCGCTTTATCTTCTTGTTCTCCTCTTGATGATTTCAGACTCCGTCTCTACGACTTTACATGATATTTTTCAGAAAGGAGTCTTTGTGGAGCATTAGGGTTTTTCTTTATTTCATAACCCTCGCATGTACTGGGTTGAGAGAAAACGAGAGAAGCGGAAGCTTGAAAAAAAAATAAAACCCTAGCACGTGCTAGAGAGAAGGGAGGTGGCGATGGCTTAGGGTTTACAGATAGACGGGAGGTAGAGAATGAAATGAGAACTATAGGAGAGAGTATCAGAGAGGGGAGAGTGGATTGTAAGGATGAAAGATAGATTGAAGAAAGAAAAAACGAGGCGGGTTTTCAAAATTTTGGAGATTCCGTTTCCCCCCTTGTCTACTAAAAGCGGGTTTCATTAAAATTATAAAGCGACAGGTACAGACGACGCACGTTTAAGATAAAGCGCCCTCCGTGTTTTTAATTTTTTCTTGAGACACTAAATTAAGGGCATGCAATAATGCGTGACGTAAATCCTTAAATTTTTTGGAGAGATAACACTATTTTAAGAGCACGTCCTTTTACGTATCGTTAATCAGTGCGTGTCGTAAAAAGCGCGTCATTAAAGGTCATTTTTCTAGTAGTGATATTAATTAAAAAACACGAAACCTAAAAATACATTATTTGGGAACGTTTTTTACATGACAGTCAAAATAATGTGTAATAGTTCGATTAATGGTAATATTTTATCGAAATTAGTTTCTATTAGATTTGTAATGGATATTTCGTTTTAAGTGAGTTTTTATTTTTAAATACAATTTTTATTATGTATTTAAAAAAATAAGACCCAAAAATTGATATAGTAGTATTAAATAATATAATATCTAAAAATATGGTTAATTTTATTTGTAGCTTAATTAAAAAATATAAAAATATAAGAGAATATGATTACATATATATTTGGTTTGAAATTTAATTGAAAAACAAAGATTAATTTCATTCAACCACTCAATCATCATACAACTCTTCTATTCAATCATCCTCCATGTCATCACTCACACTCCATTCAACCTCTATTCAATCCTAATCACCATCTATTCAACCTCTATTAATGTCCTAATATTTTAAAGAGATTTAGGATTGGATTGGGATCAAGAACCTTTAATTTTTCAAGAAAACCCCTCAACGTCTCCTATACAATCGTGCAAGGCACTTGCCAACCAGTACAAGATCCTCAAATTTGGTTGTGAGGCCGTACACATTGACATACGTTCATTTTGGGCCCAACCCCATATGATAGTGTTGGAAATCAATGACTTTTAAAACCTTTTTCAAGCAATAGAATATAAAAAAGTACCGGAATACACATAAAAAGAAATATGAATAAAATGATTTGGAAATAAGCGTGAATCCAAATGAGTTAAATAGATTAACTACAAAACCAGTCACAACAAGGATTTATATACATATATACACCTTCTTGATTGAGGAGTGAATGATATAGAACGAATGTTCAAGGAAGAACACATTTATGGATATCCACACGAGCATATTGAAACATCAATTAGAATGTTAACTCCTCGTTACAATCAAAACAAGCATCTCCTTTATTTTTCTTGGATCAAAATCAAAGAACAAGGGGGTGCCTTCAGCCATTGATGAGAGGAGGAAAGGAAAAGGGTGTAAACCCTAATCTCAAAATCCTTTGTTTAATTGAATATTACAAGGTTGTGGGCTTTGATCCCCTTAAGCATTTTCAATCGATTAAACCACAAAGTCCAACCTTATCATATGGAAAAATACACTTTATTTATTAGATAATATCTAAAAATCGATTAATCCAAAAGTCCAACCTTATCATATGGACAAATACACTTTATTTATTAGACAATAGACATTAGATAGACCCACTTAGCCCAAAAATAATAAATATACTTTTTGGTGGAATATTTTTACTTGTGCATTTTGTTGGTGTGTAGGGCTATTTGAGGACATGGCTAGGAGATGGTTAAAAGAGGCCCAAGTTAAATTTCAAGGAAATTAGACAAAAATCAGAGAATATATGAACAAAAAGTTTTTCAACATTGAGGAACTATGTTTTTCCACACTTGAAATACATGGGCAGTGTAACCGGTGATTTTAGCATAAAAGTGAAACACGATTTAAATCGAAGGAAAATTACTTTTGATTTACATGGTCCGAGCTTTTCACCACTTACATCAGTCCTGTAATAGGCATACACCAATTATTGGGGCACTTTCCTAATCTGTTAAAAAAAATGGAATTGGGTTCATTTCTAAACAGCTTTGATTTTTGGAAAAAAAGCTGATTTTGAGAGAAACTTTTGCTTTGAATATCATTTGGAAAAACTTGTTTAACTCTTTGTAACTTATTTTTATTGTACTTTGATTATAGTTTGAACTTGTAAGCATTTTAAGTCATGATATGCTAAAAACCCAAATCAGGTTTCGTTATTGATTTCTAATGTAGTTAATTTGTAAGGTTTGATGTTAGACAAGATTATCTAATCTGGTGGTTCAAGTTTTGTTTGTATTATAATCTTGAATTTATAACTTGATTCATGTTTGCCACTTGAGTTAGTTTAGTTCTTGTATTGCTATTTAGTTCATGGAAATCGTAATTGTTTTGTGAATTAAAGCTCGTAACAAACATCGAATTGGTTCGAAGAAAGGATTTAATTTCATTGTAAACTTGAATTTACACGTTTTCACACTTCCAGTCTTACGAGAAGAAATGGATATTGTTGGGAATGCTTGTATAAAACGTCATGCAACTTTTCAATTTATTTTAAGAGTTTGTTTAGACTGAGTTAGTAAGGTTAGGTTTAGCTTAAGAGCTTATTTTAACTAAATAATTTGACAAGCAAGGAGATACTAGAGCTTGTTAGTATTTCCTAGTACCAAGTTATATTAAAATCTAAATTGACATCAAATAATTTATTTTTTTGAATAGCACATCAGTTGGTTAGATGTTAGAACTCCAAAGTTAGAAAACTCCTTTGCCCGGCCCAGGTTCGAACCTGGAGCTTCTACTCCAAGAGGCATTAACCTCTACCAACCGGCCTAACCTAGTTGGCAACATCAAATAATTATTAACTTGTATATTTGATGAAATAGATACAAAACTAGATCTTATTTTTTTTTTTTTTCAACCCTTATTTTTAGTGCATGTTAACAAAAATTTAGTTTATCAAATACAACCCCCCATTGTTTTATCATTATTGTTTTAAGACTTGTACGTTTTATATAAAAGGCATGTGACCGTTTATCACTTACAAGACTTGTATATCCATTTGAGATAGAGTTTGTGTTGGCATTATAGGAGGCCTTCATGACACATTAGGTCTTAAAAACCTTCTATATGGTGCATGTGTATGTACATGTGTATGTACAGTCGAAGAGTTTTGAGCTTATGAGTTTCTAACTATGTTTTGTGCCTACTAAGATAACATATCATAATTAACCATGAATCCTTGGGGATAGACCTTAGGAGGACTTTTAGAGAAGGACATATAAATGAACCCTTCCTCATTGTTGCTTCTTAAGTTTAGCAATAGGTCCCATTCTTACCTACAAAATACACATACCAAATCTAACACTCTTTTGATCTCTCAGGAGATCTAAACATAAAACACTTTACAAGAATGGAAGCATACAATCAAAAGCAAGGCAAAGGGTTTATGTGTGTGAGCATAATAGATCCGAACTCAGTGAAATGAATGGCGTACATGTTATGGTACAACTATAGTGGCAACTAGAGCAGTAGTTACGTTGCTCGTTCGAAGATTTAAATCTATAGTACCTAATATCAGTTGGATTGAAATTGACATGCTCATGCCTTTGAAAATCAATACCACACCTTATTTGTACCATTGTTAAATTTGTGCTATCTTTTCATCAAATAACAACCAATTTTCGTAGTTATTATTAAGTAAGTTCTCTATTTTAGGATAATGTTATAAATAAATACCAACTTTTTAAAATGTTCAAAAAACACTCTTAAACTAAAACTATATTATCAAATGTAAGATATTCAACTTTTGTTCAAAAAGTACCATAATGATATTCCATAGCCTTTTAATACAAAAATTGGCCGGCCATGTTGGTTCAAAAAAATACACCAACCTTATGGAATGTTTGTTCAGAAAAACTGCAAACCACTTCAATTAAACACCATTCACCACCTCCACCACCACCCATTCTTTTACTTTTCTCTACAGATTTTCCAGTTGGCACCACAACTTTAACACTCCCACTGACTCTTAAGTACCAACCATTGTAAGCTCAGTCAATCTTGCATTTCTTCCACATCCATTATCCTTGATTGCAAAGCTTCTCTTCCATTGATTCTTATTCGTTCTTCTTCTGTAGGTTCAGTTGCATTCAAGCCACAATAAGGAGGAAAATCTCGAACCCCAAAAACTCTTCTTTGAGGAAAAGTCATATTTCGTATAGATTCATTGATAACACTACCACCATCATCATCGGTCTCAACCATTGAATTAACAGGCCCTGATTTCATCCTTCAACATGGTTTGATTGTCTACTTTCTGAAACTCCACAATCATCCACATCTTTTCATCTTCTATAGATTTTGACATGTCGTGAGATAAAAGTTTAACCTGTCTCAATATCGTTATCTTGATTATTCTTATTGATCGATGATGAAGATGGATTAACTTCCAGAGGACCCATAATCGGTCCACAACCTCACGGATAATCCCTAACATAAGACACGTTGCAGGGATTCCCTTCACATGGAGGAACAGAAGCCCCATTAAAGAAACAAATACCATTCTGATTTCGACCTCTTATCACACTTCCATCAATTAAAAAGCCGTCCGGCATAAGCACCATTATCTAAAAGAAAATCAACCCTGGATTCCTGAGCACCTAACAGATAATTAACAAATTAAGAATGAACATGATTTAGGGTTACAAAAAGAAAGAACGAGTAGAAAACCTGTAGCGAAAACTGAAACAATCGGGTGGTGGTGGTGGTGGTGGTGGTGAATAGTGTTTGGAGTGATCGACCCTTGCAGTCTAACCGATACTAACATAAGATAGATACTAAAATAACATAGGAAGAAAAAGTTTTAACTTCGAATTCTATCGGCCAGATTTCTTGCTGTTTTTCTTCGACCTTCTACGATTCTACCTTCCCGGAAAATCTCCAGAATCTATTTATAATTTTATAGGCTAACAATGACTCATGATCTGAATTTACACTCTACCCCCTTTTTATTTCTTTTACCTCTTAAAGATTTATCCTTTGATTGTATTTTAATTAATTCTAACCTCCCATAAAATCTTATTAAAAAAAAAAGGAAAATGATAAGGATAACTATATTTTAAAATCATTCAAAAAAACATCATTCAAACTTGGGTTGTTTAAAAAGCATCATCCAAGTAAGGCTTTTGTAAAAAACAAAAAAAACAAAAACAAAAAACAAAAAAAAAACAAAAACAAAAACAAAAACAAAACAAAACAAAACAAAACAAAAAAAAACACCAACGAACTATATACTTTTTTCAAATTTCACTTTATAGTAACCAACATTCATTGGTAAAAATTAATTAAGGGAAAATAAACAAGAAAAATGACTCAGGAGGGTAACTATGTTTCAAAATCGTTCAAAAACACTATCCAAGTTTGGTTTGTTCAAAAACATCATCCAAATAAGGTCTTTGTAAAAAGAAACCAACAAACTATGTATATTTTGTTCAATTGTTAACCACTGGTAACCAACTCTTGTAGGATAAAGGTTGTCTTTGTCTAATTATTGGTGACATGGCATAATAATTAGTGATATGTCATTAGTTGATACATTCCTCATTTAAAAATTAATTTAAGGCTTCTTTATGACTTGACTACTGGTATTTTTTGAAAAAATTGAGATAAATGTCCATAAGTAGCTAAAGGAATAAAATTTGTGAAAAAAGGAAGATGCATAATAGTTTGTAGTCCATTCTAGTTAGTCATGACCTCTTAGGTACGATGCAAACAACAATTACATTTCACCACACTACAGTTGGCATAAATATTCATTAACACATTGTTGTAGTCACATTACAAGCTAGCATACATATTCAAAAAAAGTTTTGTAACACCTCGATCCAGGTATTTTTCCATTTATACCCCTTAGAATGAAATTTGTTGCAAAATTGGTATCATGGTCACTTAATGAGATATGCGTGGTTTCTCACGTATGTTAAGCGTACTCCTATGTATGCAGGGCGTATGTGGCAAAGTGCAAACCCTAATTTTTTGGGTTTGAGCACTATTTAAGCATCATTAACTTCTCAACACTTATTCCCTTATCAACCTCCACCTTCAAATTCATCCTTAGCAAACCCTAATCATTTGAGAGAGCCTTTTTTAGATTAAGAGTGCATTTTTGGTGTTCTTGAAGGAAGGAAAAGGAGAGGAAATTTGCTTAGAAGTTAAATGCATCTTGGATCCAGAAGTGTTTCACTCTCAATGTAACACCCAGTTCCCGGTATGTATCTAAATATAATTAATTGTATGTTTTTACACTGGGACTCGGCGAGTCGGAGGCCTAACTCGTCGAGTAGACTAGACTCCTGTACGCGGGTTTTTAACCTACTCGACGAGTCGGAGAGTCCGACTCGGCGAGTAGGACTATCTAGATAAAACTCTAATATTTAGGGTTTGCACCCTATTTAAACACCTTATCTTGTCTCAACCCAGCTTCCATCGTCGCTCCCAATCCAGAAAAGCCCTAACTCGAAACCCTAATCATTTATTGAGTGTTCTTGAGCTTTTTTGTAACGTCCATAAAATCATGTCAAATTTGAACTTTTTAAAACATTTAAAAATCATTATGTTGTTACAATTTGTTTTCAAAATAGTATCATATCAGAGTTCCCATAAATCATAAATCATAAATCAAGGAAGTGTACGGTCACGCCTTCGCCTTCCCGCGATCATCCGAAGTCTGAAACAATAATCAATAAACGTAAGCTCGAAGGCTTAGTGAGCTACCCGCAAAATACCAACGCCATACAGATATAACCATATCATATAAAGAAATAAGCAAACAGCATGTATAATGAGCCATCAGTCTGACTGGACCGACTCTCGGTCCTCAGTCTATCTGGACCACTCTTCGAGCCCTCGACACGTCTGGACCTCCCTCTTCAGGGCCTTTAGCCTATCCGGACTGCTTGTTCGGCCTTCGGCCAAACTAGATTTGCCCGGCCCGGGCCTGCAGTCTACCCGGTCCGCCCAGGGTGTCTTGGCCTACTGCACATAGCAGGACCTGCCTCAACCCTTTCCCAAACCCACAAATATGTGCACATACATATAAACAAGTAAACATGCATATCTAACTAATCACTAATCATGGAAACCATCCTACAACCAGGATACCGATCTTACCGATCACTAACATAGCAACCATCCTATAACCAAGATACTGATCTAACCGATCTCTAACATAGCAATCATCCTAACTAACAGGATGTAAATCAATAAACATATCATGCAATAAACCCGGATGCAAATCCGATAAGGTTCGGCATTGGTGCCTTCGACCCTGTTAGTATAGTGAGGACAACTCACCTCATAATTGTTGCGTTGAAGTGATAAGCTCAAACTCTCAGATCACCTCCACAAACTTCACCACCTATATTCACCATAGAACCATATCCATAAATTTCCAGTTTCCCAAAATACCCCAGAAGTCAAACTGGTCAACCCTTGGTCAAAGTCAACAGTCAACAGTCCATGTTGACCCAACTCGCCGAGTGCAGCTAGCAACTCGTCGAGTTCCTTAAGGGTTCAGAAAGTCGTAAAACCCTCATTGACTCACTGAGTTTACCACCAACTCGTTGATTACATGCGTAATCTGAAGTCAAAGAAATCCTAACTGGCTTGTCGAGTCACTTTACTAACTCGCCGAGTCCATGCATCCTTTATGAGGATTTGGATTTCTGGGACTATTTCTACATGTTAAATTGCTAATTCCGCGTGCAGATACGAAGGGTTGGACCTTCAAAACTTAAACCCCTCTTACTCAGTAACAGTTCATATGATTTAAGAACAACTCGTCGACTTCCAGGCAATCTTCATATGACTCGCCGAGTTGTTCATCCAACTCGCCGAGTCTAAGACCATCTTCATAGAACTCGCCGAGTTCCACTTTGGGACTCGCTGAGTCCCTTCGACCCATTTCCCATACAGACCAAATCTGAGACATGCAACGCTTCCAAACCATAGATCTATGCTCCTAGGGCATGCTTATCGCGTAAAGTTGCAAACTTTACGTGCATGCATGGCCCTATAAGCTCCAAAAGGCAATTCCAAGCTCTTTATGAGGTCATACACTCAATAGGGACCTCAATCACTTCAACCACAGAGACTTTATACTTCTAAGATGCCCATAAGGTCCAGATCTGAAGTCCTTTCAGAACATAGAGCATAAACACATGGAGTTTGAGGTTTTAGGGCTTGAAAACCATCAATTCGGGACAAAAAGGGGATCTAATGAACTAGTGATCAAGGTAAGAACTTTTCTACCTGAATGAAAGCTTCTCACAGTGTAGATTCCAGATCTACCTCCCCTCCTTGCACTCTTCAACCTCCTCCTTCTTCTTCTAAGCTTCAAACTTCCTTCACAAAGCCAAAATCACTCTCAAGAACAATATGGGGGCTAGGGTCTCGCTCTACAACTCTCTGGAAGTGTTAGGGACAAAGGAGGCCAATTTAGAGCATTTAAGTAGGGTGCAAACACCCGGGTTAGTGTTTTTGCCCAAACAGGGTCTACTCGCCGAATCCAAAGCTCATACCTCGCGTCTTATCCCGCTCCTACTCGGCGAGTTGGTCCTTCTGTTGGATTAATGTCTAAGTCCATAACTATAATTGGTAAGACTTGACCCGACCCGGCATGGTCCATTTGGGTTGCATACCATCATGCACTTGGATAGACTATAATGAGAGAAATAAGACACTTATGGTTATTAATATATTATAAGTTCTAGTATATTAATAATAAGAATAATAAGATTATTTAATTAGTATTGATCAAGAATTAATCTAGGATTAATTAAGTGATCAAAAGAAGACTAACTAAATATATGGGTTGATTGTGTAAATCATCCATACTTGTATAGTGGGCTAATGCTCCATGGATAATCAAGTTGGGCTAAAACCCATAGGATGGTCCATGGATGCTCCATGGTGTATTTGTACCCATGGATCATGGAAATGAAAGTCCATGTCAATTAGGGTTTACATGGTGTAACCCTAACTATATAAGCATCTTATTCTTGACCAAAATCGGCCACTAGTGTGTGAAGTAAAAAGGGCTAGCCGATTTCATGAAATGTAGAATTCTCTCAAGTTATTCTAAGTGTTTTGGTGAATTGTGATTCCATTTGAGGCTTTCACACTATTGGGGCTAGGCACTCAAGCTTCATGAAGACTTTCTACATCAAAGAGGTATGTATTCTATCTTGTTACACTCATTGTTTTGTATGCTAGATTAGGATTATACCTTGGATGTTCTTATTTGTATGTATAATAGAGAAAACATAGATCCAAGGTATTTAGGGTTGCATGTACACTTAGGAGTGTTATAATGCTCAAAACCCAACAGTGGTATCAGAGCCTAGGCTTGTTTTCTTGTTATACTTGCAAAACTGCTTAAAAAATCGAATTTCTTGCTGTCTGATCATCAAACTTGGTGAGTCCATCAGGAGACTCGGCGAGTCCATTCCTAAAAAGTGATGAATTCGATCCAACTCGCCGAGTTGGTTCATGCACTCGACGAGTTGGACCCCCAGACAGCATAAACTCGACTTTTTTGGCTGGAATTGGACTAGGAACATTACCTAAAGATGTTTTGGACTTATAAACTTGTTTTTGATGTGGTAATGTTCATGCTAATCCAATTTTTAAAGATAATTGTCATTAGATTCATGTTTTGTATTAGTTTAAGGTTTAGACTAATTACATGAAAAGGTTTGATTTGAATTATCTTGTTCTTATGAGTTGCTTAGATTAATAGAAAAGTTGAGTGAAATAGTTGTTTTCAATCCAAATTAATCTAAGAGTTGATTCTAAAATGTGTTTTTGTAACTTGTCCTCAAGTTATTTGAAAAGTCACATTTAAGTTTCATAAAACTCATAAAAGTTGGCAATGGTTACAAAAGATGAAGAGTCTTGTCCTTAAGTTATGGAGGTTCAAGAGTCACTTCATTAATAAGTAAATATATAAAGTGTAACCTTAATTAATTTCATAAGTTATAAAATAAAGAAAAGTTAATTCTTTTATTAGTTTAAAGTCTTCCATAACTTGTCCTCAAGTTATGGAACTTGAAGAGTTTTTGGATTAAAACTACTTTAAACACATAAGTTATGGAATTAATTAGTTTTGAATAGTTTCAAAACATGCCCTCAAGTTTTGGAATTTGAAAAGTTTTCACTTATGAATACTTTAATTCCAAGTTAGCCCTTAGAATTTTAAAGAGTTAAAATTCAACCCTTATACTTTATAATATTATAAGTTAATAATATATATATATATATATATATATATATATATATATATATATATATATATATATATATATATATGTATAAGAGTAAAGTCAGTCTTACCGCTAGTACGCCTCATTCACGAAGCCGGTCTATAAGGTGGGTATAAGGTTGTTGCCTATAAAATGGCAACTTAATGGGTGTCCACTCTCACCAACCGCTTGCTTGACCGGTGGAGGGTCGTTAGCCGAACGGGTTTGACAGGACTATAATTCTCCCTTCATTAAAAGTATTAATGATAAATACTAAGTAACTAAACTCTTAATAATACCCAATCTTAGTTACTTAGGAAAAATGTGAATAAGGTGCTAATCCATGAAATTACACTTTGCACTTTGTTTAAGTCGGTTAGTGGAGCGTGTGTGGTTAACCGGCACACTAATGCGTACTTAACAAGGTAGGCAAAGGGTAACTTAATGTTTATCATAGTATCGATGGAGCATGTGTGGTTAACCGGCACATCGATTAAGGGGTAAACACTTAAGGGTACCAAGTAATTTGCATGGTTACTTCACACCTTGTTTTGTGATCCTCGGCATCCCAGTCACAAAACCTGAAGGGCACACTCGAGATTCAAACATGCCTTTGAAAAGTTCAATGAATCTCAAAGATCTAGGAGTTTCAAATCCAATTAAAACCTAATAATACATTTCGTTTATCTTGGTGGAAATTGGTGAATCGTCATTCACCTACCTTCAAATATTTTATAGCTTGGATTACGGCATCCCTCTTCTAAGTTATAAAATAGTTTGTTGGGTCCTAGCCTTAATATTTCATATTGGGTGTCATATTAAGGACTTTAAAATCAACTATCTTGAATATCTCCCAAAAGATGTCTGGTTTAGACATATATGATCTTCCTAAATCTCTTGAAACAAGCTTTCCTAATGAAGATGATGTCCCATGGATATCATACTTCTTTCACCTCTTCAAATTATTCTCCCCAACCCACAAGTTCTTGAAAAGTTTAAGGTCACTCAAGCCCTATTGGCAAGGCAAGGTCTAGGTGTGGTCACATCTTGGAGATGTAGTCACATATTGACAAGCCGGGAGAGGTGAGTGTCAAAGTCTTGAGAAAGTTGGTGGTTCAATCACTTTCTATGTCACATAGTGAGTTCCTTTGGGACACCTATGAAACAGACTATGACAAGACCCTTAATGATCTTATCTATTGGTTAAGATCAACTTCCTTAAAACTTGATGGACATTGACAATAGTGACACAGGGAATCCAGGAAAGCATTCTCTTCCCAATGGAAAGGGATCGGCCATAGTCAACTCGGTTGATCAAATGGTAAAGAGAAAAGCTAAGTCTGTGATAGTCCCGTGTACCATTATCAAAGGGTCCATATGTTTATATTGCCAAAGAAAGGGCATTGGTTGCGAAGCTGCCAAATTTACCTAAGGATGTTAAAGTCAATAAGTTTGACTCTACTTCAGGTAAAGTCCACTATCTAACTCTGCTAAGTTTCTATTCTGAGATTCTTGATACATGATGTGACTGGGTCACATGGTGATGTTTTAAGAAACAAAGAAAAGTGAAGAAACTTAAAGAAAGAATATGCTGAATCTGATCGCGTAGATGGATTTCTATCGCGTAGTTTGTAGATCGGATTCTTGAGCTACTTCTTAGGAGTTATGAGATATTGCTTAGGAATAGATAACAACAAGTTTTCATATGGATTGTAAGGATAAGTTTTTCCGCAAAGTTTTAAAATAAAAGGAAATTTTTTGATTTTATTTATTTTAAAATATCCTTACAATGGCATTTGAGAAAAAATTGTTGCTTATATGATTCCATTAATAGCAAGAGTGGAAATATGAAATTGATTCTTTCAATTCGTTTGTGGTAATGTCTAAATTTACCAAATAAGGAAAGATTCTCATCACCCAAGTTTCAATAGGACCGGAACTTGGAATCATGCAAGTTGTATAGCATGATGAATGAGAACTTTCAAGTATTGGAAAATTAAGACTAATTACTTGTTCACATGGATGTGTGAGTCAAGTAAAGGACTAAGCGATCGAGTACACATCCTTGTGCACTGATTAAGTCCACCACAATAGATCAATAAGATTATTCGTCATAATTTACTAAAGCTCAGTAAATATGATTATACTTACAAGCTTAAGTGTAACTCTGAGACATTGAAAAAGGTTCCAATGTATGACAGAGAGAATAAGAAGAATCAAATTAGGCAGAAGGATAAAAGTTTCTCAAATCTGAAAAGATGGGAGAGTACTTTAGTATCAGTTTTTATGATCATCTTAATGATTAAGAAACCATATCAAAATTAGTTCTCTAAGGAAATCTTAGTGCATTCTAATGACTAAGAAGAGGAACTTGAATTGTTGAAATGGTTAAATCAAGAAGATGAGTCATACTTCGTTCTAAAACAATTCTTAGAGTCATACTCCAAGATTGTAACTTGAGTGACATGTCTTAAAGAAGGTTTAAAACACTTGTCAAATGTAAGAGTAAAAGTTTCCTACTCTTGTACATTTGAAATTGGTAAGTTGTGATGTTTTGGGTAAAACAAAGACCAACTTAGGCCAATTGTGTGAAGTGTTTGTCTTGATTAGAATCCACACTATCTTTTGAATATCTGACAAGAGAGTCTTATATGTCAAGAGGACAGTGGGAGTCTTAAAGGTCTTGAAAGTCTCAAGAACTAATCAAGAATAGAACCTGAAGTTCTTCACTAGCACACGAATTGAGGTTTATAACCTATCGTCTTGACATATTTTGTGCCCATTCCAGTTAAAGTTGGCTTTGCATATATCAGTTCTTAGAGTTCTCAATTTGTTGCACAACAACTTGGAAGCAATGGCAGGCCCTTGAGCTGCCAGGTGGCAAGAAATTAAGATTGAGTTCAATACCATATGAGTTTGGATTTGTCATTATCCTTGTCTTGTGACTATGGTTTTGACAATTCACATGGGTAAGAACACGTACACCATTAAATCTAAGTGTCATAAGGTTTCTCTCCGATTCATGAAAATGACGGTGAGGAAACACTTTCACTAAGTAGATTTTAGCTAGATAGCAATTGTGATATTTGCATTCTCAAAGTCGTTAGTGGAGCGTGTGTGGTTTACCGGCACACTAACCTGGACTTGTGAGAAGTGGCAAAAAGGTCTAACCATTATGATTACGGCATCCCTCTTCATAATTGTTTAGACACACAAGTGTGCTATCTAAGGGAAGGTGTATGATTTTGATAAAGTCTTATCAAAACAATCTAGTATCAGAAATCTGAACTTTGGTAAGAAAGTCAGCTGATTTCTGAATACATGTCAGAGCTAGTGGGAGCATAAGTGTTATGCTAATAATAATCATGTTAGTGGGAGCATGATAATTATGATAAGTATTGCAAGCTAGCAATGTTAATTATAGAAAACAAAAGTTTCAATTGGGAAAAAGTTATTTTGCTATAATTAAGGGAGAGGAAATTATACTTCATCTCAAATCTATAAGCTTAGAACGTGAGGTTTTAATCATTTAGTCAAGGAAATATATATGAATTTCATGTTGGAATGGCTCAACATAAGGAAATTTTGTATATGGGTCCATTTTTTGTGTTCTAAAATTCGATTATGATTACGGCATCCCTTTTCATAATCTGAATTATGAGAACTTGGCAAATTGAAATGGAAATATAGCAAAAGACTGGTTTAGTCTTTATGTGAGACATCATGAATCGTGTCTCATATGCTTCGGATATAGGATCGATTACATGTGCTATATTCATCCTTTCTAAAATTTTCCAAATGCCTGGGGCATTAAGAAGGGAAAAGGTTTAGAACTAGATATGACTAAAAGGATTAAACAATTGTCGAGGACAATCTAAGGTTTTCCAAAGATTGGTTGCTCAAGGACAGTTGGAAGTATAGTGATAATTCTGGAAGGACCATATTGACATAGTCTGTAAGGAGGCAACTCTTGTTCAGAAGTGATAGTCAAAATGGAATCTGGAAATGTTTCAAAGTTAGAATTTTCAATCTGTTTAAGATAAGGAAACTTAATGCAAGAAGGATGTTTCCAAGGAGCTGATCTCCTTTGGAATACTCTGTAATGGTTGTTGCCAAGTCTTTGTGACTTTGTGCATAATCATTACAAGAGGATCAATGCATATAAGTTTAGAATCTAACTGATTTCAGTAAATGGCATGAATTTGGAATTCTTGCATTTGCAGTAAGGATTTGGGAGTGTGAAAAGAGAATCATTGAAGTTATGTTCAATTGATCTAGTTCACAAAATAAAGATCATAGACAAACATAGTATGCATACTTGGTGTATGGCATGACTAGTGTTTAGAAAACATAGTATACATGCTTGGAGCATGAGACAACTATTGTTTTAAATTCAAGAATAAAGTTGATAGCTAAAACAGTATACAATGAATAATGTGTAATCATATGGTGATAAATAAAAGGTGTTTTATTTATGTTCATAGGTTTTGATACCATATTGGATTCAATTATTATTGTGTTTCACTTTGCATGTTTTGACTTCCCGAATAAACTAGGTTATTCTTCCGGAATGACTAAGTTATTCAAACCATCCACAGTCGGTCATATGTTGGAAGTAGATATGATTTAAGATTGTCATGGGTTGGATTGTAGAGGTCTAAGGTGTTGGACAAAGGGCTACAACACTCATGAGTGCTCATAAGTTCTGAGTATTGGATTCAACCCGCGCTCATTGGAATCACTTCATGGATTTTATCACGAGTGATCATGAGACGACAATATCTTATATTTTTCAAACCTAGAGATATGAGTTGTTACTATGAGTTGATAGTACATTGATTGCACGAAAACGCATTTGGTAACTCGGTGCTATAAAACGTGCCTTTGTGTATGATTCAACGAGTAGTAGAACAAGCCATATGAGTCGAAGTTTATCCATTCCTTTTACCTTCGGGATAAAAGCGATATCTTTGGGCCCCTCGATGATTTGATGATGACAAATGGAAGTGCTCGGCCGGGCCAGGACTGATTTGATTTGTTCAATTAGGCAGTCGTCATAAATTGGAAATCGGAAAACAACAAATGGACAAAGAGAATGATTATAATCCATGTCTCAGTCCATATGATATCTAGAATGGAGGAATGTATGATCCCTTATCTAATGGACAAGTCATTGACAAAGGTCAGAGTTCATCTACAAGGTCAGAGTTCGACAGAAGCTTTTGAGAGCTACGATTGCCAGTTGGTTCCTGAAGTCATACGCAATAATAGTTTTAGACTTATCCAAGTGGGAGACTGTTGGATTAATGTCTAAGTCCATAACTATAATTGGTAAGACTTGACCCGACCCGGCATGGTCCATTTGGGTTGCATACCATCATGCACTTGGATAGACTATAATGAGAGAAATAAGACACTTATGGTTATTAATATATTATAAGTTCTAATATATTAATAATAAGAATAATAAGATTATTTAATTAGTATTGATCAAGAATTAATCTAGGATTAATTAAGTGATCAAAAGAAGACTAACTAAATATATGGGTTGATTGTGTAAATCATCCATACTTGTATAGTGGGCTAATGCTCCATGGATAATCAAGTTGGGCTAAAACCCATAGGATGGTCCATGAATGCTCCATGGTGTATTTGTACCCATGGATCATGGAAATGAAAGGCCATGTCAATTAGGGTTTACATGGTGTAACCCTAACTATATAAGCATCTTATTCTTGACCAAAATCGGCCACTAGTGTGTGAAGTAAAAAGGGCTAGCGGATTTCATGAAATGTAGAATTATTTCAAGTTATTCTAAGTGTTTTGGTGAATTGTGATTCCATTTGAGGCTTCCACACTATTGGGGCTAGGCACTCAAGCTTCATGAAGACTTTCTACATCAAAGAGGTATGTATTCTATCTTGTTACACTCATTGTTTTGTATGCTAGATTAGGATTATACCTTGGATGTTCTTATTTGTATGTATAATAGAGAAAACATAGATCCAAGGTATTTAGGGTTGCATGTACACTTAGGAGTGTTAGAATGCTCAAAACCCAACACCTTCAACTCTCCGAGTCCAAGGCAAAATGCATTATTTTAAAAATATTAATTACAAGGAGTACGTACCAGGAACCAGGTGCTACAGCTCGGGTGGGCAAGGTAGCATATAGGCTGAATCTGTCAGCCGAGCTTAGCCAGATTCACAATACTTTTCACGTCTCCCAGCTACGGAAGTGTCTGGTCGATGACTCCGTGTTGGTGTCATTAGAGGACATTCAGGTGGATGATAGCCTGAACTACATTGAGCGATCAGTAGCTATCCTCGACAGGAAGTCAAAGGACTTGAGGAACAAGCGGGTGGAGCTGCTAAAGGTGCAATGGCAGCACCGCAAGGGCTCGGAATGTACTTGGGAGCTGGAGGACGAGATAAGAGAGCACTACCCCGAGCTTTTTCTGGATGCAGCAGCCGACTTCGAGGACGAAGTGTGAAATAAGTGGGAGAGTGTTGTAATACCCGGTTCCCGGTACGTATCTAAATTTAATTAATTGTATGTTTTTACACTGGGACTCGCACGGGTTTTAAGTAACCTACTCGACGAGTCGGAGAGCCCGACTCAACGAGTAGGACTGTTTGGATGAAACCTTAATATTTAGGGGTTTCACCCTATTTAAACACCTTATCTTGTGCCAACCCAGCCTCCATTGTCCCTCCCAGTCTAGAAAAGCCCTAACTCAAAACCCTAATCATTTATTGATTGTTCTTGAGCTTTTTGGTGCCATTTATGTGTATTTGAAGTTTAAGAAGGAGCAGGAAGCTTGGGAGATCAAGAGGAAGCAAGAAGATCCAGAGGTTTTGGCATATTTCCAGCTCATTTGAGGTATAAAGTTGAAACCTTCGCCATCTATCTCTTAGATCTTTATTTAGGGTTCATTTATACCATTTCTAACCCTTAGAAGTGCCATATTTGGGATTTTGTGATTATAAAGGGGTATGACTTCAGATCTGGAACCACTGAGGGTTCCTATGGCATAAAGGTGCCAACTTTATTGCCATAAGGGCCCCATGCATCTTGTAGACTCCATTTTAGGGCCATTTGAGACAAATACCCCATGCATGAATGTCAAGTTTGTAACTTTACATGTATTATGGACCTAGGAGGCTAGATCTATGTTTTGGATGTGTTAAATGTTGGATTAGTGTCTAAGTCCATAACTATTTTGGTATGTACTTGACCCGATGGTGCATGGTCCTTTTGGGTTGCCTTCACCAAAGCAACTTGATAGGATGAATTATGGAGAGAAAAGATTAAATCTGATTTATTAATATATTATGGGAATAATATATTAAAGGAGAAATCATATTGTTTAATTAATATTAGTCAAGAATTAATTGGTAATTAGTTTTGTGACTAAAAGAGATTAATTAAACTTAAGGAACTGGAATTATAAATATAAGATAATTGCAATTGGGCCATGGATTTCCTTATATTAAGGAATGGATGAATTATATGGGGAAGCCCATATGAAATCGTCCAAGGCCTTGAGGAAAGGGCTCCATGGGTTGCTTAGGGCTTAAGCATCCAAATTAGGGTTTCCTTGTTAGATAACCCTAATTGCCTCACTATATATATAGATCCCTTAAGGACCAAAAACGTGGATAAGCTTCTTGCTAGGGTTTCACACGAGTTTTGGTAGCCTCCATCCTCTCTCCTCTTCATCCTCTTGCTTATGGTGTTTGTGAACCATTAGAGGAGTGACACTTGTGACTCTAAGCCTTCCAAAGTCAATTCAAGGAGGAATTGGGATTGTTATTGCTACATAACAATCAAGGTAACATTATAAACTTATTCTCATGTTAATATGATTACTTGAATGCTAGAATTAGGGTTTATAGTCTTGGATAACTTGCATGTACAATAGAGAAACCTAGATCCAAGCATTAGGGTTTGTATGAGCTCATAGGATGTCTTATTACCAAAACCCATCAATGGTATCAGAGCCTAGACTGGTTTCTATTGTATTGATGCTTGATATGTTTGAAAAATTCGTTTTTTGGTTTCTGGAGGCTGGACTCGCCGAGTCCATAGCTGGACTCGCCGAATCCATGCAGACTCGACGAGTCCAAGCTTAACTCGACGAGTCAACTCGTCAGATGGAGCATATCTCGGGATTTCTTGCTGTTTTTGCTTTGGGATAGTTGCCTTATCATATTAGATCAATATAAATCCGATTTTATGATATATTTGACTATATTCTTGATCTAATTGAAGATATTTATCAATTAATAAGATAATTGTTTCTTTATGTGATAATTGATTAATTGTTTTGACTAAATTGATAAATTGTTTTGCAAGAAATCATTAAATAAATCAAATATGGATAATTATGTGATTAATTGTTAATTTAGATTATTTGTTATTTGATCCTTATGTTATGAAATGTTTCATATTTTCCCCTTTAGGTTTTATAGTTTAAATTTGAACCCAAAAGTTTTGTTGTTTTGAAATTTAAATAGTTAAAACCCTAATGTTTTGAAAAAGGTTTCAAAACTTGCCCTCAAGTTTTGGAATTTAAAATTTTGGATTAATAGTTTAATTTGATGTATATTTAAATTCTAAACCCTAATGTTTTGAAATGTTTCAAAACTTTCCCTCAAATTTTGGAATTTAAAAGTTGATTAAAAGTTTAATTAGAAATGTTAAATTCTAAAACCCTAGTATTGTTTTGAAAAGATTCAAATCACACCCTTATGGTTTCATTAATTAATTAAGGTGTATAATTAAAAGAAGTTTAATAAATCCATAAAAGTTTAGGTTTACAATTTAATTGAATTAAAGGTATAATTGTTAAATTTAACCACATAGTATTTTAAAAGTGTTAAAATACACCCTATACTATATATATATATATATATATATATATATATATATATATAGATATATATATATATATATATATATATATATATATATAACATTAAAAGTCTAACATTATATATATGTATGAGTAAAAGTCAATCTTACCGTTAGTAGGCCTCATTCACGAAGCTGGTCTATAAGGGGTGTTTAAGGAAATTGCCTATAAAATGGTGATTGAATGGGTATCCTGATGTGTGCAAACTCACTTAGTTTTAAACCTACTTTTAATTATCAAATAACACACAAAAGACAGTGAACCTATCAATTGTGGTATAGCTAAATAAGCAGGGTATCGAACACAGGGAACGGCAAATTAAACTAAAAACTAATTTAATCTAAGTTAATTAAGAAGTAGGGGTTTTTCTCTAGTTTTACAAGACTGGAAACTTACTAACTATTACTAATTTAAGACTAGAAAATAACGATTTAACTAGATTCAATAATTGGAAAGGAACTTCTGTTTAGTTCAACTTGGTTAACTTTATGGTTGATTTCAAGGTAATAGTGCAATGGATTAATTCTTTCGTTGGTTACCGATTCAAGTGATTAGATTCGTGTTCACTACCCTAATCCTTAGAAAATAAACTAACTCAAACAGTGGCCAATTGTCTAATTTAATTATATTCACTAGATTAATTATTCGGGTTAAGTTAGACTTGCAATAGTTAACTAATTTATTCTTTTTAATTAACCTCTTGTTTGATAGTCATCTTACAAGCTTGCACATGAATTTACTCAATTTTCTTATTAATTCTAGTTTCATATTCATTAATCCTAGACATATAGCATAGTGATCACATAGCATATGAGGTCAATAATCAATAGATGTTCATGCTAATCAATTATCTTCCTATTAACAGAAAATTAATTATTATTCACACACAAGGTTCTTTAGCAAGCTAAAATAACAAAAATTCACCAACTTGGAATTAATCCTACCAATCAATCAAGCCATATTGTCAACTTTGTATCCCCAAACAGAAGTCTAAAGGTTTTAGCTCATAATTAAAGTAAATAACAGCAAACATACAAAGTCAAGTTGCTTAATCATAATGAATAAACAAAAGAATAAGTGGAATGATGAAATTTTGCCTTAATTACTCTCCGGAATTGAATTCTAGCTTCCTTCGTCGTCTTCTAGGGTTTTTCTGGCTTCTCAATCGTAGCAAAGCACTTCTGAATCGTCCCAGAACTCCCCTCAATCGATCTGTGGAATTATCTTTAAATATACGAATCGACTCGTCGAGTCAAGTGGTGACTCGTCGAGTCCCTCTCACATTCCCCGTATTGCGATAACTCTCTGGGATCCCGAGTCATTATCTTCTCGATTCTTCGATTGGACTCGCTGAGTAGTCGATATGACTCACCGAGTAGGTGCCTTTTATAGTGTTTTTCATCTTTATTCCATTCTCGATCTTCTAACTGTTTCTCCCGCTTCCTTTCGCTTCTAAGCTTCATCTTTGGACTGAAAAACATAATTTAACACTTTCAAGTACCTTTTGTCCATAATATGCGATAATTAAGCTAATAAATGAATAAAAATGTATACTTAATATGAACTAATTATGCACATATCATATCCACTCTTACCCACCGCACTCTTGACTAGTGGAGGGTCGTTAGCCGAACGGGTAGGATGGGACAAAACCTTCCATTATAAGTATAATGAAGTATAAAAGTAACTAAATGTTTTCATAAAATTCCCAATCTTAGTTACTTAGGAAAAAGTGAATTGATGCAATTCCATGAAATTACACTTTGTGCCCTTGCGAAGACGTTAGTGGAGCGTGTGTGGTTTACCGGCACACTAAATGGTTCTAAGCAAAGGTAGCAAAGCGTGACTCAATGTTTGTCATAGTTCGGTGGAGCGTGTGTGGTTTACTGGCACATCGAATAGGTGACTGTAACATGTGGGGGCACCATGTAGTTTGCATGGTTATTCACACCCGCTTTATGATCCTCGACATCCCAGTCACAAACAAGAGGGACATATCGAGATTTAAACATGCTATTGAAAGTTCAATGAATCTCAAAGGATCTAGGAGTTTTCATAGATTTAAAACTTAAATTTCTTTTTCGTTTTTCGTGGTGGAAATTAGTGAATCGTCATTCACTTACCTTCAAATATTCTGCAATTAGGGTTACGGCATCCCTCTCCCGAGTTGTAGAATATTATGTTGGGTCCTAGCCTTAGTATTTCATTTGGGTGATTTACTAAGGACTCAATCTATCAACTAACTTGAATTCGTTTTTCTCCCATTTTGTAGATGTCAAAGTTCGACAACTATGGTTTTCCCAAATCCCGTGGAACAAGCTTTCCACATGAAGATGATATTCCACGATTCGATCGAGGAACAAGAAATCATGCTTCACTTCCTCCACCTCCTTCAATTATTCTCCCTAACCCACAAGTTCGAAGGCTTGAAAAGTTCAAGCTCACTCAAGCCCTTTTGGCAAGTAAACATAAAGAAGGAGAGTCGGTGTGTGCACACGTCCTAGGGATTAAGTCACACATTGATAGGTTAAGAATGTTGGGATCCGTTGTCTGTGAAGAGATGGCTGTTGATTGGGTTCTTCAGTCACTTCCTAACTCATATAGTGAGTTCGTAAGAGAGTACTATATGATGAACTGCGACGCGACCCTTATAGATCTAACCTATATGCTTATTGCTGTTGAATCAGCAATGGTTTGGCGCAATAGAAAAGCAAAGTTGATTGGTGAATCTGCCTTCAAGAGCTCTTTGGATATAGACAATGGCAACGAAAGACATGCTATGATCGAAAAGTTTGATCATAAAAGAATGGGAATGTCTGAAGTAGTTCCACGTCCTGTCCCAAAAGAGTCAATTTTCTTTTATTGCCAAGAGAAGGGGCATTGGAGACGAAGCTGCCATATTTACCTAAGAGATCTAAGAGATGGAAGAGTCAGAACGTATGGCTTTGCTTTAAGTAAAATCCATTGACTAGCTCTTTTAAGCTTCTATTCTAGATTCTTCATAAATAATGTGATAAGATTACAATTGATGTTTTGTAGGATCGAAGAAAAGAAAGGAAGCTTAAGGGAAGAAGTGAGCAGAATCTAACCGTGAAGAAATGGATTTCGATCGCATTACTTGAATATTAGATTCTCGAGCCACTACTTAGAGTTAGAACTAGATTGCTAAGAAAGATGTATTAGCATAGTTTTTCAATGAATTTCATTGTAAGGACAAAATTTTTCCGCAATAAAATAAATTTTGATTTTATTTATTTATCCTTACAATGGCGTATATGAAAAATTGATGTTTGAATGTCTCTATTATTAGCAATAATGGATTTGATTCTTATTATGTTATTTATGGAAAGTCGAGAATTTACCAAATAGGGAGAGTTTCTCATCGCCCAAGTTTCAATTGGACAGAAACTTGAAATCATGCAACTTGATTGCACGATGAATGAGAAATTTCATATTTGGAAATTAGACTAATTCATTGACAAAGTGTCAAGTGAAGTACTAGGAGATCGAGTACACAAAGTTGTGTGTTGATCAAAGTCCACCATAAGAGTAACAAAGATATTCGTCATGATTTACTAAAGGTTTAGTAAATATGATTATACTTATAAGATTAAGTGTAATTCTGAATTGATTGAAAAGGTTTAAATCAATAGCAGAACGAATAAGAAGAATCAAGAAGGTAGAAAGATAAAAGTTTCTCCATTCTAAGAAGAAGGGAGAGTAGCTTTTATGCTTTATGATAGGTCTTAATGATTAAGAACCATATCTCAATTGATCCTCTAAGTGAGTCTTAGTACAATTGTATGTTTAAGAAGAGGAATCAAGAATTGAAGAAATGGTTAAATCAAAAAGTCAATCATACTTCGTTCCAAAACAAGTCTCAGAGTTAAGATTGTGACATTGAGTGATAAGTATAAAGAAGGTTTATAACAATCATCAAATGTGGAAAGTTTTGATGTCTTGGATAAGACAAAGACCAACTAGGACCAATTTATGAAGTGTTTTGATAAAAGCTACACTATCTCTTGAATATTTGTTTGTCAAGAAATGGTTATTGACAAGAGAATCTTATATGTCAAGGAGTCAATGGGAGTCTTAATGGTCTTGAAATGTTTCAAGAACAAATCAAATAAACCTTATCGATCATCACTAGCACACGAGTTAAGGTTTACAACCTATCATGTTGACATTATTTTGTTTCTGTGCCAATCCAATCGAGTTAATTATGCATGTGAGTCCTATGAGTTCTTATTTGAATGCATAAAAGGCAAGGACCTTGATCAATGGAAAGTACATTGATAAGAAAATGTGAGCTGCTTAACTACTTGGAAGACATGGTGGGCAGCTGTGCTACCATAAGGCAAGAAATCGAGATTAAGAAAGTTCGATCCACATGAGTTTCAATTTGTCGTAAACTTTGGTTTTAACAAATTCACATGGATAGGAACACATACACCATTTAAATCTAAGTGTCATAAGATTTCCTCCTTCATGAAAATGATTGTGAGGAAATGCTTTCACTAAGAAAGATTTTAAGAAGATAGTGATTGTAAAATTGCATTCTCGAATTCGATTATGGTTACGGTATCCCTTTCCATGATTTGAATTGAGAGGTTTGGCAATTAGTCTTAATTGTTTAGACACACATATGAACTATCTAAGGCAAAGGTGTATAAGTTCAAGAAGCCTTGATAAAAGATTATCAAAGCACTAAGTATTAGAAACATGAACTTAAGAAATTCAATAACCATTGTTTTTCTGAAAGTTAAGCTGTTTCTGAATACATGTCAAAGCTAGTGGGAGCATAAGTGTTATGTTTATAATAATCATCATGATAGTGGGAGCATAAATGTTATGATTGTATGATTATTAAGGCACATATTGCAAGTTGGCAATATTAATTATAGAAAACAAGAGTTATACCTTGCAAAGTAGTAAGGGTTATAAAGTTGTTTTGCTATAATTAAGGGAGAGAATATTATGCTTCATTTCAAATCTAAAGGCTTAGGTTGAGAAATGTTAATAAATTTAGTCAAAGGTACATAGTGTGTTCTTAAAATTTTGATTATGTTACGGCATTCCTCTTCACAATTCGAATTTTGAGAACATAGCAAATAAAACATCATGCGTCGTGTCCCATACGCTTCGGGTATAGGATCGATTGCAAATGCCTTAATGTTTGACCATTCTAAAATTTTCCAAATGTCTAGCGCATTTAGAGGGAAAAAGGACTAGAATCGGTTTTGACTAAAATAATTAAACAACTATCAAAGGACAATCCAAAGTTCGACGAGGATTGGTCGCTTGTGAGTAGTTGGAAGTATAGTATTGGAAAATATGGAAATGTTTCCATATTGGATGGACCATATCGACATTATTATGAATAGATAAGATTCTATTAAGAATGAGTTGTCATATGGAAAATATGGAAACGTGTCCATATGGGGAATTGAATATTGAAAATCTATGCCTAGATTAGAAACTTTTATGCAAAAGGATGTTCAAAGGAATGTACTTTGAGTGAGAGACATCATATCTAATGAATTGTCTTGTAACAATCTCCGATAGAGGACTTTGTAATATCATTGGCAATAGTCTTTGTGACTTTGGTGCAGTGAAATTACGAAAGGATCATTGCATAAAATGTTAGAATCTAGCATATTCTATAAGTAGCAAGAATTTGATATTCTTTCACTTATGGAAAAAGGATTTGGGGTTGTGAAATGAGAATGATTGGAAATGTGCTCAATTTGGTCTATTTCACAAAGTAAGAACCATAGGAAAACATTGTGTGCATGCTAAGAGCATGGGACAAGTGTAATAATTCAAGTAAGAAGTTGATTACCCGAAACGACAAATAATGAATAATCGATATGGTGATAAATAAAAGGAGTTTTATTTATGCTCAAAGGTTTGAGGCCATATGTGATTAGTATTATTCTTGTGTTTCACCTTGCATGTTTTGACTTCCAGAATAATTGAGTTCATTAAGAATAATCGAATTATTCGAACGGGCCACAGTCGTTCATATGTTGGAAGTAGATATGAAAGAAGACGGTCGTGAATTGGTGTGTGGATTGTCTAAAGAGCATTAGACATAAGCAAATGTTTGCTGCAACGTTCATGAGTGCTTATGAATATGAATTTGAGCATTGGATTAAACCCACGCTCACTTGGATCACTCCATGAATTGTATCACGAGTGATTGGTGAGACGATAACATCTTATATTCTTGAAACCGAGATGTGTGAGTTGTATCTTGCAAATCGGTTGCACATTGATAATATGTAAACGCACTAGTAACTTGGTGTTATAAAACATATTGTTGTGTGTGATTCGGTGAGTGAGTGCAAGTAAGCATTGTATCAAAGTTTATCTGTTCCTTTTATCCAAAGTAGGATAAAAGCGATATCTTTGGGCCCCTCGATGATTTAGTGATGACAAACGTAAATGCTCAGTCGGGCTAGGGCTAATTTGATTTGTTCAATTAGTCAGTCGTCATAAATCAAAAATCGAGATATAGTACAAAGAGAATGATTTGAAATCATATCTCATACGATATCTAGAATGGAGGAATATATGATCCCTTATCTAAGGACATGCGTATCTGATATGATCAGAGTTGACAGCGGCTTTGGAAAGCTACGATTGCAGATCAGGATCTGAAGTCATACGCATAATAGTTATTAGACGTATCCAAGTGGGAGACTGTTGGATTAGTGTCTAAGTCCATAACTATTTTGGTATGTACTTGACCCGATGGTGCATGGTCCTTTTGGGTTGCCTTCACCAAAGCAACTTGATAGGATGAATTATGGAGAGAAAGGATTAAATATGATTTATTAATATATTATGGGAATAATATATTAAAGGAGAAATCATATTGTTTAATTAATATTAGTCAAGAATTAATTGGTAATTAGTTTTGTGACTAAAAGAGATTAATTAAACTTAAGGGACTGGAATTGTAATTATAAGATAATTGCAATTGGGCCATGGATTGCCTTATATTAAGGAATGGACGAATTCTATGGGGAAGCCCATATGAAATCGTCCAAGGCCTTGAGGAAAGGGCTCCATGGGTTGCTTAGGGCTTAAGCATCCAAATTAGGGTTTCCTTGTTAGATAACCCTAATTGCCTCACTATATATAGATCCCTTAAGGACAAAAAACGTGGCTAAGCTTCTTGCTAGGGTTTCACACGAGTTTTGGTAGCCTCCATCCTCTCTCCTCTTCATCCTCTTGCTTATGGTGTTTGTGAACCATTAGAGGAGTGACACTTGTGACTCTAAGCCTTCCAAAGTCAATTCCACTACTAGAAAAAAGGCCTTTTACGACGCTCATTGCGCGTCGTAAAATGCTCAGACGACGCGCAAATGCGTGTCAAGGAAGGCCCTGTCATAAAGAGAGACGACGCGCTTTTGCGCGTCGTCTATAGACGACGCGCATTTATGACGCGCATTTACGACGCGCGGTTATGACACGCAATGCGTATCAAGGAAGGCCCTGTCATAAAGGAAGACGACACACATTTGCGTGTCGTAACCTTACGACGCGCGTGTTTATGACACGCAATGCGTATCAAGGAAGCCCCTGTCAAGAAAGGCCATGTCATAAATGAAGATGACACACATTTTTGCGTATCATAATTTTAAATGTTCTAAAAAAATAGTTATATATTTATTAATTTTTAAATTAAATTTGCATTTAATGTCTCATAATAGAAATAAAATATCATATACAAAAAATACAATCCATTGCATAAAATTTAATGTCATACAATTCTATCTTTTACAATATCTAAATTTGCATCTAATCTACTCTCTACATCAAATTCCAACTAAGTAAAGTTGCATCTTGCCTTTCATAATTCTTTAAGACTAATGCTCCAAACAGATGTTATATGGATAAGAAGTTTACATTGGCCCATCTACTCTGTGTTTCATACTAACAATTGAAATGAAGAATGCAACACTTGCATTTGCAGCATCTTATCTCTTTCGGCTTGAGCTTTCTTTTCCTCTTTTCCTCTTGCAACAAAAAATTACCAAAATCAGAATCACATAGAAAAGGCATATTGTGATTTCTTGCATTAAACACCAAAATCATAACTTTTGTGTGCAAGTTACTTATTATATCAAAGATAAAACAAGATTTTTGATTTTTGACATACAGTAGAAGCAAGTTTAGTTTTAAAATAATTACCAGGAATTGCTTTGGTTTGTGCAGCAACAACTTCCATGGTGGTTCCAGCTTCTCGTTGCTCAAGAGTCTCCCCAACACAAGCAATAACCTTCAAACCTTGAGATAGTGCGTATGCAACCTTGTCTCCAACAAACTGAATGAAACATGAAAAAGAAAAAAAACTTTTTCAGTAACTTGCATACAACACTGATTAAGATGTTCACAAGGAAAAGTGTGAATTGATTTGAATAGGCTGAGTAAAATCTACACAAGGAAAAGGGTACCTCATTAGTTTCATTCAATAGGGCTCTCCTTTCAGAGTGACCTAGGATGACCCAAGGGACACCCAAATTGGCAAGCATCTCAGCACTGTAAATATAGAAAACCAACTTCAGTATTTAGAAAGAATCAAGAAGAAGAAATCAGACATAGGAAATTGAAAAGTTTTAGAAAAAAAAAGGATGGTAATTTGATAAATGACACTTTGAAACATACCTAACCTCACCGGTGAATGCACCACCCTTCTTAACCCAACAATTTTGAGCTGCAACTTGGATTTCAGGCCTCAATTCACTTTTAACAGAGGTAAGAAACACAAAAGGAGGGCTCACCACCACCTCTGGTATGAAAAGTACTCAAAGGGCATTTACGTAATTTCACTTATTTATGGTCTCTTTATTTTACCCTTTGAAATTATGATGATATTTCAGGAAGTCATAACAGGAGCTGGCCACTCCAGTGCTATTGATTGGTGGGCAGTGGGTAAGCTTATTAATTTTCATGAATTAAAATTTTTCTTTAAAATATACACCATTTATTTGAATTACCTTCTTTTACCCATTTCAATACTTTAACTAATTTTTTATTATATTCTTTTTTTTATTTCATGTATTTTATTATATGAGATGTTGTATGTGTTGGATTAATGTCTAAGTCCATAACTATATTTGGTAAGACTTGACCCGACCCGGCATGGTCCATTTGGGTTGCATACCATCATGCACTTGGATGAGAGAAATAAGACACTTATGGTTATTAATATATTATAAGTTCTAGTATATTAATAATAAGAATAATAAGATTATTTAATTAGTATTGATCAAGAATTAATCTAGGATTAATTAAGTGATCAAAAGAAGACTAATTAAATATATGGGTTGATTGTGTAAATCATCCATACTTGTATAGTGGGCTATTGCTCCATGGATAATCAAGTTGGGCTAAAACCCATAGGATGGTCCATGGATGCTCCATGGTGTATTTGTACCCATGGATCCAAGGAAATGGAAAGTCATGACAATTAGGGTTTGCCCTAATTGTAACACTATATAAGCATCATATTATTCACCAAAATCGGCACTAGTGGGTGTACTAGAAGGGCTAGCCGATTTCATGAAGTGTGGGTTTTCTCTCAAGTCATTCCATGTGTTTTGATGATTGTGATTCCATTTGAGGTGTCACACTTGGGGCACTAAGCACTCAAGCTTCATGAAGACTTTCTACATCAAAGAGGTATGTATTCTATCTTGCTATAGTTAGTGTTTTGTATGCTAGATTAGGATAATACCTTGGAAGTTCTTATTTGCATGTATAATAGAGAAAAACATAGATCCAAGGTATTTAGGGTTGCATGTACACTTAGGGGTGTTAGAATGCTCAAAACGCAACAGTGGTATCAGAGCCTAGGCTTGTTTTCTTGTTATACCTGCAATAGAAGCTGAAAAAACGAATCTGGTGCTGTCTGGCCATCAGACTCGGCGAGTCCATGCCTAAAAAGTGATGAATTCGATCCAACTCGCCGAGTTGGTTCATGCACTCGACGAGTTGGACCCCCAGACAGCATATTTTCGAGTTTTTTGGCTAGAAATGGACTAGGAACATTACCCTAAGTTGTTTTTGATCTTATAAACTTGTTTTTGATGTGGTAATGTTCATGCTAATCCATTTTCAAAGATAATTGTCAATAGATTCATGTTTTGTATTAGTTTAAGGTTTAGACTAATTACATGAAAAAGTTTGATTTGAATTATCTTGTTCTTATGAGTTGCTTAGATTAAAAGAAATGTTGAGTGAAATAGTTGTTTTCAATCCATTTTAATCTAAGAGTTGAGTATAAAATGTGTTTGTGTAACTTGTCCTCAAGTTACATGAAGAGTCACATTAAAGACTCATAAAACTCATAAAGGTTGGCAATGGTTACAAAATGAAGAGTCTTGTGTCATTGAATAACTTTTTATGACTCCATAACTTGTCCTCAAGTTATGGAAGTTCAAGAGTCACTTCATTAAAAGGAAAAAATATGTAACCATAATTAAATCCATAAGTTATAAAATAAAGAAAAAGTTAGTTCTTTTATTAGTTTAAAGTCTTCCATAACTTGTCCTCAAGTTATGGAACTTGAAGAGTTTTTGGATTAAAACTACTTTAAACACATAAGTTATGGAATTAATTAGTTTTGAATAGTTTCAAAACTTGCCCTCAAGTTTTGGAATTTGTAAAGTTTTCAAGTATGAATACTTTAATTCCAAGTTAGCCCTAAGAATTTTAAAAGTTAAAATTCAACCCTTATACTTTATAATATTATAAGTTAATAATATATATATGTATAAGAGTAAAGTCAGTCTTACCGCTAGTACGCCTCATTCACGAAGCCGGTCTATAAGGTGGGTATAAGGTTGTTGCCTATAAAATGGCAACTTAATGGGTGTCCACTCTCACCCACCGCTTGCTTGACTGGTGGAGGGTCGTTAGCCGAACGGGTTTGACAGGACTAGAATTCTCCCTTCATTAAAAGTATTAATGAAAAAATACTAAGTAACTAAACTCTTAATAATACCCAATCTTAGTTACTTAGGAAAAATGTGAATAAGGTGCTAATCCATGAAATTGCACTTTACACTTTGTCTAAGTCGTTAGTGGAGCGTGTGTGGTTAACCGACACACTAACTTGGACTTAACAAGGTAGGTAAAGGGTGACTTAATATTTATCATAGTATCGATGGAGCGTGTGTGGTTAACCGGCACATCGATTGAGGGGTAATTTATTAAGGGTACCAAGTGATTTGCATGGTTACTTCACACCTCGTTTTGTGATCCTCGGCATCCCAGTCACAAAACTTGGAGGGCACACTCGAGATTGAAACATGCCATTGAACAGTTCAATGAATCTCAAAGATCTAGGAGTTTCAAATCCAATTAAAACCTAATTATACATTTCGTTTATCTTGGTGGAAATTGGTGAATCGTCATTCACCTACCTTCAAATATTTTATAGCTTGGATTACGGCATACCTCTTCTAAGTTATAAAATAGTTTGTTGGGTCCTAGCCTTAATATTTCATATTGGGTGTCATATTAAGGACTTAAAATCAACTATCTTGAATATCTCCCAAAACATGTCTGGTTTAGACATTTATGATCTTCCCAAATCTCTTGAAACAAGCTTTCCTAATGAAGATGATGTCCCATGGATATCATACTTCTTTCTCCTCCTCGAATTATTCTCCCTAACCCACAAGCTCTTGAAAAGTTTAAGGTCACTCAAGCCCTATTGGCAAGGCAAGGTCTAGGTGTGATCACATATTGGAGATGTAGTCACATATTGACAAGCCGGGAGAGTTGGGTGTCAAAGTCTTAAGAAAGTTAGTGGTTCAACTACTTTCTAAGTCACATAGTGAGTTCTTTTGGAACACCTATGAAAAAGACTATGACAAGACCCTTAATGATCTTATCTATTTGTTAAGATTAACTTCCTAAAACTTTATGGACATTGACAATGATGACATTGGATATCCAGTAAAGCATTCTCTTCCCAATGGAAAGGGATCGGCTATAGTCAACTCGGTTGACCAAATGGTAAAGAGAAAAGCTAAGTCTGTGATAGTCCTGTGTACCATTATCAAAGGGTCCATATGTTTGTATTGCCAAAGAAAGGGCATTGGTTGCGAAGCTGCCAAATTTACCTAAGGATGTTAAAGTCAATAAGTTTGACTCTACTTCAGGTAAAATCCACTATCTAACTCTGTTAAGTTTCTATTCTGAGATTCCTGATACATGATGTGACTGGGTCACATGGTGATGTTTTAAGAATCAAAGAAAAGTGAAGAAACTTAAAGAAAGAATATGCTGAATCTGATGGCGTAGATGGATTTCTATCGCATAGTTTGAAGATCGGATTCTTGAGCAACTTCTTAGGAGTTATGAGATATTGCTTAGGAATAGATAACAACAAGTTTTCATATGGATTGTAAGGATAGTTTTTCCGCAAAGTTTTAAAATAAAAGGAAATTTTTGATTTTATTTATTTTAAAATATCCTTACAATGGCATCTGTGGAAATTTTTGTTGCTTATAAGATTCCATTAGTAGCAAGAGTGGAAGTATGAAATTGATTCTTTCATTTGTGGTAATGTCTAAATTTACCAAATAAGGAAAGATTCTCATCACCCAAGTTTCAATTGGACCGGAACTTGGAATCATGCAAGTTGTATAGCATGATGAATGAGAACTTTCAAGTTTTGGAAAATTAAGACTAATTACTTGTTCACATGGATGTGTGAGTCAAGTAAAGGACTTAGGGATCGAGTACACATTCTTGTGCACTGATTAAGTCCACCACTAAAGATCGATAAGAAGAATCAAATAAGGCAGAAGGATAAAAGTTTCTCAAATCTGAAAAGATGGGAGAGTACTTTAGTATCAGTTTTTGTGATCATCTTAATGATTAAGAAACCATAGCACAATTAGTTCTCTAAGGAAATCTTAGTGCATTCTTATGACTAAGAAGAGGGATCTTGAATTGTTGAAGTGGTTAAATCAAGAAGATGAGTCATACTTCGTTCCAATACAAGTCTTAGAGTCATACTCCAAGATTGTAATTTGAGTGACATGTCTTAAAGAAGGTTTAAAACACTTGTCAAATGTAAGAGTAAAAGTTTTCTACTCTTGTACATTTGAAATTGGTAAGTTGTGATGTTTTGGATAAAACAAAGACCAACTTAGGCCAATTGTGTGAAGTGTTTGTCTTGATTAGAATCCGCACTATCTCTTGGATATTTGACAAGGGAGTCTTATATGTCAAGAGGACAGTGGGAGTCTTAAAGGTCTTGAAAGTCTCAAGAAATAATCAAGAGTAAAACCTGAAGTTCTTCGCTAGCACACGACTTGAGGTTTATAACCTATTGTGTTGACATATCTGTGCCCATTCCAGTTAAAGTTGGCTTTGCATATGAGTTCTTAGAGTTCTCAGTTTGTTGCATAACAACTTGGAAGCAATGGCAGGCCCTTGAGCTGCCAGGTGGCAAGAAGTTAAGATTGAGTTCAATCCATATGGTTTTGGATTTGTCATTATCTTTGTCTTGTGATTATGGTTTGACAAATTCATATGGGTAGGAACTCATACACCATATAAATCTAAGTGTCATAAGGTTTCTCTCCGATTCATGAAAATGATGGTGAGGAAACACTTTCACTAAGTAGATTTTAGCTAGATAGCAATTGTGATATTTGCATTCTCAAAGTCGTTAGTGGAGCGCGTGTGGTTAACCGGCACACTAACCTGGACTTGTGAGAAGTGGCAAAAAGGTCTAAACATTATGATTACGGCATCCCTCTTCATAATTGTTTAGATACACAAGTGTGCTATCTAAGGGAAGGTGTATGATTTTGATAAAGACTTATCAAAACAATCTAGTATCAGAAATCTGAACTTTGGTAAGAAAGTCAATGAAGTATTGATTTCTAGAAGTCCAACTGATTTCTGAGAACATGTCAAAGCTAGTGGGAGCATAAGTGTTATGCTAATAATCATCATGTTAGTGGGAGCATGATAATTATGATAAGTATTGCAAGTTAGCAATGTTAATTATAGAAAACAAAAGTTTCAATTGGGAAAAAGTTGTTTTGCTATAATTAAGGGAGAGGAAATTATGCTTCATCTCAAATCTATAAGCTTAGATCGTGAGGTTTTATCATTTAGTCAAGGATATATATGAATTTCAAGTTGGAATGGCTCAACATAAGGAAATTTTGTATATGGGTCCATTATTTGCGTTCTAAAATTCGATTATGATTACGGCATCCCTTTTCATAATCTGAATTATGAGAACTTGGCAAATTGAAATGGACATATTATAGCAAAAGGCTGGTTTAGTCTTTATGTGAGACATCATGAATCGTGTCCCATATGCTTCGGATATAGGATCGATTACATGTGCTATAATCATCCGTTCTAAAATTTTTCAAATGCCTAGGGCATTAAGAAGGGAAAAGGTTTAGAACTGGATATGACTAAAAGGATTAAACAATTGTCGAGGACAATCTAAGGTTTACCAAAGATTGGTTGCTCAAGGACAGTTGGAAGTATAGTGATAATTCTGGAAGGACCATATTGACATAATCTGTAAGGAGGCAACTCTTGTTCAGAAGTGATAGTCAAAATGGAATCTGGAAATGTTTCAAAGTTAGAAATTATTCAATCTGTGTAAGATTAAGGAAACTTAATGCAAGAAGGATGTTTCCAAGGAGATGATCTCCTTTGGAATGCTCTGTAATGGTTGTTGTCAAGTCTTTATGACTTTGTGCATAATCATTACAAGAGGATCAATGCATATAAGTTTAGAATCTGACAGATTTCAGTAAATGGCATGAATTTGGAATTCTTGCATTTGCAGTAAGGATTTGGGAGTGTGAAAAGAGAATCATTGAAGTTATGTTCAATGGATCTAGTTCACAAAGTAAAGATCATAGACAAACATAGTATGCATACTTGGTGTATGGCATGACTAGTGTTTAGAAAACATAGTGTACATGCTTGGAGCATGGGACAACTATTGTTTTAAATTCAAGAATAAAGTTGATAGCTGAAACAGTATACAATGAATAATGTGTAATCATATGGTGATAAATAAAAGGTGTTTTATTTATGTTCAAAGGGTTGATACCATATTGGATTCTATTATTATTGTGTTTCACTTTGCATGTTTTGACTTCCCGAATAAACTGGGTTATTCTTCCGGAATGACTAAGTTATTCAAACCATCCACAGTCGGTCATATGTTGGAAGTAGATATGAATTAAGACTGTCATGGGTTGGCTTGTAGAGGTCTAAGGTGTTGGACAAGGCTACAACACTCATGAGTGCTCATAAGTTCTGAGTATTGGATTCAACCCGCGCTCATTGGAATCACTTCATGGATTTTATCACGAGTGATCATGAGACGATAATATCTTATATTCTTCAAACCTAGAGATATGAGTTGTTACTATGAGTTGATAGTACATTGATTGCACGAAACCGCATTTGGTAACTCTGTGCTATAAAACGTGCCTTTGTGTATGATTCAACAAGTAGTAGAACAAGCCATATGAGTCGAAGTTTATCCGTTCCTTTTACCTTCGGGATAAAAGCGATATCTGTGGGCCCCTCGATGATTTGATGATGACAAATGGAAGTGCTCGGCCGGGCCAGGACTGATTTGATTTGTTCAATTAGTCAGTTGTCATAAATCGGAAATCGGGAAACAACAAATGGACAGAGAGAATGATTATAATCCATGTCTCAGTCCATATGATATCTAGAATGGAGGAATATATGATCCCTTATCTAATGGACAAGTCACTGACAAAGGTCAGAGTTCATCGACAAGGTCAGAGTTCGACAGAAGCTTTTGAGAGCTACGATTGCCAGTTGGTTCCTGAAGTCATACGCAATAATAGTTTTAGACTTATCCAAGTGGGAGACTGTTGGATTAATGTCTAAGTCCATAACTATATTTGGTAAGACTTGACCCGACCCGGCATGGTCCATTTGGGTTGCATACCATCATGCACTTGGATGAGAGAAATAAGACACTTATGGTTATTAATATATTATAAGTTCTAGTATATTAATAATAAGAATAATAAGATTATTTAATTAGTATTGATCAAGAATTAATCTAGGATTAATTAAGTGATCAAAAGAAGACTAATTAAATATATGGGTTGATTGTGTAAATCATCCATACTTGTATAGTGGGCTATTGCTCCATGGATAATCAAGTTGGGCTAAAACCCATAGGATGGTCCATGGATGCTCCATGGTGTATTTGTACCCATGGATCCAAGGAAATGGAAAGTCATGACAATTAGGGTTTGCCCTAATTGTAACACTATATAAGCATCATATTATTCACCAAAATCGGCACTAGTGGGTGTACTAGAAGGGCTAGCCGATTTCATGAAGTGTGGGTTTTCTCTCAAGTCATTCCATGTGTTTTGATGATTGTGATTCCATTTGAGGTGTCACACTTGGGGCACTAAGCACTCAAGCTTCATGAAGACTTTCTACATCAAAGAGGTATGTATTCTATCTTGCTATAGTTAGTGTTTTGTATGCTAGATTAGGATAATACCTTGGAAGTTCTTATTTGCATGTATAATAGAGAAAAACATAGATCCAAGGTATTTAGGTTGCATGTACACTTAGGGGTGTTAGAATGCTCAAAACGCAACAGTATGGTGGTACACCATTTAGAGGAAAGAATAGGCAGAAGACATTTGCTGATGCAGTGGAATCCCCTCTATGTCCTGAATCTTTGACTTCACAGTATCCATGTTCTTTGAGCTCTCCACCTCCAACTTTATTGTCTTCCCTGTCAAAGTCTTAACAAAAACTTGCATATACGATTCAACAACTGACAATCAGCTAAATTTTCAGTCAATAAATAGGAATTTAGGAAAATACAGAGCTTAAGTTAATAGTGTGTAATATGAATGAACAAAACCTAAGAAACTCTGGTGTAAACTAATACGGACACACAAAGATCAGTCAATTATGTGTGATCAAATGAAAATCAAGCCAATTGACACATGTATTTGTGTAGAACAATTGAAATGAGAAGTGATCGAATAAGATTCGAATCATGATCGATGTAGATACCTGTAGGAGACATCGGCTTGGGACATGATAGGGTGATCGTACACAACAACTTTATGGTCCTCCCAAACTCACAACCAACTCCAATCTAGATCCAATTCAGATGTGATGATCTGCTAAAGTCTTACCATCCTCGAGGATCTTTCCATCAATGATCAAAATCTGTTGATGCCATGGAATCCCCTCTTTCTTCTGAATCTTTGCCTTCACATCACAAATGAAAGGTCATATATGATTCAACAACTGACAAATAGCTACAATCTGTTAAAAAGGGTTAGGTCGTATGTGTCTAAATTCCAAATTTTATCCCTGAACCATATTTCTTAGATGAGATAATATGAGATTCAGTTGTTAAGATCAAATGGCCAACATGGGGAATCAACAACGATGAATAACAAAAGCAGCCACAGCCAAAAGGTCACAAACATTTGGAAGAAGAAACTTGAGGAGTGGATTCATGGATGACGGCTTCTGATAATAGCACTTAACTTGAATTTAGATACAATAAGTGTTAGGTCAGAATGACATTGTGAGATTTTTCTGTCAACAACTCAACATCAATGGACAACATGCAGAGACAACAACCATGAATAACAAGGTAACACAGTAGTTAAGAATGAGGTGGCAACTTCTGATAACAGCAACTAAGCACAAAGAAGGAGCCACATCAACAAAGGATGCGATTACAGACAGTGAGATGAAATGATAGGAACCTACTGAACCATGAATTAAACAAAAGAAGGAGCCACATCAGCAATAGATGCAATTAAGGCTTACATGATCATACACATATACCATGAACTTGTATTTATCTCTTAAAACAAAGTATTATTGATTAATAAGACATAATAAGAAAAAGAGTAAATTAAAATACACAAGTACCTTTGGTGGAAGACTATTCTAGCCACTAATCCTACTCCCAAGAACATTTTTGACATAACATTTGAAGATGCCATGGGACTTGGACTTCATGGCGCAATCTATCAAGCTCATTAAACCCTTGATTTGGCAGCATACTTGAAACCCTCACAATATCTGAAAAAATAAAAGGATTTGAAGCAATTAGTTAAAAAGTGGTAGCATGAAATGATTTAAGTTTCATCTGATTCATGAAATACTTCATCAATTCAACTTCAATGATGAGGATGAAGAGGGTGACTTGTTCCAGATCTTGTGCAAAAGACATGATTGCCCTTGGGTTTAAGCCAGGAGCAGTTTCAGGGAAGGCAGCAGCTGCCTTTGCCTTTGGGTTGAAGGCAGAGGATGGAGGGTGACTTGTTCCAGATCCAAGCAAGAGAGACTCTACAGTTGCCATATAGCTCGCTGCTACAACTCATACACATAAAATCGTTGTCATATATGAATCCAATCGTTGGGTGATTGAAGGCGACGAGGCTGCGTTTGCTTCTTAGAGGGAGGGGGGAGAGAAAGTAAAAACAAATCTCACAAATTAGAGAGGTTATCGAAGCCAGTAAGGGGAACACCAATGAAAAATCCAAGGGATTATTGAGAGAAAAACTGAGTTTTTTTTTGTTTAAAAGCTATCGAAGTATCATTGAATTTCCAATATAGGAGAATTCAGAAAGCAGAGAGATAGGTACCTGATTTGACTGGAGAGATTATTAGGAACAAAGGGAAGCCAGCGCGTATACGGAGGTGATGACAATAAATCGATTGACTGATAATTTGAGAGAGAAAGAGAAGACCCACTTGCTAGCGATTTAGATGAATAGCTGGCTTAGACTAAGGTATTTGAGGCTGTCGATCAGTTTTAGGAGAGAGACTATGAACGATATCTATGGTATAGAAGAAGAAGAAGACGGCGACGACTTGACTTTCTTGTTCACAAGATCATGAAATTAAGTTTTACCTAGTATTTTTTGGAGAGAATCGCTTGAATGTGGGGTGAGAGAATCATGAAGGCGAACCTTCGGAGAAGATGGAGGAGTGTAGGAGAATGGGGGAGAGACGAAGCATCGAATGGCTGAAAACCATAGTAATAGTTATAATTCTTAGGGCACGCTATTAGGGAAATAAAGATGACCCAAGGGCAGAAATTTGTGGAGAAAAGAATGTTGACCTCCGTATGGCTGCCATCTAGTAACAACGCTATTGATGTCATTCCTTCCATTTTCGACTGTTCATCCTCCACTTCCTCTACTGCTACTTCTTCACCATCTTCTATTTTTTCTGTATTTAGACTTGAGAGTATAATTAGGGCTTTTTCTAACAATTTCAACATCGAGTGGGAGATATGGTGGTTCCAGTAGGTAGAAGTGAGGGAAGAAGTAGGCAGCAGTCAATGTCGGGAGGGGGAAGGAAGGAGCGTCCATAATTTGGGCAAGAGGGAAAGGAGAAAAAAAGGAAGGCAGGATTTTTAATTTTTTCAGAATTTCATTTCCCCCTACTGTTAAAGGATGGAACGCACGTTCCATTAAAAATTATAAAGCGACATCCTTAGACGACGCGCAATTTATTATAGGTGCCCTCCGTGTTTTTTTTTAGACACTAATTTAAGGGCGCGCAATAATGCGTGTCTTCTATCCTTAATTTTTTTGAAGAGATGACATTTTTCTAATGTCACTCTCCTTTGCGTAACATAGATCAATGAGCGTCGTATTTTGCGCGTCGTAAAAGGCCTTTTTTCTAGTAGTGTTCAAGGAGGAATTGGGATTATTATTGCTACATAACAATCAAGGTAACATTATAAACTTATTCTCATGTTAATATGATTACTTGAATGCTAGAATTAGGGTTTATAGTCTTGGATAACTTGCATGTACAATAGAGAAACCTAGATCCAAGCATTAGGGTTCGTATGAGCACATAGGATGTCTTATGACCAAAACCCATCATTAAACATGACTGAAATCACTGTATGGACATGGAATTTGAGGGACTTGGCGATTCGTTCAGGGGACTCGTCGAGTCAGGGTATGGTTCCCCATCCCTTTTTTGCTTTGATCAAACTGGTTGAGTCTAGAAGAGGACTCAACAAGATAGATGTGAAACTGGACCTGGAAACCATGGAGCTCGACAAGTTCAAGAACAGAACTCGGCGAGTTCAAGGCAAGTCCTAACTGCATGAAGACGAACTCGACGAGTTCATAAGGAACTCGAGGATTCCAAGGCTAAATGTGCCTTCTTGCATGAAGGAGGACTCGACGAGTTCAAGGATGAACTCGGCGAGTCAATTGAAGAATGTACCGACTTGGTATGAAGGAGAACTCGACGAGTGCGTGTAAGGCTCGACAAGTAGGGTCGAGGTTTTAGTGTTTTGAGGATTTGGGGACTCGCCGAGTTGTTGGCTCAACTCGGTGAGTCGAGTCAACCAGACGTTGACTTTGACCAAGGTGTTGACCTTGACTTTGGCTTTGACATAAGTAGCGCTTGTAAGGGTTAAGAGTGTGTAATGGTAAACTAAGGAAGATTGTTATGTGTAGGTGTTGAGAGGAGTTGATCCCGACATCAAGGACAGTTTAGTTCCTACACGATATTGAGGTTAGTTACCTTCCAGTAGAAAAGGCACCCACGCCGACTCATTAGTAAGAGAGTGTAGTAAAGATGATTGTCTTTGTGATAATTGTCTGGTATGTTGATATCTGTTATATTTATGTGCTAGGATGCTATGACATATGTGTTAGTAGTGGTAGGGGTTAAATAGTCCCCGGTTACCGGTTGAAAGATACCGAAGGGGTAGATAATACCCATGCATGCCTAGCAGTATGATCATGATATATTATTATGCGATAGTGGTAGGGGTGAAATAGTCCCCAGTTACCGGTTGAAAGATATCAAAGGGGAGGTTGGCTCCCGGTTACCGGTTGAAAGATACCGAATGGGAGGTTAGCTCCCAATTACCGGTTGAAAGATACTGAAGGGGGGTTAGCTCTTGGTTACCATTTGAAAGATACCGAAGGGTAGGTTATCTCCCGGTTACCCGTTGAAAGATACCGAAGGGGATGTTAGTTCCCGGTTAGCGGTTGAAAGATATCGGGGAATATGCATTATATGGTATGTGGTATGATGGGGGAACTCACTAAGCTTTATGCTTACAGTTTTCAGTTTTGGTTTCAGGTATCTCTTCATCGAAGGGGAAGGAGCCGACACGGTAGCAGTGCATCGCACACACATGATTCCACATTTTGATATTCATGGGATTGTACTCCGACACTATTTATTTTTGATGATACGATTTTTGAGACTTGTGATTATGGTTTTATGCCTGGATATGATGTCGATGATGTTCTTAAGTAAATTGTTTTATGAGTAACATAATTAAAAACAAAATTTTTGATCTCGAAAATTGGGATGTTACACTCAATCATCTCTTAGAGGTATAGAGTTTGAAATTGATGAGTTATTTGCTTAGATCTTGTTAACCATGATATTATATTCATTTTTGGTCCCTTTAGCTTGGTGTTCATGAGTATGGATTACTATAACCAGAAAATTTGTCCTTTCATACTTTTTTAGGTGTTATGAACCATTAAAATGTGACATTGGTCCTTCTATTCCTTTCATGCAAGGGCCATGATGTCTTAATGGATTAATAAGTTAGGGTTTTAGCTTTTAGACCTTTTCTAGCCATGGAAAGTCATAAAAGAGGATGCTTTATGACTTAGAATGATGTTTTGGGTATAGATCTGAAGTTTGGTGTTTTGGCTTAATGAAATAAGTGCTTAATAGCAAAATGGAGTTTTGGATCTAGTACATTGGGCATACCTGGAGGTACACTGCGTGTAACATGGTCTGAACCTATGTCTGGAAAGGAATCCTTTATGTTCGGCGTAAAGAGGAGTACGCAATGCATACTCATCCAGGTGGAATCTTTGATTTTTCAACTTTACTTTGACCAAGTTTGACTTAAGGGCATTTTGGGTATTTTGAGTTTAGGTCCTTGTTTGTTGTATAGGTGACCTATAGTGTTAACACTTTGAGCAACGTTCTCTTCTGTTATCTTCCAGACTGTGAGGTAAGTTCTTCACTGTATTTGTGGGTCGAAGCCACCAATGTCTGTCCGTTAAATTGTTATTATGGTTTAGGTTGTTGCTATGTGGTACTGATCTATGACGATATGCATGATTATACGATATGCATGATCTATTATGATATGCATGATTATATGTTCAGTGTTATATGTTTTATTTGTTGCATATGTCAACATAGCACAGTTTGGGTTAAGGCTTCACTGTTATATGCGTAAGCCAACAAGCTTGGGCATTCCAATCCAATGACTGATTGTGGCGAGGCAATATAGTCTAATGACTATCGGCTGAGGGTAATCCAGCCCGATGGTTATGGACCCGAGGGTAATCTAGTCCTGTGATTGTGGACCCAACATGCATGTTTATATATGATTTGTTACGTGAGGTATTTTAAGGAGACTCACTAATCTTTGACTTACAGTTTATGTGTTATGTTTTAGGTACTTCTGATGATCAGGGCAAAGCACCGATGTGATCGTGCATATCCTTCAGTTTTAATGAGATTTGATTTTGGGATACTCTGATTTGTGATTTTGACTTTTGAAAACTAAGTTTTGCAAACAATTTATGGTTTGTAGGTCGTTTTTGGAAGAAAAAAATTACCTAGATTTTTGGGATGTTACATGTTTATTGCTTAAGATCATTATAATACTCATAACTAAAGCTTACACACATGTATTCAACAAATGAATCACATAACCAAACAAATATACATGAGAAGGACATGATAAAGATTTCGGTTAAAGTTACCATTTGATTGGGACAGAACACAAGGGTGTGTGTCATCTAACATCTTATGTGTCTTTGAAATGTATGAGCTTGAGTTGGATAACATTGATTTAGTAGAAGAAAAAGCAATCACAAGAGAGGAAGAAGTCAGTCATTCATGAAAAAGCCCTAAAGCGATTTATAAAGGATGAATATATCAAATAATGTCATGTCATTAATTATTATGTCATGTCACAATAATTAGGTCAAGTCATCCTTTAACTTGCAAGAGTCGGTTACCAGTGGATAACGTTCGAACAAAAGGATAGTTTGTTGGTGTTTTTTTACATAGACTTTACTTGGATGATGTTTTCTAAAAGGGTTAATGTCATAAAACCCCTCAAGTTTTCAGGGTTTTGTCGGTTTTGCCCAAAGTTGAATTTTATGTTCGTTTTTACCCTAATATTTTCGAACAAATGTTCGGTTTTACCCTTTTATCGGTCATAACAGGTTTTCCAGGTTACCATTATATTAACTTAACAAAAAAACCCTTAAGTTTACCCTTTTTTGCGTTTTTACCCTTAAGTTTATAATTTTTTTACACTTTTACGCTAAATATTTTTTTCATAATATACGTATTCATGTAGAAAAATCGTATTTATTTACGAAAAAATGTTTAATTAAATATTGTATTTATATTTTTTAATGTTATATATATATATATATATATATACACACACACACACACACACACACATATATATATATATATATATATATATATATATGTGTGTGTGTGTGTGTGTGTGTGTGTGTGTGTGTTTGCAAGGTTATACGATTTAAAAAGATAAATAATATTTTTAGAATTATAAATACGTGTTTTATAGATATAGTTTTTAGAAGTATAAATACACATTTTTATATTTTTATATATAAATATGTATCTATACTTCTAAAAATATATTTATACTTTAAAAAAAACATATATCAAAATACATATTTACACTTCTAAAAATATATGTATATACTTATATAAACATGTTTATGACTCAACAAGTTTTTTTATTGATATGTATATTTTTAAATGTATAAAAATATGTACTTGTAGTTCTAAAAACATACTAATTTGTGTTTTTTTTTTACATCTTAAATGGTTTATCCAAGAACCCCCCCCCCCCCCCCCCCCACACACACACACACACACATACACACACACACACACACATATATATATATATATGTGTGTGTGTGTGTGTGTGTGTGTGAAGAAATAACGTTAAAAAATGTAAATACAATATTTAATTAAAAATTTTTTGTATATAAATATAATTTTTCTGCATGAATACATATAATATGAAAAAAATAATACAAAGGGTAAAAGTGTAAAAAAAAATATAAACTTAAGGGTAAAAACATAAAAGAAATATAAACATAAAAGTTTTTTTGCGAAGCTAATATAATGGTAACCTGTTATCACCGATAAAAGGGTAAAACCGAACATTTTTTGGAAAATGTTAGGGTAAAAACGGACATAAAATTAAACTTTTGGCAAAACCGACAAAACCCTGAAAACTTGAGGGTTTTTATCACATTATCCCTTTCTAAAAAGATCAAACTTTGATGGTGTTTTTTAATGATTTTGAAATATATTTATCCTCCTAAGTCACTTTCTCTTGTTTTTTTCATAATTAATTGTTACCGGTAAATGTCGTTTACCATAATGCAACATTTAAAAAAGTATGTAATTCGTTGGTGTTTTTCGTACAAAAGTCTTACGTGGATGATGTTTTTTGAACAAACCAAACTTTGATGATGTTTTTTGAACAATTTTGAAACATAGTTACCTTTATAAGTCATTTCCCAAAAAAAAAAAAAAACTACTCCATAATGTTCAATAAAATCTTATAATTATATAAATTTTATAAGTCATTTGTAAGGGTAACGAAGTATTAGACTTGTATAAAAAATATCATTGAACTTTTTTTTGTACACATATCACCAATCAACTATAGCTTTTGTACACATATGACCATTAAACTTCACCTTTGTTCAAAAAATACCATTATGTTACCGGTAATAATAGGTCACCAGTCACGTAACATGCCACGTGGCATGTCATGTGGCTGCTGACGTGGATTTTATTGTATATTATGTACACATTATACCGTTAAACTATTTTTTGTACACATTTTACCATTAATCTTATATAATTTATTCAAAAAATATCATTTTAAAAAATACATATTTTTACATAAAATGGGTTTTCCATCACCTATTGTGACTCTCTGATTTTGTAAGGTTTGGGGGAAAGGATTTGTTTTTTACAATGATACTAAGGACTTTCTTTTACAACTACATTGTGAATTTATGTTGGTCATACATCGATTGAAACCCACAATGTTTGAACTTGAGACTTCTATCTGGAGCGGCGAAGAAATACTCAATTATTCATTATTTTAGCTAATGTCTAATAAACATATTCTTATAAGTCATTTTCTTAGGAAACTACGTTTGAGGCACACTTATAAACTCATGAAACATTTTATACATGTTACCTTATTATAATCCCTCCCTCTTCTTAATTATGGTTGATGATTAAAAAAATGCATTGGAATTATGTCGTTGTTTACCGATAGGAAAATGACTTATAATGGTAAGTTTACTAAAATTTAGAAAATCAGTAAAATTCACATCAGGTGATGGGAAACCTATTTTTATGTAATAAATTGTATTTTTGAAATGATATTTTTGTCAATAAATTATATAACATTAATGGTAAAATGTGTACAAAAAAAGTTTAATGGTAAAATGTGTACAGTAAAAGTTTAATGTTATAATGTGTACAAAAAATAGTTTAATGGTATAATGTGTACATAATAAACAGTAAAATCCACATCAGCAGCCACGTGGTATGCTACGTGGCTGATGACCTATTATTACCGGTAATATAATGGTATTTTTTGAACAAATGTGAAGTTTAATGGTCATATATGTACAAAAGTTATAGTTGATTGGTGATGTATGTACAAAAAATAGTTCAATGGTATTTTTTTTGTACAAGGCTAATACTTTATTACCCTTACAAGTCATTTTCCCATATGTTTGTCATGGAAGAAGTAACTAGGACTCGCCTTTAATTGTATCTTAATTAATTCTAACCTCCAACTTATAGATAGAATGAATTATACCAATCGTCATGGTTTGGTTCAATTTGTATATTTTTTTTCTTTATGTTTTGTCTCTTTACTTGGTTCTTCTCTACTTAGTTTTATAATTGCATGTTCGTCTTTACAAATATGATAAAGACTATAATATCCAATATAATTGTATAATTATATAATGAATAAAAAAATGATAGAATGATCTTTTTAGCTCTGTCATGAATAAAATAAGGGATAATAACTTGAAAGGGTAACGGATTTTCGACTTTGTTCACATTTAGTCACTAAACTTTTTTTTCGTTATCTATTTGTCATTGAACTATTGAAACCGTTCACATTTTACCCTTATGACAGGTTGTTACCGTTCATAAGGGTAAAATGTGAACAGTTTCAATAGTTCAGTGACAAATAGATAATGAAAAAAAAAATTTAGTTACTAAATGTGAACAAAATTGAAAGTTCGTTTCCCTCTAAAAAAAGTTCAGTGACTAAATATGAACAAACTTCCTCTTGTATTATGTTTTAGCAAATTATTTATTTTTGTTAAATTGTAGCAACATTTGTTGATGAAGAAATCTATGAAAAAAAAAACAAAACCTCGAAAAATATATAAAAAAAAAACCAAAAACCAAAACCAAAATAAAAAACCAATGTCCGTGAATTAAGCTAAAAATTGAAGAATTTTTGGATTTTCCGGATTGATGCAAAATGTTTATGCCATATGTTAAGGGAGAGTTTTGAATAGAAAATTTCCGAATTGAGCGCTTTCTCATTCACTTTTTGGGTTTATAATCATTTATCAATTATAAAAAGGGGGAGAGATTTAGATATGAGATTTCGAAAGTTGAATTTTTCATATTATGCGGACTTGAAGACCGAAGTGACCTCGAGTATTTGAAGTTTATGAAATGATGATTTGATTGGAGATTCGGAATTGATTTCGATTCATAATGAGTTTGGACTTATTGAAGATTTTTGAAGTGTGCATAAATGCTCAAATTTTGGGTAATTTTTTGGAGAATGAGAAACTCCTAATTACCTTTTGATGCTTGGTTTGTATGGTCTCATATTCTAGAACCCTGATTGAAATGTCATAGAAGAATTGAAGATTTGATGTTCATCTCTACATGTGTTACGTTTGATGCTCAGTTCTTGAAGTTGCCCGAGTTTGGAAGATTTGAAGCGGGCCATCTATTCTTAACTTTAAGGGGAAGAATCTTGGGTACAAAGTTATCCATGTATGACTTTGTAAATGGTTTGACTTTTTTAGACTCATTTGCATTTGGTAAAGTAGCATTGTGACATGAGAGAGAGAGAGAGAGAGAGAGAGAGAGAGATTGGTTTTTTATTTCGGTTTCATTTTTTTGTTTTTTTTTTAATATATTTTTTGGGGTTTTGTTTTTTTTTTTTTATTTCATAGATTTATTTATCAACAAATGTTGTTAGAATTTAACAAAAATAAGTAATTTGCTAAAACATAATATAAGAAGAAGTTTGTTTAGGCCTGACAATAGTGTCGTGTTCGGGTTGGCGTGTCACAGGTTGGCGGGTCAAAATATGCCAACCCAAACACGACCCATTTAAATATACAGATCACAGGGTGGCAGGTTTGGAACATAAACCCATATATGACCCACCAACCCATTTATTTATACGGGTTCACAAGTTGGCGGGTTCGTGGGTCAGATTTGGGTTCGTGGGTCCAAATTTTAGATATTTAAGTCTTAAGGGCGTGTTTGGCACGAAGCTTTTGGAAGCGTTTGGGAGCTTCTAGCTTCTAGCTTTTAGCTTTTGACAAAACACTCTAATTTAAACAAAAAGCTTCGTTTGGCAGTACAAGCGTTTAATTTCTAGTTTTAACAAAACGCTCCGATTCTAAAAGCTACTTCATGTAGCTTTTAACAAAACGCTCCGAAACTTTTGAAATCAATTTCCATAATTACCTTTAAAAATATATTTATATATTTTTTTTATTTTTAATCAATTGTCCTTTTATGTAATTTTATATATTTCAAAAGCTTCCAGCTACTTTTGCCAAACATTCATATAACAAATAAAAGCTACAGCTTCTCGCTACCAGCTACCAGCTACCAGTTAACCGCTACTCGCTAACAGCTAACAACTACTTTTGCCAAACACACCCTAAATATCCAAATGAAAATTAAAAATATTCATAGAAACATGTTACAGACTTAGCCTTATAGGTTACGACTTATGACCTTAGACCATCCACCACGAGTAATAATGTCAAAACAATCAAATGGTCTTTGAATAAATGGTATATATTATATAATAATTATTAAATATTAATAATTGATACATAAATACATTTAAAAATATAATAATTTTTTTTATTAAGAATATAAACGGGTTGACGGGTCAACCCGTTTATTTTTTGAGAAACTCATATATGACCCGTTTAATAAATGGGTTGGCGGGTTGAAAAACTCAACCCAAACCCATTTATTTCGTGTTGTGTCGAAAATTGTCAGCCCTAAGTTTATTTACATTTAATCATTGAACTTTTGTTGACATTTAGTCACTAAATTTTTTTTCGTTATCTATTTGTCACTGAGCTATTGAAACTGTTCACATTTTACCCTTATGATAATAATGTGAACAATTTCAATAACTCAGTGACAAATAGATAACGAAAAAAAGAAAAAAAGTTCAGTAATTAAATATGAACAGTATAAAAAATTCATTAGCCTTTCAAATCATTATCCCGTAAAATAACCAGAGATGCAACTGACATACAAAACATAAAAAAATAACCAGAGATGCAACTGACATACAAAACATAAAACTACAAAGCCCGTATTAAAACAAACCGTACAGGATTCGTGTAATTTAGTCAAGTTCATAGAAACAATAAGTTGGGTAAACCCGCTGTAGGGTTTAGGGTTTAGTGGATAAAGTTTTGAAAACTATATAACGGTTAGGCCTAATCTCTTAAAAAAACTCTGTTCACCTTCAATCTCAGATACTCTCCTTCACCTATTTATGTAGCGATCGATGACTGTTTGTGTATGTTTGCTTGCCAGCAAAATTCGTTGGAAATTTTCAAGAACACCATCCTGCTATTGCCCTCAGGTAATTCTGTTTTCATCTATAAGCACTTTCAAGGATAAGGCTTTTGTGATTCTTTCAAGCTTACGTTGGCAAACAATGATTAAGCTAAATTCTCACTGTTCCGTGGAAAATATCTAATCTTTGTCAAATTTGATCACAAGATCAGTGAACGGAAGTGGAATTATTGTAATGTCCATCCCTACGCTTCTTCCACAAAAAAAATTTAAAGCTCCTACGATGTTTCGGCGGGACTAAAACCCTTGAGTTGGGCAAAGTAATTCACGCTCGTTCGATTGTGTGTAATCAGTGGTCTGGAGATAATATACCCAAGACTAATGCTTTGATTGCTCTTTACTCAGCAGTGGGATATGCACACTGTGTTTTTTGATCAAACAAATAAATGTAACATAGATTCATGGAGTGCTCTAATTTTCAAAATGGGTCTGCTTTTGAAGTTGTTAGATTGTTTAAATCAATGGTTTCAGAGTCGTGCTCGGCTAACAATTATATATCTTCATTGGTGCTTATGTCGTGTATAAAGGTTGGGTACTTTTTGTTAGGGTCATGGATACATGTTGAAATCTGGATCAGTGTTCCATCATTATGTGACTTGTATTGCATGATGTGGGACATGGTAGGGGCTGTGGAGGTTTTAGTTTCTGTCCCTCAAGTGGATAACTGTGCTTATAATCGGATCAAGGTTGGACCTGGAGAGAAAGCTTACTTGGATGAGGCATTATTATCTTAAAGAGAATGTTGGCTGAAGATATGGTGTGGAACAAAGCTGCTCAAGAGTGAAGTTGAGGTTGATGTGTCTGTATGCAATGCAGTGATCAATATGTATGGGAAAGCTGGAGATGTTAGAAATGCTTTAAATGTATTTGGCAGGTCTAAAGTTCCAAACGTGGTTTCATGGACACTAATTATGGCTGCTTTCTCAAAATGAGGGTTCCCTGAAGCGTAGATTACATTGTTTTATAATATGCAAATTGACGGGGTTGTTCCAAACAAATCTACCTTTTCTGTAATACTCAATGCTAGTGCTGAATTATTCTCTGTGAGATTAGGAAATGTATTGCATACACTAGCAGAGAAGACTGGATTCAAGGGTCATAAGAATGTCGAGGATGCCTTGATCATCATGTACTTGAGGACTGGCCACTTTAAAGCTGCTGAAAATGTGTTTTTAGGTATGACTTATCGTGATATTGGAACCTGGAATATAATGATATGTGGGTACTGCCTTCATGGTTTTGGTAGAAGTCGTTGACTTTGTTTAATGAAATGTTGAAATTAGGGGAAGATCCTAATGATGATACTTTTGTTGGTGTTCTCAATGCGTGTGGAGATTTGAGGCTTGTGGAAGAAGGGTTATACTATTTTTATGAGTTAATGAACCAGAAGGGTCTCTAACCTGGTTTAGAGCACTATAGGTGTATCATTAATATTCTAATCAAGGGTGGAAGACTAGAAGAAGCTTTTGATTTCATGGTATCAACACCACTCAAATGGGATGACAAGACTTGGAGTACCTTTCTCAGAGGATGTCATGCTCATGGAGAGTATCTTCTATATGTCCAAGCTGCAAAGTGGATCCCTGATGATGTGCTGGTTAGTGAGTACGGTGTATCCACGGACATCCGTGAACCGATAGAAATGGAGAATGATTGATCAGTAGAACCCTCAAGAATAAAACATATACGGTTAATTCGGTTGTCAAGGGAGATCCATGGTTTGTTGAGGGCCATAAAATCATCAAGTCTTTGTTTGCTAGTATTAAAGCATATGCTTACATACCTGATACTAGTGATGTACTACATGATGAGGTTGATCATATGAGGGGGAGGAGGAGGAGGACCAACTTGAAGGTAAATCCAGAATGAAAAATACGCATTAATTTGATTCCGAAAATAAATGGTTGCCTAAAATGGATAAAATTTGAAAAGTTGGTTGCTATTACAAGCAATTTGCCCAAACATATAATAAGATTTCATAGAGAGACTTGACAAGCAAATACAAACCATATCATTTTTACAACTGGAAATGAAGCATCAATATCACAAAAATTTAAGCTGATGCAGGTCAGGGGGTATCAAAACCAAATCACATGTTCTTAGACAAAAACACCAAACCAATCAAACCCCATTCCTACCCCAAAGAAACCCAAAAATAAAAAAGAACTTTTTTCCACCAAAAAAAAAAAAGAAAGAAAGCCATTGAAAATATATATAAAAACCAACCACAAATTAACTAATATCGTTTACCAAGAACTATACCAATAATCACCGAAACCAATGCTACTCCCACGATGAACTTAACACTTGTGCCAAAAGAATCATGATCAGTTGCTTGATTCTGTACTGTCTTTGATGAGGCTGATGCTTGATTATTCTGTACAGTGCTTGATGATTCCGCATTTTTCTTGCTCTTGCGCTTTGATGGTGTTGTCATTGTTGCTCCAAAGTCCCTTGATTTTATCTCACTTGAGTTATCAGTAACCTGTAATTACAATTTTTACATAAAATCAGACACCTAACACCAACACCAAAAATAAATTATTCATAAACGTATGTATACATGTACAGTGTTTGTTTGTTACCTGTTCTTTAGCTTTAGCATTGGCTGCCTGCAAGTCTTTGATTTGTTTCTCCAAATCTGAAATTGCTGCCTTCTTTGCTTCAACCTCCTTCAAAGCCGCATCTCTTTCCGACCCCTAACAAACCAAAAAATAAGATTCAGAATTCAGCACCAAATGTGGCAAATATAATAGAACGTGTGAGTGGAAAACAGTTTTAGGCTGACCTGTTGGTCAATGGTCTTTTGAGATGCTGCTAGTTTCTCTTCAAGGTTCTTTAAATTGTCGTATAATTTAGCATTCTCTTCGATCTGTGCCTTGAGACTTTCAAGCTCAGCTTTTACAGACGTTTCATTAGATGCATGTTCTTTCACTTGCTCTTCAAGTGTAGTGATATACGTCTGAAGCTCCTTTTTAGCGTTTTGATGTGTTTCATTCAACATGTTGTTCTCTTCCATCAATGATGATATCTGGAATTCGGTAAAAAAAAAAAAGTTAACATATACTTCTCTAATCCCACAAAGATTTAAAAAAAAAGGAGGTAAATTACCTGAGACTGGAGATTCTGCCCTTCAGAAGTGAACTTTTCTTTTAACTCTTCAATTTCTTTTTTGGAGATATGGAGGTGACTGAATGTCTCGTCTTTTTCAGTCAAAGCAGCAGTCAAACTTGTCTGCAGATCGTTCAATTTGGCTTCATAAGCAGCAAGTTCTTGAGTAAGTTTCAGATCTGCAAGCTCAGTGGCTTTAGAATGCTGTTCGGTTAAATCAGCAATAGTCTTGACATGAGAATCAATTGCTTGAGCTGCAGATTCCTTTTCACTGTGTACCCCACTTAGTGAAATTTCAAGCTCGTTGACTTTGTCTTTGAGCTCAATAATGGTTGCAACCAACATGTCGTTCTCATTGGTGGACTTGGTAACATTCTCTTCCGTTTCCAAAATCTTTCTTTTGAGGTCTTCGTTCTCGCTTTTTGTGTTGGCTTCTATCAGTAAAAGCTGATCTAATTCGTCTTTTAGCGATGCAGATCTTTCGTTTGCTTCAACTAACTGTGCTTCGTATGTCTTTAATTGTTCTTCAAAAGTGTTTAATTTCTCAAGTAACGATTTCGCCTCTGTGTCTCTGCTAGTGAAATTTGCAACTGTTTCTCCCAATGATCTTTCTTGCTCCTCAAGTTTTTCCTCAGCTGACTTAAGCTTAGATCCAAGATCAGTTTCGACTGTTTCTAGTTTCTCCTGAGAGACTTTGAGTTCATTTCTCAGTACTTCAACTAGGTTTTCTGCTTCAGCAACCTGCTCTGATAATTTCCTCGAGGTGTCTTCCAGTTGTTTTTTCTCAGTGGTTGCTAAATTCAAAGATTCGGTTAATTCTTGTTCATTTTTAGTGACAGATTCGAGTGCAGCCTCAAGAGCTGTTGCTTTTGTTCGGAAGGCGTCTAGTTCTGCTTCGAGTTCAGATACTTTATTGGAATGGACATTAGAACCTTCTTCTGTTTCCTTACATTTCTTCTCGAGTGTACTAATCTGCTCTTCAAGCTCCTGGATTCTGTACTTTTCTGCTTCTAGCAACAACTCCAATTCACTCGCCTTTTTACCTGAATTTTCGGCTCTTATGTTCAACGTTTGAATTATATCTTCAAGCTCAACGCTACGTTGATGGCTTGTGTTTGCTCTTCCTTCATGATCAGCAGCCTTTTCTAGAACATTCTTAAGCTCAGACTCAAGCTCCGTGTGACGCAAAGATGATTGAGTCAACTCAGATTCTAATTTCTGGATTATATCTTCAAGCTCAATACTACGTTGATGGCTCGTGTTTGCTCTTCCTTCATGATCAGCAGCCTTTTCTACAACATTTTTAAGCTCCGATTCAAGCTCTGTGGTACGTGAAGACGATTGAGTCAACTCAGATTCTAGCTGAGCTACCTTGTCTGTAAAATCTTTTACTTGCTGGTTTAGTTGATGCTTTTCTTCTTCGAGAGTGAACAGTGTTGAGGTAAGCTCGGATATTTTAGCAGAAAACTGTTGGAGTTCTGTTTCGGTTTCTTTCACTTTGAGTTCCAAGACAGCCGACTGTGATTTTGCCTTCTCTGTTTCAGCTTTGGATAAACGAACGAATTCCTCGAGCTCAAGATTCTTCTGTTCCAGTTCTTTACGTTCTGCCAAAGCTTGAGACAAAAGGGTGTCTGTATTGGTGATGTTTTCAGTCGACACCTGTAACTTTGCTTCAACATCAGTACAACGATCCTTGGTTTCTGCTAATTCGGTTTTCAAATCGACCACAACTACATCAAGAGCTTCCTTTTCGGTTGTTAGTTTCGTGAGTTCTTCTCGAATTGAAGCCACCTCATCTTGGACCACTACTTTTGCTTTCTCTTCCTCTTGAAGCTTCAGTTTGAGTTCTTCAAATTCGGATTCTTTTGCTTGAAGAGATTCCTTGGTTGATGAGAGAAGATTATCAAGGGACGAGATATTTTGTTCAAATTCTAAAATTTGTGATTTACAAACTTCCAACTCTTGTTGTGCTGCAGACAGCTCTACGGTTGTGTTCTTGAGTGTTTCTTCCACCTTTTCATGATCAGCGATTTTTGCGTATAAACCTTTGAGCTCTTCTTGGATTAAACCCATTTGATCTTCCATTTCTTTTGCACTCACTTGAGCCAACTGAAGCAATCGTTCAAACTCCATTGCTTTTTTAGTCTCCGATTCAGCATGTGAACCACTCTGTTTATGTAACTCTTCGAATTTTTGTGCATCATCTGCAGAACGACCTAGCTCTTGTTCTAGATCTTGCATTTTCTTTTTTGAGCTTTCAAGCTCAATGTTTAGGGTTTCAAATGATTCCTTTACCTTGACCAGTTCCTTTTGGTTAGCCTCTTGAGCTTGAAGTTCCTCTTGCAGATTAGTAACCTGTGAATGGTATCTCTCTTCAGCTTCTTTGAATTCTTCTTGTAGTTTCTTATGGCTGGCTTCGAGATCTTCATGTTTCTTTTCTTGTTGCTCAAGTTTCTCGTTTGCGACTGAGACTTGGTTTTTGAGATCGGTATTTTCGGACTCTGAATGTTTGAGGGCTGTGGTTAATTTTCCTAATTCGCTCTCAAGTTCACTTACTTTCTCCTGTGCCTCAAGTACTTCTCTGCTTTTTTCAACGATGGATGGTTTTTCATCTTCAACAGGCAATGCTCGAGATGTTGTATGGGATTCAACATCGTTTACTTCTACAGTTTCCTTTTCGACTTTTATAAATTCCCCATCTAAAGGCGCTTCTTCTTCCTTCTTGACCTCCTTATCTGCTGGGATTATGTCCTCCTTAGTTTCCTATATATTCACATAAATCAAATTCAGTATGAGCCATCTGAATTAGGGGTAGGCAATGGGACCAGTATACAACCAACTGTACAACTTACCTCAACAACCTTGGTGACTGGTACCTCCGAGCTTGCTACAGTCTCATCTTCCATCGCAGACTGATTGTAATAATATTAGAATTGTTGTGTAGACCCTGAAAACATGAAATTGTGATATTAGGCAACGAAAAATGAATCAGGATTTTGATCAGAGGCATCTGATAAAATAAAAAAAACTACTAGAACTAAATTATACCCTCCGTTATTTGTATATTTAATTCTACAGTTACACCAGAATTTATGTATGTGATCGTTTATGAATTTAATTCTGCGGGATATATCAGACTTCGGTTATAAATGACATTATTTTGAATATTTTTAAGATAGTTCTCAAAAGTCTAGAATAACTTTCAATAAGAAAAACAAAATAATAATCAGTGTGAACTAAAGTTTGTGCCAACACCTGATCATAATGATAATAACAAGCAAGCAAACATTTCAATAAGTACAACGTCAATTTAGTTGTAGGCTTTAAGCAAAAATAATGGGTAAGCAGATAGTTTAACTTTAAAGTTTAGAAAACAAATATTAAAACATTTATGTGGCATATCAATAAGAGGAAGTTCGAATCGTTACTCGAAAAAAATGAGAACACTCTATTTCTATTGAGGAGAGGAAAAACTTTTTTTCTTTTTTGTGTAAGCTTTTAGGGGGTGTTTGACTTAGCTTTTCATATGCCAAAAGTCCTTTTAGAAAAAGATCAAAGCTAAAAGATGTTTGGCAAATGACTTTTAAAAGCAACTTTTGGATTTTGGATAGAAGGAAAATCAACTTTTTGGAAAAGTGAGAAAAACCTGACTTTTTGTAACTTTTCCAAAAAGAACTTTTGCCTTCTAAAAAGCTAAGTCAAACACATAAGCATGGTTTACTCCTTTTTTTTTTGTTAATAGATATTGATGACCTTAAATGGCGTGCACGTTTTCACTATTTTATTTTCATTCGATCAAATTTAAAATTTTTAATCAATCCAAACATTGTTTAACACAAAAGCGTAAATGGATGGAGGTCAATTCAAGTAATTATCGCGACTTTCTCCACAAGAAGGAACCATCAAAGAATTTAAACACGACATCACAACCACAATTTAAATGACCAGAAAACCCATATAAAGCGACATCTTAAATATAAACAAGAAATGTCGCTGTTAATAATACAATATTAACAAATATAGACAATAAAATAGCTTTTGGTCATATTAAAATATAATAACAATTATTAAAAAGAGGCGATGAATATAAATGCAGATACATAATAAATCAAAAAGACGGAAGATTGTACTTCTTTTAGCTGTAGGACAAAAAGAAAAGGACGAGAAACCATTTTGTTACCCCATAGGCCATATATATATTTTAGAAAAAAGAAAGACAAATATAGTAAACTGTACAAGGAAACATGTGCCAACGTTTATTGGCCCAGAAAATAATTAAAAGACAATATTGGAAAGTTGCAATTGCATAGCTGGACGGGCAAACTGGCAAAATCATCGGCATCAACAAACAAATAGACGGGAGGTCCGGGAGGGAATGATGATATGTCAGCATCGGAAATACCGAGATAGAGACTTTACCGATAAAACTTAATAAAACCAACATAGCTGGAATTCTATCTTCTAATTCTTTATAAAAAAAAAAAGTGAGTGATGCAAAATCCATAGAAAAAAATGGAGAATATAATTTTATCATCAAATTTATAAAAAATTATATTTTAGAAAATATTTAAATCTAAGAACGTCAGTGTAGATTATTTGCTGAGTTTTTATTACAACAAAGCTATAAATAAAAAAAAATGAGTTGATTAATCCACAATAATTTTTTTTGTTATACACAATTTTAAAAAAAATACTTTATACGAATCAGTTCTTATAAAAAAACATAAAAAAAAATCATAGTTTTTTTATTAGTTTATCTATAGGACTCGTCAATTTGTTTTTATAGATTCCATTAAAATAATTGAAATAACTCTGTAATAAGCTTGTAAATTTGCAAATTGTAAGTAATTATAAAAAATACTATATTTGAAAAAACAGCCATATAATTTTTTTTGGATTAAAAAAAAAAAAAAAAAAAAAACCTTATGTTGGGATAATGTAACTGTATTTACACGGTTCCGATTTGCACCAATTTAGGAAATAAAGCATGCTAGAACCGCAAAATCAGCAACATCTAATTTGTGAAAGAAAAAAAAAATGGTACAATGTCCTGTCAGTCAAAATCATCATACGTCATCTTACACAACATTAAACTCTTGTATGTAAATTCTAAATAGTTGTAGTACTACAAATATATGCAATAATTGCTTTCATAGTCTAAATAATTATGTGGCTTTTATTTTAAGCAAAAGCTTGATAAATATCGATTCGATTTTATCTTTATTATAACTTTAAAAATTGTTAATTTGAGAATTTAGATAGGCTTGAACAAAACAAAATCAGTTTCATTGTCTTAAAGGCTGCTTTTTCTTTAAGATATTCATTTCACTTTATGGAATTATAATTTGAAATTAAATCAGGAATAAAACTCTTTTGTCTAAGCTTTTGCAAACTTTTGACCATTTTCTAAGGGCAATTGTTACAAAAGTGTTGTCATACTGATCGATATGATTTATGTTGACCATATCAGGAAAAATTTAATTCCTACCATCTCTTGTATTTCAAGAGAATGTTATAATGATTTTGATCAATTAAATTATTAGTAACGACGGTCGATGGCAGTTTTCGTAATTTTACAAGCACTATCATCCAACCAGAAGAAATCAAAACAGTTTATAGGAAATAGATCAAATCTCCCCAAACTCATGGTACCTCATATATATTGTTTTACTTTAAGAGATCGAGGTCCATATTTATGATGATTTAAATCTATTGCTTGGGTTTTAACTTTTAACTAATTCAAGACTATCATAACAACTGGCTTTTAATATGATCAGAAGCTGATTCAAACTAAGCAAAATGATAAAAGCTTGCTTCAGATAAACAAAACCATATTTAAAGTTCTATGATCAAATCAGGTAGAAAATCAGAGCATATCGATCTTAATATATCTAGAAAATTCTACATGATACGCCAAAGCAACAATACGAAAAAGCTGATCAACAAAAACTCAAGCTGTAAAAAGTACCATAAATCGATGCAAAACTTAAATAGTTAATAGCGCGATGATCAGTTAATAATTCGAAATTCGATCCCGAACTTTCAGATACTTCTAACAAAATTTAAGCTTCCAGATACCAAAACAGAATCTAACCAAATTTTCACATACTTCATCATACCAAAGTGATTCAAAATAAAAGTACTAGAAATTGATTCTAAGTAGTTCATTTATCAGATGCCGAATTCTCATATACTGTGTACAAAATTTGGAGTTCCAGATACAAAATCAGCCATATCTATTCCATATTTCAACATACTTTATACCAAATTTAAAGTAACCAAAAGTTCGATTCACAATAACACTTCTAAAAATCAATCGAAGCAATTCACGTATCGACTAACCTTAGATCTCTGAAACGATTCTTTCACCTTTACTGAAGCTCCTCCTTGAGAGAGAGAGAGAGAGAGAGAGAGAGAGAGAGAGAGAGAGAGAGAGAGACGAAGAGAATCTGGGTCGGTATAAGGGTATTAGTAGTAGCAATAGTTTTTCTTAAGTGGGGGTAAGACACGGTGTGGGGCCGTCTATAGTAATCGCCAGCCAATTAGGACATTGTTAAATACAAGACGGTGTCCTCGCCACCACTTGCCACTGCACATTTGCCACTAGATTGCTTACATAATTACAACACTACCCTATGTCTTAAACTCTTAATTACCAATAATTGCATAAAACAAACTTTTAAAATTTGTAAAAAGTAATCATTTATATGTCTATGTAAATTTCTTCAGCAACTCAACATTCTTTTTTAAATTAATACTCGATATAACGTAAATGATGTGTTGATTTTCATTAATATATGAATGCTTGTCAAGCGCCCATTGTGAGGTTTTTGTTACAGTTTAGGGATGAGAAGGGAACAACTTATCCGTTTTCATAATCAAAGCCGTTGGTTCCTGAATCACACCCATTTTAAGCTATTTTTTTCTCGTTTATATGGAAGTGCTATCCTCAAAAAAAAAATAGTGAATACTACAATGACAATTCTCTATCACCACTTCGTCAAGAACATAGACGTCTAACTCAATATTTGAATGTGACGCGTTCACATGCAATGCATGTACGTGGTAAATAAAACCGACTTGAGAATTTAATCGCGTGTGACGAACGTCTATGAAACGCCACTTCATTGGGTTTTATTATTTATTTTCGTTTTTTATTATTTTTTTAATTAAACATATATATATTCTCGATTTTTAGGTTTTTTATTTTATTTTTCGTTTTTATTTTATTTTATTTTTAGTTATTTTAATTTTTAAAAAAATATTTTAATTATATTTTTTAATGTTTTTACTATATATTTGAAGGTACTAGTGTTTTTGTTTACTTTTTTTTTTATTTTTTTTAAAACTAAATATTGGTTCGAGATTTTAATATTTAACAATTATAAAAGTTTTAAATAATAAAAATATTAGCGGTCAAAATATTTTCTGTTCATACTATTTTTGAATCATATTATTTTTAAATCGTAATATTTTGAATGAAATTATTTTTAATCACAGTATTTTTGATCATATCATTTTTGAATTTCAGAAAAAATAAATTGGTCATTATATATTTTGAATCATTTAATTTTAAATCATGAAATATATAATTAATGATCATAAAATATTTGAATCAAAATATTTTTAGATCATAAGAAACTTAAGACCATGACACGTTGAATCAAAAAAATTTGAATCATCTCATTTTGGAACATATCATGTTCAATATTTAAAAAAAAAAGTTATAATATTTTAAACTAAAGTTTGGTGTCTAAACAATTTTATTTATACAAATTTCTTTTCAAAAGAATTCATAATATATGATATATGATAAACCTTTTAAAAGGATTTTTAATTTGGAAAACAAAAATATACATGTCTTGTTTTTTATAAAAATTTAAAGTCATTTTTGAATCATTTACAGTATATACTTTTTAAAAATTCTTTTATAAACTGATTAAAATAGTAATACGAAGAGCAATATCATTTATTTTGAATTTGGATAAAAAAAATTTCGTTATATTTTATAAAAAAAATATCTCTTAAAATTAAAAAATAAACACCTCAAAAACTTACTTTTAAATTTTTTTTTAGAAAAGAACAAATTACACGAATGGTCCTTAATGTTTTTTTTTCCCTAAAGTAGTCCCTACGAAACTTTTTCCCCTCATATGGTACCTACGGAGCAAACCTTGCACACAAAAGACCCCTGTGACTAACTTTGCTAACAGATTCTATTAAATTTCGTTAAATGACAAAAATACCCTTTGTTTTATGCACACAAATGGTACTCTCTCTCTCTCTCTCTCTCTCTCTCTCTCTCTCTCTCTCTCTCTCTCTCTCAGAACACATATACATACAGTAAAAACAATACTCCTTACAACCAAAATAATTGTTTGCGATCCACCCCACCCTACCAGTTCCCTTTCTCTTCTTCTTTTCTGAATCTATGAAATCAAGATGCTCTAAGCATACCTGCAATTGAGAAAAGGAAATCAAATTGAGCAGATGAAATGAAAAACCCTCACCCCCACTCTCTTCCATTTACAGAAACGAAATCAAGATCAAGCAATCAGAATATCTAGTCTCGAGCAACAAGTAACAAGTAAAAATAAAGAATTTTCTCTAATCTAATATGATCACGACTAGAAAAGGTTCCAATTAATAAAAAAAATCATGAGATTATGATCTTTAACCGGTAGAAACCTAACAAAAACAAGAGTTCAAGTACATAAAATGGAGTTTGAGGAATTATTGAAATGAAAAGAAGATCGGAGAGAAGATGATGGAGATCGAAAGAAGCAGAAGTTGATATGGGAAAATGACGTCAGGGAAGTTGAACCCTAGCCTCAATTCACTTTTGCTCTAATGGATACGCCACCACCATTGATCTTATTTGTTCTCTTCAAGCCACCGTCTGCAGCATCAACCATTCAACAACAAAATCGAATCAAGCCACATTCAGCGGAGACAACAATTTTGTGGTTCAGGACTGCCGCCGGAGAAGATGGATCTGTGGTTCAACATTCGACGCCACTATCTTCACCCACCACTTCAATGATCGCTGGTGGAGCAGGTTCTGAACTCTAGGTTTTGATTTCCACAAAGAAATCAAGAAAGAACAAACACAAATCAATTGTTTTTCAATTTTGATTTTCAGGTTTAGATTTTAACAATCAAGCAAGAACAAACCTCAATATGAGATGGGATAAAAGGGGTAAATGGATGAGATCTATAGGAGAGAGAGAGAGAGAGAGAGAGAGAGAGAGAGAGACTTTTTTTAATTTCTAATTAACAAAATATTAAAAATAAATAAATAAATAAAAACAAAGGGCATTTTCATCTTTTAACATACTCTTAACAGAATCTGTTAACAAAAGTTAGTCATAAAGATCATTTGTGTGCAATGTTTGCTGTGTAGGTACCATCTGAGGGAAAAAAGTTTCGTAATGACTACTTTAGGGAAAAAAAAACAAAACATTAAGGATCATTCATGTAATTTGTTCTTTAGAAAATCACTAATATAATGAGTATAAATGTTCCAAAAAGTTTCATGATTTTTGGAGATTTTTATTTTTATTTTCTATAAAAAAATAAAAAATGTATTTTTTTTCAAATTTTAATGATTGTTCTCATTTTGTAGATAATTAAAATTTAAAAACTATGGGTTTTTTTCAATTTTTTTCAAAGAAAAAAGTTATGACTGAAAAACAAAATTTATAGAAAAAAAAAATGTTGAGCCAATGGGAGGTTGACATGTGGCTGAAGTGGGGGAGCGTCGGGCAAGGGGGTGTGATGGCAGACTTAGAGGGTCGAAATTCTATTTTTTTGGTGTGATGGTAGATTAGAGGGCCATAATTCTATTTTTTTTCCTTTTCCATTTTATCCCCCCTGTAACACCCAAAAAATTTACGCCAAATTTAAACTTTTAATACTAACAAAAGAGTCAAATAGTAATTGTTTTTACAAAACGTTTCCAATTCTTTTGTCATCAGAGTGTCCCAAAATAGATCATGAGGATGAGGAGCGGTACGGTCACGCATTCGCCTTCCCTCGCTGTAACACCCGTAGATCAGGGCTAGTCAATTTAAAGACGATAAGCGTCAAAAATGAGTTTCTGATAGAAGATTATTTAGAATGAATAATCTTAACTAGGTTATAGTATATGTTACAAGGATTCCGTACATATAAAGAACGTCGAAATCCGAATTATAACGAAGAAGTTATGACCTGTCGAAGTTTCGTGACAGAACCGGCACGACGCTGAATGACGTAAAAAGTGAATTTATGTTAGAGCGATATTTAGCCTTAGCGATCTAAACGAAAGTCGTAGATTTCGTTAAACCGAGAGCGTGCATAAAAGGAACGCCCAAATCTTACTTCGTATGAGGAAGTTATGATTTTTCTAAGTTTCAACTTAGCGGTATGCAGCCCGAATACTCGATTTGAGATCGAGCGGTTTTTAGCCGAAACAATCTAAATGAGAATCGAAGATCTCGTTGTTAGTAGCGAAACGATGAAAAGTTAGGCGAGAACGGACGTCAAACGAAGAAGTTATGAATTTATAACGAAGTTTTTCTGTCCCAGCCTTCTAAAAATAAATAATAAAAATAAAAGTCAAAATTAGCCGACGGAGTCTAAATGAAAGTTATAGAGTATGGTCTGACCTTCGCGTGGATATAAAGAACGTCGAAAACGGAGCTCGTATGCGAAAGTTACGCAATTTAGAAGTTCGACGAGTCAATTACGCCCCGCGTAATTTGAGTACGCCCCGCGTACTCAGGCGGATGCAAGTTGCCTGACCGATACTCGAGTGCCACAGATCGACGCATGCAGTGACGTCAAAGTACGCCCCGCGTAACCGAGTACGCCCTGCGTAATTTGAGATTACGCCCCGCGTAATCCCAGACCCTCAGCCTATAAATAGAACTCGAAATCGGCCATTTTCTCTTGTTCAAACTCTTCCCTCTCTCTAAGTTTTGCCTCGATTTGCGTGCCAATCATATCCCGAAGCCCCGGTATCATTCCCGAGCCCCGAAGCAAGATCCGAAGCCACGAGAATCCCGAAGAGCGTTATTCCCGAGCCGAAGCCCTGCCCGCGAGGAGCCGGTTTTTGTGAAGATCTTCCAGATCTACAAAGAGACACTACTTCTGCAAGACGTAGTGCTGTCAGATCATCTTCTGATCAAGTGAGTGTATAGTCACTTTCATCTTACACATAAATATGAAGTATTTTATAAAATACGTGTTATGTGTATATTTATCTATATTGTTGTTTAGATGCATGAGTGCATAGTTACTTTCTTCTAACGCATAATTATTAAGTATTTTCTATGAAATACGTGCTACGTGTATAATATGAGGTTGTTTATATGTGTGGGTGTATAGTCCCTTTCATAAACACGGGTATAATACAAGTATTGTTTGAATGTATTAAGTGTATGTTTGGGAGAGTGTATGGTTACTTTCTTCTAACACATAAATATGAAGTATTTGGTATAAAATACGTGCTATGTGTTTATATATTGTTGTTTATTTGAGATGAGTATGGAATGAATGTTTTATATAGTTTTAAAAGAGATAAACTGTATGTGTATTCTATATCTACAAATATGTTGGGTAGAACATGGGTAGATGAGATAGTTGGTATGTGATAAAGTGATGAGGTATGAAAGATAATTAAGAATGATATTGGTAGACGCACCAATTAAAGAATGTCATAAAGCTAGCAGATGTGCTGGAGAATAATATCGGTAGATGCACCAAGTAGCGAATGTCATAATCCTGGCAGATGCGCTTATAGGATAATGTCGGCAGATGCGCCAAATAGAGATTGTCATAATAATAGCAGATGCGCTTATAGGATAATCTTGGCAGATGCGCTTATGAGATAATGTCGGCAGATGTGCCTAAAAGAGAATGTCATAAACCTGGCAGTCGCGCCTCATAGTGTATGACGTAATCCTGGCAGAGGCGCTTAAAGGATAATGTTGGCAGATACGCCTTATGTTGCAATGGAAGTTTGTGTAAATTCCTTAGGTCAATCCTTAGGAATGAAGGAATGACGAGTAGTTGAATTCCTAGGGTAAAATCCTAAGAAACATAATAGGGATGAGTAATTGAGTTGATTGTTTGATGGTTGAATATAATAATTGTATTATTGTGGGTTGAAAACCCTATATGCTCACCAGGCTCCCAAGCCTGACCCACTCAATTTTCTTTGCATTACAGGTAATGACACAAGAGTATAAGTTGGTGGACTTGACGAGAGATTTTGGATTATAGATCAGTAGTTGAATAACTATTGTAAGGTCTATTTTATATTGTTTATGCTTTTGGTCTGTATCGGAACATGACATCCCGAGGTTTTATTATTTAATGGAAATACATTCTCTTTGAGAAATGTTTTGATAAATGGTTATCATATTTTATTTTGGGAACAAATTCCGCAACCGTTTTCTTTAAACGATCACTCTGATTTATAAAACAAAGCATAAGCAAATCGGTCTTTTCTGGCCGTGAAAATGGGGATGTCACACTTGCTCTCTTGATGTACCTGAAACAATAAACTAAAAACTGTAAGCCCGAGGGCTTAGTGAGCTACCTCCAAAATACCAATACCACACTGGCAAAAGCCATAGCCATAAAGATCAATCAAACAGCATACATACTGGGCCATCGGCCGAACTGGTCCGCCTACTGGGCCTACAGTCTATCTGAATCTATCCCGAGCCTTCGGCATGACTGGTCCGTCGCGTGGGCCTACAGTCTCCCCGGACCGCTCAGAGGGTGTGTTGGCCTTCAACACAAAGCAAGTAACCATGTACGCATACTATCATATACTGGCACATACACATTGCAAACATATCTATCTCAATTACCATAAATCATAGAGTTTCACTTGTAACTAGAGCATTGATCTAATAGGTCACTATCATACCAATCCTTACGGATCATAAATGCATATCATGCTATCTATCCTGATTTCGATCTAACAGATTAGAATCGTATGTAGCATACTATGACAACCGATCTAACCGATCTCTAGCATAACAACCATCCTAAACAGGATGAATTCTAACATGGAAATCACATAACACCCATCCTAAACCAGGATGAATCTAACATGACAATAGCAAAGCAACCATCCTAGACCAGGATGAATCTAACATGACAATAACAAAGCAACCATCCTAGACCAAGATGTGAATCATAAAGGGCCGGCCTTGGTGCCGTAGACCTTATCGATATAGTGAGGATAACTCACCTCGTAAATGTCGATTGAAATGCAAACCCCAACTATCGAATCACTTAACACCGGCTCCACCACCTATAACCATAGCACCATATACTCACAAGTTCTTACTCTTATGAGACACCCCAGAACCCCTTAGTAATTCCTGATCAAGGTCAGAGTCCTCAGTCAAGATCAACAGTCCATGTTGACCTCAACTCGCCGAGTCCATGGAGTACATTCCAACTCACCGAGTCATCAGAGTGGCTCGTCGATTTCCTTCGAATCCCGATCAATCCTTAAGGGCCACCCGTCAAGTTTCCTCCTTGCAACTCGACGGGTACACATGCATGCCTACCCAAGGGAAAAGCCATCTGACTCGCCAAGTTGTTCTTCAACTCGTCGAGTTTTATGGTAATCTTCATCGGACTCGCCGAGTTGTTCATCCAACTCGCCGAGTTCAATGACCATCTTCATGTGACTCGCCGAGTTCACTCTTGCGACTCGTCGAGTCCATCCAGTCCTCTTTCCATACAGACTTGATTTGAGCCATGCAGCGGCTCCAAATCACAGATCCAAGCTTCTAGGGCATACTTACCACGTAAAGTTGCAAACTTTACGTGCATGCATGGTTATAAAGGCTCCAAATGTCTATTTTAAGTTCTTAATGGAGCTTCTAGTCCAAGAGGGACTCCAACCACAACCAATACAACAACTTTATGACTCTAGCATCGAAGGAGGGTCCAGATCTGAAGTTACAACTTCAGATCTAGCCCATAGCTCAACATCCCAACTTGAAAATCCATAAAAGCCCTAGAATCAACCAAAGGGAAGAAAAGGAAGTAAGAATGGTACTTTGATACCTTCAAACGATGCTATCTGAGGCAAAACCCGCTTCCCACTCCATTCTTGCTTCAATTTCCTTTGCACTCTTAGCTTCCTTCCTCCAAGATCCTCTATCCCAAGCTTCAAACCCACACCAAAGCACACACACATGAATTAGGGTTTCAAGGGCTCTTAAAGACTGTAAGGAGGCCCAAAGGAGGATGAGGCTCCTTTAAATAGGGGTGCAAACCCCGAGATTTAGGGTTTCATCTGCCAGCTCCTACTTGCCGAGTCCCAATAGTGGACTCGCCAAGTAGGTCACTAAACGCGTGTTCTCACCCCGCTGCTACTCGACGAGTAGGTCGACCAACTCGTCGAGTAGAGCCTCATCCCTAAATTCTTAATTAATTAACACCTGAGGATCGGGGCGTTACAATTCTCCCCCACTTGAACTAGACTTCGTACTCGAAGTCTGCTGAAGAAAATAATGTCAGGTAATGCTCGCGCATTTCCGCTTCCGGCTCCCACGTCCACTCGGATCCCCTCCGATGTTCCCACTGCACCTTTACTAAAGGTATTTCCTTGTTCCGCAGAATCTTCTTCTTCTTTTCCAAGATAGCTACAGGCCTCTCCACATAGTTCAGGCGCTCATCGACCTGAATGTCATCCAACGATACCAATGCCTCCTGGTCCATGACGCACTTTCGCAATTGAGAAACATGAAATGTGTTGTGGATCCGGCTAAGTTCCTCCGGAAGCTCTAGCCTATAAGCCATCTTGCCAACCCTGGCAACAATCCTGAACGGCCCGATGAATCGGGGACCCAATTTTCCCCTCTTCCTGAAACGGATCACACCCTTCCAGGGTGAGACCTTCAGGAGAACCATGTCACCTACCTGAAATTCCAACTCAAATCAACGTCGATCGGCAAAACTCTTCTGTCGACTCTGAGCGGTCTGCAGTTTCTGTCTAATCTGTTGTATCATCTCGATAGTTTGTAGAACTGCCTCTGTCCGACCCATCACCCAGTGTCCAACCTCGCCCCAACAGACTGGGGTCCTACACTTCCGCCCATACAATAGCTCGAAAGGCGGGGCATCAATACTGGAATGATAGTTGTTATTGTAGGAAAACTCTACAAGCGGTAGGTGGGAATCCCAACTCCCACCGAAATCAATGACACACGCCCTCAACATATCTTCAAGGGTCTGAATGGTCCGCTCACTCTGCCCATCAGTCTGCGGATGGAACGCTGTACTAAAATGCAGCCTCGTGCCTAGTTCCTCATGGAACTTCTGCCAAAAACGGGAAGTGAATCAGACATCCTGATCGGAAACTATGGAAACTGGAACCCCATGGCGAGAGACAATCTCGCGGACGTATAGGTCGGCCAACTTCTCCGCCAACGAACTCTCCCGTATAGCTAGAAAATGGGCACTCTTGGTCAATCGATCCATGATGACCCATATAGCGTCGAAACCCTTTGCCGTCTTCGGCAACCTTGTGAAGAAATCCATCGTAATACGTTCCCATTTCCACATGGGAATCTCCAGGGACTGCAATTTACCATGCGGCCTCTGGTGCTCGGCCTTGACCATTCTGTAGGTCAAGCACCTTTCAACATACCAAGCGATATCTCGCTTCATACCAAGCCACCAATAACTCAAACTCAAATCTCATTACATCTTGGTAGCCCTCGGGTGAATAGAAAAACGGGACTTATGAGCCTCCTCCATCACTGTTTGCTAACTCCTCCGGTCCTCGGAACCCAAACCCGACCATATCGGGTCAATAGCCTGCGGCTATCCTGAACAAACCGGGCGCTTTTGCCCTTAATCCTTTCCAATTTCTCGTTCTCCGGTTTCATACCCTTGATCTGAGCATCTCTGACCAAACCCACCAGCGGGGAATCCATCGCTATCCTCATACATCTGACTGGGGTAGAAGACCCAACTGACTTGCGGCTCAGGGCGTCCGCGACCACATTCGATTTACCAGGATGGTAAAGGATCTCACAATCATAGTCCTTGACTACATCCAGCCACCTGCGCTGCCTCATATTCAAGTTCGGCTGATCCATAATGTGCCTCAAACTCTTGTGATCTGTGTATATGGTACAACGGACCCCATACAGATAGTGCCTCCAAATCTTTAGAGCGAAGACCACCGCTCCCAACTCAAGATCGTATGTGGGGTATCTCGTCTCATGCGGCTTCAACTGTCGTGATGCATATGCTATCACTCCCCCCCCCCCTCTGCATTAGGACTGCCCCTAAGCCTGTGATGGACGCATCACAATATACCATGAAATCCTCCACTCCCTCGGGGAGTGTCAACACTGGCGCCTTGCATAACCGTTGCTGGAGGGTCTCAAACGCCCTCTGCTGCTCCGGGCCTCACCAAGATATCATCTATAAACACAATGACTGAGCGATCGAGCATCGGTCTGCAGACTCGGTTCATCAGATCCATGAACACTGCTGGCGCGTTGGTGAGTCCAAATGGCATCACCACGAACTCGTAATGACCATAACGAGTCCGGAACACGGTCTTCTCCACATCTCCCTCCCTCACCCTGACCTGGTGGTAACCTGATCTCAAATCAATCTTGGAAAACCAAATGCACCCTGCAGCTGGTCGAAAAGATCATCTATCCTCGGGAGCAGATAACGGTTCTTCACCGTTAACTTATTCAACTCCCTATAGTCAATGCACATCCTGTGCGAACCATCCTTCTTCCCGACGAAGAGGATCGGTGCTCCCCAGGGTGAGCTACTCGGACGAATAAACTGCTTACCCAGCAGTTCCTGCAACTAAGATGACAACTCTTGCATCTCTGGCGGTGCCAAACGGTACGGTGCCTTGGCGATAGGGGACGCATCTGGCACTAGATCAATCCTAAACTCAATCTACCTCACCGGAGGCACTCCGGGTAACTCTTCCGGAAATACATCAGGAAACTCTCTAACCACAAGGACCTCTGAAACTGAGAGCTTCTATATAACTCGCGTATCTACCACATACGCCAAATAACCGGCACATCCATGCTGAAAATACTGTCGAGCCCTGGCCGCTGAACAGAACCCTGATCCCAACCTGGTGCCCTAACCATATACCACCAGTTCTCCCCCACTCGGGGTTCGAACCACCACCAACTGTCCCTCACAATCGATCATGGCGCCAAAACGGCTAATCCAATCCATTCCTACAATCACGCATACATCCCCCATGGGGATAGGAATCAAATATATCAGGAAAGACACCCCGAAAATCTCCAACTCGCATCCTCGGTAGACCGAAGAAGCAGAAACCCCGTGCTGGTTGGCGACCGAAACTCGCAACGGACACTCAAGATCATCTATCAGCACACTGAACCCCCTAGAAAAGGTCTGAGATACGAACGAACGACTCGCCCCCGAGTCAAATAAAACCAAAGCAGGCAAAGAATTTACTAAGAATGTACCTGATCATAAGCACGACCAATAAGCATAGAACAAATACAATAACTGAGATAGAGAATAGGAACATACCAGCAACCACATTCGGTGCTGCCCTGACTCCTCGGTCGTGAGCTGGAAGGCGCGACCCTGAGCCTTCGAAGGCTCCATCTTGACTGACCTCCCATCTCCAATCCTCACGGTAGCTAGCGCGGAACCCTGCGCCAGCTTTGTGGCGACCTGCGGGCAGTTGGTCTTCACATGACCAACCTTATGACAATGGTAACAAATCCTCATATCTGCTGGAGGGCGGACTGATAGCAGTCCCTGGTATAGTGCCCCTCCTTGCCACATTTGTGGAACCCACCTCCTGCTCGACAAACCCCTGAATGAGCCTTGCCACACCTTCCACAAGTGCGGCTCTAATGACCCCCGGACCGTGTATCAGCGGTCTTAGACCGTTTAGGCTCCGAATGAGATTGTGCCTGTGCCTGACGCTGCTCCTTCAACTGCAACTCTATCTCCAACTCACGCCGCCGCGCGGCTTCCTATAGGTCCAGGAGGGCATCATATCGATGAGTAGACACAAACTGTCGAATATTCGTCTTGAGCATACTCAGATAACGAGTCATCTGAGACTGCTCTGAAGCAAACTCCGGGCAAAACATAGCCCTCTCCGTGAACATACGGGTAATCTCCATCACAGACTCCCCATCCTGTCTCAAGGTCAAAAACTCATGAGCAAGCCGCTCCTGTTCCACGCGCGGAACGTAGCGGGTGCGAAACATATCCCGAAACTGCTCCCAAGTAATAGCAGCCCCCTGATCATCAGTATACAACCCAGTCGTCAGCCTCCACCAGTCCTTTGCCCCAAGCCTCAGCAGGTTCAGGGCACACCTGAACTTCTGGTCAATAGGGCATGAACACGTGAAGAAACACCCCCTCCACGTCAGATAACCACCTCATAGCCTGCAGAGCATCCTGTATACCATCAAATGTTGGGGGCTTCGTATTGTCGAAGTCCCGGTACTGGAAAGCCCTGCCGGCTCCTCCTCCTCCAACCCCTTCAGCAGTTACAGCAGAAGTGGTTGCAGCGGCAGCAGTCTCTGCTGGAGCGACATATTGCTCATCAAAATACTCGACCATCGCGGTCTTAATTGACCCAAACATCTCTGGTAGCTGCGCTCAGAACGCAGCAGCAATCTCATCGTGCATGATCTCCCGAATCCGGGCATCCAACTCCTTAGTCCCTATCTGAACCACGGGCTCAGGTGCTACCGGCACCTCCAATCCTCCGTCTCCTAACCCTGAACCTGACCCTGATCCTGATCCGGACCCCGAAGCAACACTTCTTGTCACCACCATACTGCAAACACACTCAATGTCTCAAATAGATCATATAATGACGGAAGACCAATTACCCTCAATCCCTAGGGGTTGTGACTTCCTTGATACGCGTATGGGTCTTGTGCTTCCAGTAGTATGGGCCCCTACTACCTTCCACACCTACCCATATTTGTCTCAAGTATCACCACAATGCCCTAAACTGCATTTAACATAATATGCACTCAACCCTAACTAACAGGGGACATCACCTAACTAATAACTGATCCTGCAGTTCCTCACCACTCACACATCCATGAAACTTCCATCATCCCCTGCAGCGCTAGTGTACACTGGTTGCACATAGCTCTGGACCCAATAGACTTTCGAATATACGATCCTACACTAAGGTCAAATCGTACATTCTCAGGCTATAAGATCTTGACTATCCACAGTCGTGGTGCATACACTAAACATATACAGTTATGATGTCAATCCCATATACAAGAAACCCTAGCCTAATAGGTATCATACAATCAGGCCAATCTATCATGCGATTCCTGAAAATACCTAGCCTAACACTAGCATGTTGTTCTAACATATCAGAATATCAAATAACTGTATGGTATTTTGGGGCTTACTTACAGGCTCCGGCTGATCGTACCCTCTGCATCCTCCATCCTTTATTTTGAAAACCATTTTAAAAATTATTTTCCGAAAATCTCCTTGGTTTGAGACTGGATTCACACGAGTATTCCTCCAATTCACTCAAACCAAAGCTCTGATACCAACTTGTAACACCCATAAAATTTACGCCAAATTTAAACTTTTAATTCTAACAAAAGAGTCAAATAGTAATTGTTTTTACAAAACGTTTCCAATTCTTTTATCATCAGAGTGTCCCAAAATAGATCATGAGGATGAGGAGCGGTACGATCATGCCTTTGCCTTCCCTCGCTCTCTTGAAGTACCTGAAACAATAAACTGAAAACTGTAAGCCCGAGGGCTTAGTGAGTTCCCCCAAAAATACCAATACCACACTGGCAGAATCCATAGCCATAACGATCAATCAAACAGCATACATAATGGGCCATCGGCCGGACTGGTCCACCCTACTAGGCCTACAGTCTATCTGAATCTATCCCGAGCCTTCGGCATGACTGGTCCACCGCGTGGGCCTACAGACTCCCCGGACCGCTCAGAGGGTGTGTTGGCCTTCAGCACAAAGCAGGACCGCCTCAACCCATCCAACCAGCAACTAACTGATGGGCTTTAGCCATAAGAACATCATATGTGGTCATGCAACCCTAATGCTTGGATCAAGGTTTCTCTATTGTACATGCAATTCATCCAAGACTTTAAACCCTAGTTCTAGCATACAATTAATCATATTAACATGTGAAAGGGTTTTTAGATCTTACCTTGATTGTTATGTAGCAATAACAATCTCAAATCCTCCTTGTAATGACTTTAGAAATCTTAGAGTCACAATTGTCACTCCTCTAATGGTTCACAAACACCAAGAGCAAGAGGATGAAGAATAAGGAGAGAGGAGACTGCCCAAAACGTCCAGAAACCCTAGTGGAACTCTTAGCCACGTTTTCGGGGCTTAAGGGTACTATATATACATGTAGGTTATTAGGGTTTTCAACTACGAAACCCTAATTTGATTGCTTAAGCCCTAAGCAGCCCATGGACCCTTTTAGAATATCCCTTGGACGATTTCTAATGGGTTTCCCCATAGAATTCGTCCAACCCATTATTCCAAGGTGATCCATAGCCCAAATGTAATTATCTTATAATTACAGTTCCAGTCCCTTAAGTTTAATTAATCTCTTTTAGTTACAAAAGTAATTATCAATTAATTTTTGACTCATATTAATTAAACAATATGATTTCTCCTTTAATATATTATTCTCATAATATATTAATAAATCATAATTAATCTTCCCTCTCTATAATTCATCCTATCAAGTTGCTTTGGTGAAGGCAACCCAAAAGGACCATGCACCATCAGGTCAAGTACATACCAAAAATAGTTATGGACTTAGACACTAATCCAACACTAACCATGTACGCATACTATCATATACTGGCACATACACTTAGCAAACATATCTATCTCAATTACCATAAATCATAGAGTTTCACTAGTAACTAGAGCATTGACCTAACAGGTCACTATCATACCAATCCTTACGGATCATAAAAGCATATCATGCTATCTATCCTGATTTCGATCTAACAGATTAGAATCGTATGTAGCATACTATGACAACCGATTTAACCGATCTCTAGCATAACAACCATCCTAAACAGGATGAATCCTAACATGGCAATCACATGACACCCATCCTAAACCAAGATGAATCTAACATGACAATAAAAAGCAACCATCCTAGACCAGGATGAATCTAACATGACAATAACAAAGCAACCATCCTAGACCGGATGTGAATCATAAAGGGCCGGCCTTGGTGTCGTAGACCCTATTGATATAGTGAGGATAACTCACCTCGCAGATGTCGATTGATATGCAAACCCCAACTATCGGATCACTTGACACCGGCTCCACCACCTATAACCATAGCACCATATACTCATAAGTTCTTACTCTTATGAGACACCCCAGAACCCCTTAGTAATTCCTGATCAAGGTTAGAGTCCTCAGTCAATGTCAACAGTCCATGTTGACCTCAACTCGCCGAGTGCACTCGGCCACTCGTCGAGTCCATGGAGCACATTCCAACTCGCTGAGTCATCAGAGTGACTCGTCGAGTTCCTTCGAATCCCGATCAATCCTTAAGGGCCACCCGTCGAGTTTCCTCCTTGCAACTCGACGGGTACACACGCATGCCTACCCAAGGGAAAAGCATCCGACTCGCCGAGTTGTTCTTCAACTAGTCGAGTTTTATGGTGATCTTCATCGGACTCTCCGAGTTGTTCATCCAACTCGCAGAGTTCAATGACCATCTTCATGTGACTCGCCGAGTCCATCCAGTCCTCTTTCCATACAAACTTGATTTGAGCCATGTAGCGGCTCCAAATCACAGATCCAAGCTTCTAGGGCATACTTACCACGTAAAGTTGCAAACTTTATGTGCATGCATGGTTATAAAGGCTCCAAATGTCTATTTAAGTTCTTAATGGAGCTTCTAGTCCAAGAGGGACTCCAACCACAACCAATACAGCAACTTTATGACTCTAGCATCCAAGGAGGGTCCAGATATGAAGTTACAACTTTAGATCTAGCCCATAGCTCAACATCCCAACTTGAAAATCCATAAAAAGCCCTAGAATCAACCAAAGGGAAGAAAAGGAAGTAAGAATGGTACTTTGATACCTTCAAACGATGCTAGCTGAGGCAAAACCCGCTTCCTACTCCCTTCTTGCTTCAATTTCCTTTGCACTCTTAGATTCCTTCCTCCAAGATCCTCTTTCCCAAGCTTTAAACCCACACCAAAGCACACACACTCACAAATTAGGGTTTCAAGGGCTTTCAAAGACTGTAAGGAGGCCCAAAGGAGGCTGAGGTTCTTTTAAATAGGGGTGCAAACCCCGGGATTTAGGGTTTCATCTGCCAGCTCCTACTCGCCGAGTCCCAATAGTGGACTCGCCGAGTAGGTCACTAAACGCGTGTTCTCACCCCATTGCTACTCGACGAGTAGGTCGACCAACTCGTCGAGTAGAGCCTCATCCCTAAATTCTTCATTAATCAACACCTGAGGATCGGGGCGTTACACCCCCAATCTTTTAACCTTTGTCGAAAATTATCAATATTTTTCACACAATTATCAAAACGACATATCCCCTAACGAGATATTGACGATAAATAAAATTAAACCTTCATATATTTTTTTTTCAATCTTACAGCAAAGATTTGTCCTCGCAGTCCTCACCGGTTTTTGAGTCTTCACTTGATCCTATGTATGTATGTATATATATATATATATATATATATATATATATATATATATATATATATATATATATATGTATGTATGTATGTATATATATGGATGAGTTATTGTGAGAGCCAAAAGATTTGCGAGAACTTGAGAACTTCTAATCCGCTCATCATTTTTCAAAACAGAAAACACCAATTTTCTACAAATGATACATCTAAGCCATATCTAGGATAAAAAAATATTTGACAACTTTTTATTTCATTTTGGAAATGTTCATGTATGCGCACAATCAACAATTATATGGACTGCTAATTGTGCATTTTGGACATTTGCAGTATATATAACTGCTGATTGTGAAAAAATCCACATTTCCAAAAAACAAAAACAAAAAAAGTTCGTCAAATCTTTTTTTTTTGGACCATGGATCTATCATAATCGCTAGTTTAGGAGTTTGTTGATAGTTTTGGTTTTGAAAAATGATAAGTGAATTAGGAGTTATCAGGTTCTCACAAATCTTTTGGTTCTCAAAAGAACTTGTATATATATATATATATATATATATATATATATATATATATATATATATATATATATATATATATATATATATAGAGAGAGAGAGAGAGAGAGAGAGAGAGAATAAGGTGAGGACTCGAAGTTTGAAGATGACCACAAGGACAAATATTACTCCCTTATTAGAAAACTAGTTTATAACCCGTGGAAACCATGGGTATATAATTAATTGAAAATTTATAGTAAAACCTCAAAATTAATAATTAATTATTTTAAATAAATTATTAAGCACGATATATTTTTATTAGTTTTGTGAAATTATAATCATTGATTCAAATAAATATATATAATTAATTTTTAATATATATTAGACATTTTTTATTTGTGAATTAATGGAAACAATAATATAAAATTTAAAATTTAAAAATGAGAATAAATAGATTGACAAATAACATCACATTAATTAGGAGGTCTAATAAAATTTAAAATTGAGAACTAATAGAATGCCAAGTGACATCATATTAATTAAGATGTCTAATATAATGACACATGGCAAAATGACTACTCTTTTATTAGTATAGGGATTTCAATGGTTGAGATCTAATATAAAATGTTGGAAAAAAATCTAAAATTCATGGTGGCATTTATGTAAAGATATTACATATTTCTGAAATTTCATCCAAACAGCGAAATACATAAGGCTAAAATCGTAAATTTATAAATATGTTGCATCTTCACGTGTGGTAGAGTCCAGACACAAAACACAGGCACAACCCAATCCCAGAACGCATGTCAAGTTGTAGTCAAGTGGGGTTTTTTTTTCTGGTTTCACTAATTGTTTTTGCGATACTTTTTTTTAATCTGAAAAAATCAAAGTTGTTAAAATTTAATTCTCTACGAAATAAACACAAACATGAAAATTTGAAAAATATATTTGTTTTAATTTTTATTCTCCTAAAGTTATGAAAATTTAAGGGATACTTCTACTCATTATCTAGTGACTTTCTAAAAAGAATTTTCCAAAAATAAGTTTTTGATGTGTTTATTTTTTAATTTTAAAAATATTTGTTTTTATAAAGTATAACATATAATTTTTTTACCTAAATTCAAAAAACTAAATGATAAAGTTCTTTGTAAAACCATTTTATTAAGTTATATATATATATATATATATATATATATATATATATATATATATATATATATATATATATATATATATATATATATAAATGTTTTGTTTAAATGATTTTAAATTTTTATAAAAAATACGACATGAAAATTTTCGTTTTCCAAATTCAAAATTATTTTAAAGGTTTATCATATATCATATATTATGATTTTTCTTAAAAGAAATTCTAAAAAATGAGGTTGTTTAAATACCAAACTTTATTTTAAAAGATTATAAGTTTTTTTTAATATTGAACATAATATGATAAAAAATGAGATAATTCAAAAAAAAAGTTTTGATTCAATATGTTATGCTCCTTAATTTGTTATGATTTAAAAATATTTTGTTTCAAATATTTTATAATATTTAATTATATCTTTTAAAATTCAAAGTTAGATGATTCAATATATATAATGATCCAAAATTTGTTTTCTTAATAAAAACTTTATTTAATTGAATGTATTATTGATCCAAAATCATATTGTGAGATCTACAATTTTATGGTCAGTTAAAACTTTTTCTTTGCTTATTTAAAATACAGTATTATTTTATTTTTGCGAAAATTGTCCAAAAACGCTATTAATATCAAAGCATTTATGAAAAGATATTTTTCATTAATATTTAAAACTTCGAATGTCATAACTGATACCGATTATCTAGCTCTTATGGTCAAATTACTAGGCCTATCGATTTATGAATGACAAGGCAATGGTCATGCTCAAGTTAAACACTAGATTGATAATAGCACAATTGAACTATGAATGATATTAGTTACTCTTCTATGGTCAAGTTGAGCAATCAAGCACAAATTAATACTAATTATTCTCCCTAACACAGTTAAAATTACTAGCTTAAATTATTGCAACAACATAAATTTTCAAACAATTTTTCATTTTTCAAACAAAACATGTCTCATACAATTCATGTCACAACTCGAGTATAGCAAATGTCATCATGATAAAACATAACCCATAATCCCAAACACTATCCACTACCAATGTGTACAATCATGTCGACACCTTCCCGCGATCCTCGTTGGTACCAGAAACACATGTCACATAACACAGTAAGCATAAATGCTTAGTGAGTTCCCCAAAATACCACATACAACACATAAGCCACTCGAGGCTATAACTCGGTAAAACCCTCTGGTCAATGTGTCTCAGCGGAACACTCCAGTCCCGTAGCTCGTTGGACCATTCTGGCCTCATAAGTCGTTGGACCCTCCGGTCCAGTCTATCACATAGCATACATAAATCACAAAGTACATAATCTCAAACAAGCGCATAACACGTAAGACCCTCCAGACTGCACATAGATACCACTCTAAGTAATGTATAGTGAGAAGACTCACCTCGCTAGATGTCTAGAAAAATCTCGTGTTTGAATCCCCAATTTAGCCTCCTCCTATCAAAATGATAATATCTCAACTCAATACTCTCATATGTTCTCATCTTTAAAGAATGGGTAGAAGACCATTATACCCTTCCATGGCCTCTCATGAATCCGTTTGACCAAAACCCTAAGGTCAACGGTAGTTAACTCCAGTCAACGGTCCAACTCTGACCAGACTCGTCGAATGCACTCGGGTGACTCGGCGAATCCATGCATGTCCTCTGAATCCTCCTAAGGCCTCACTCGACTCGTCAAGTTAACCTTACACTCGACGGGTTACCACTGAATCACGGGGCAACTCGATCCGACTTGTCGAGTCCTCTTATGGACTCGGAGAGTTTCCTCCATGGCAACACTCATTTGAACTTCTGAGGTTAGATATGTTTCTCTAACTTATAGATCTAGCCTTTTAGCACCCAAAAGTCACGTAAAGGTGAAATCTTTATGCCCATGCACCACACATTTAGCTCTATTTTATAAAATAACCCTTATAATGGTGTCTTAGGCTTAATCCTCTTATGTGACTGCATAAAGCTTGACTCATGGGACTCTCTGGACCTCTCAAGGTCCAGATCTGAAGTCTAAGCCTCAAGGGGACCTCATATACTCAATATCTTACACTAAAAGAGGTTAAAGAAACCCTAATTTCATGAGGTCTAAAAATCATACGAAATAGGTACAGATTCGAACCTTAAACAATAGCCTAGAATGGAATAGAAGTAGATATGAGCTCCTCTGGTTGATTTAGCTTGAACAACCTTATCCTTCCTTACAAAGATGCACCAAAATGAAGAAAATGGCTTCCTCTTTCACTCTAAACTCTCTGGATCGATAAGGGTCTCTCAAAGGGAAAGGTGGCCACAAATGAAGGCCATAAGGGCCTTTAAATAGGTCTCAGGTCCAAAGATTTAGGGTTTCTGTCCACAGTGTAAACTCGTCGAGTCGACTCTCCGAATCGTCGAGTCCCCTCATTAATCCGAGTGATCAGTCGCGATCCTACTCGACGCGTTTAGGCATCAATTCGTCGAGCCCCCTGTCTTAACTCAAAATAAATACTTAAATTATGATACCTGGAAATCCGGATGTTACAATTCTCCCCCACTAGAATCAGACTTCGCCCTCGAAGTCTCACTCTGCAAACAACTTTGGATGCTACTCACGCATCTCTGCCTCCGGATCCCAAGTCGGCTCGGACCCTCTCTGATGTTCCCATTGGACCTGAACCAGGGGCACCTCTTTGTTCCTCAGAACCTTGATATTCCGATCCAAGATCACGATCGGCCTCTCAATGTAATTCAGGCTCGCATCTACCTGAATATCCTCTAGCGGCACCACCGCCGTCTCATCGGCTATACACTTCCTCAACTAGGATACATGGAAGGTGTCATGGATCTGACCCGACTCCTCGGGTAGCTCTAAACGACATGCTACCTTGCCCACTCTGGCGATCACCCTGAAAGGATCAATATATCGTGGCCCTAGCTTGCCCCTCTTCCTGAACCGGATCACTCCTTTCTAAGGAGATACCCTCATGAGTACAAAGTCTCCAACCTGAAGCACGAGCTCGGACTGCCGCCTATCCGCATAACTCTTCTGGTGGCTTTGGGCTGTCAGTAACCTCTGTCTGACCTACTGTATCTGCTCAATCGTCTTAAGCACTATCTCAATGCTACCCATCACTCGTTGCCCTACCCCTCCCCAACAGATGGGAGTCCGAAACCTCCTCCCATATAAAAGCTCAAAGGGAGGCATACCAATACTCAAATTGTGGCTGTTATTGTAAGAAAACTCAGCCAAAGGTAGGTATGTCTCCCAACTTCCACCGAAGTCAGTAACACATGCTCGAAGCATGTCCTCGAGCATCTGAATTGTCCGTTCACTCTGCCCGTCTGTCTGAGGGTGATAGGTGGTACTGAAGTGAAATCTCGTACCCAACTCCTCTTGGAACTTCTTCTAGAACATGGAAGTGAAACGTACATCTCGGTCTGACACAATCGAGATCGGCACTCCATGTCGCGACGCCACCTCTCTCACATATATCTCTGCCAGCCTCTCCGCAGATGAGCTCTCACTGATAGCAAGGAAGTGAGCGCTCTTCGTCAGCCGATCTACAATCACCCAAATTGCATCAACACCCCTCGCAGTCCTTGGCAATTTGGTGATGAAGTCCATAGAAATATGTTCCCACTTCCACTGGGGAACCTCTAGTTGCTGCAACTTGCCATGCGGACGCTGGTGCTCGGCCTTAACCCGACGACAGGTCAAGCACCTCTCCACTACCCACACAACACCCCTCTTCAAACAGGGCCACCAATAATCCCTCTTCAGGTCCAAATACATCTTAGTGGCCCCGGGATGGATCGAAAATCTCGATCTATGCGCTTCCTCCATCAGCATGCTACGTGCCCCGCCTATAAACGACACCCAAATCCGACCCTGAAAGGTCATAAGCCCTCGACTATCGGTAACAAACTCGGATACCTGCCCAATCACCCGCTCTCTCTTAAGGTTCTCCGGTCTCACAGCCTCTGCCTAGGCCTCTCGAATGGTATCGAACATCGGAGTCATCACCGTCATCCTCATACATATATCTCGAATCGGTGCACTCTCCGCCCTGCAGCTCAGAGCATCTGCTACCACATTAGCCTTTCCCGGGTGGTACAGGATCTCACAGTCGTAATCCTTTACCACATCCAACCATCCCCTCTGGTGCATATTCAGGTTGGGCTGATCCATCAGATACTTCAAACTCTTGTGGTCCATGTATATGGTACACCGAACCCCATACAAATAATGGTGCCATATCTTGAGGGCGAACACCACTGCCCCCAACTCCAAATTGTGAGTAGGATATCTCGTCTCATGAGGCTCCAGCTGCCTCGATGCGTATGCTATCACGTTCCCTCTCTGCATAAGCACCGCACACAACCCCGATATCGACGCATCACAATATACCACAAAATCCTCTATTCCCTCCGGAAGGGCTAACACCGGGGCATCGCATAATCTCTGGCGAAGAGTCTCAAACGAGGTCTGCTGCTCGGGATCCCAAGTAAAAACAACGCCCTTCTGGGTCAACCTGGTGAGGGGAACAACAATCATGGAGAAATCTCTGATAAATCTCCGATAGTAGCCGGCCAATCCCAGAAAACTCCTGATCTTGGTGGGGGATCTCGGCATCTCCCAACTCATAATCGCCTCAATCTTGGCCGGATCGACCAATATCTCATTCTGATTAACGAGGTGGCCCAAGAACTGGACCTCTCGTAACCAGAAGTCACACATGGAGAATTTGGCATAAAGCCTCTCCGATCTCAACACTCCAAGGATCTCTCTCAAGTGCTCCTCATGCTGCTCTCTGGATCTCAAATACACTAGAATATCGTCAATGAACATGATCACTGATCGATCTAACATCGGTCTGCACACTCGGTTCATGAGATCCATGAACGCTGTCGGTGCATTGGTGAGCCCAAAAGGCATCACCACGAAATCATAATGCCCATAACGAGTCCTAAACGCCGTCTTCGGGATATCCTCATCACGCACACTCATCTGATGATATCCCGACCTCAAGTCTATCTTGGAGTACCAAGATGCACCCTGCAACCGATCGAACAGATCGTCGATCCTCGGTAGCAGATAACGGTTCTTGACCGTCAACATGTTCAACTCTCGGTAGTCAATGCACATCCGGTGTGAACCATCCTTTTTCTTGACAAAAAGGATCGTCGCTCCTCATGGCGAGCTACTCGGTCGGATGAATCCCTTTCCCAGCAGCTCTTGAAGGTGCGAGGATAACTCCTGCATCAATGGTGGCCCAAGGTGATAGGGTGCCTTGGCAATAGGCGCCGCTCCCGGAACTAAATCCATATAGAACTCCACCTGCCTCTCCGGAGGTACTCCTGCAAACTCCTTACAGCCCTGTTGTAGACTCAGTCTCGCTCTGGTAGCCGAACAAAATGCTGACCCAGATCGGGTACCCTCACCATACACCATAAGTACTCCCCCACTAGGGTCTCGTATGGTCACCAACTGTCGCTCACAGTCTATAACAGCTCTAAATCGGCTCAACCAGTCCATGCCTATGATGACACAGACATCCCCCATCGCAATCAGTACCAGATCTATCGGGAAATCAACACCGAAAATCTCGAGTACACATCCTCGAATCACATCAGTACGTCAGCTATGGAAACTCGTAAAGGGCAACTCAACGCCTCTCGTCGGATACTGATGTGTTGGCTAAACGCAAATGACACAAAAGATCGACTCGCACCCGAGTCAAATAACACCAAAGCAGGTACAGAACTCACAAGGAAAGTACCTATGCATATCACAATATAAGCACAATATCTCAAACTCAGAATAAATAAATAAAAGAATACAAACCAGCCATGACATCGGGTGCTGTGCGGACCTCCTCCGTTGTTAACTGAAACTCTCTCCCGTGAGCCTTCGGTGCCTCAGCCTTCACTGGTCGGGCCTCAGTAGCTCTAGCTGCAGCAAGTGTAGATCCTTGAAGTAGCTGTGGGCACTCGGCCTTCCGATGGCCAGTCTGGTTGCAGTGAAAGAAATTGCAAAACCCTTAGGGCAATCCCTCTCGAAATGCCCCTACTTGCCACACTTGTAGCTCACCCCTGCTCTGCACACTCCCTCATGGCTCTTGCCGCACTTCCCACAGATGCGGCCCTTCTGTCCCCTAAATCTCGAATCAGCGGGCTTTGCCCGCTTGGCTGCCGGTTATGACTGAACCGGTCGCATGTCCCCCCTTTGAGACTCGGCCTCCTCCCTGGCCTGAGTCTCTAGCTCAATCTCCCTCTTCCAGGAATTTTCCTGGAGCCCGGAAAACATTAAAAACATGGAAAAATGTAGGGGTATGAACTCACCTTGAGCGAGTGGTTTGATTGAAGGATCGATACGGGAAACGGAATGTTCAAGTGAAACCCTGAACACAATTTGATCCTAAACAACACATAGTGACACATAAATAAGTCAAATAAGGGTATTTCACTACTAGATGTGATGGAAAACCACTCTAGGGACTTGAAACTACTTGCACTAAGTTATATGACCTTGTAGGATTGTATGAAGGGAGTGTATGGCCACCTTAAAGGCGTGTGCGGCCATGGGTGTGCGGCCCAATGGTTGTGTGGCCGCACACTCATGATGAGTGATGACTTTGCGGTGTTTTCAAGGTCCATACTTGCATCCATGATGTGTTCTGGGTCTATACTCGATTGTAGTGTAAGTTAAGGGTCCTAGAAGTGGGCTTGCGACCCTAGGATGAGTGTGTGGTCACACACAGGAGTGTGATGCCGCACACTAGGAGTGTGCAGCCGCACAAGGGTGTGTGCGGTCGTACACTCCACAAGATGATGTCCAAATTGTCCATTCCAAGGTGCAACAAGGCTATGGGCATGTCTATCTCGAGTACGGAAGTCAAACTCTCACTTTGGAGGGTGTTTTAAGGGTGTGCGGCCACCTTAAAGGGGTGTGCGGCCGCACTCACTTCCAACATGAAGAACATGACGAATATTGCACATTTAAGGCTTATATAGAGGGGTCTTTCATGGATACGAAGTTAGAGGATGAGTTACTCACGTTCTTGAAGCTTTGGAAGGTTCACAGTTGAAGAAACTTGAGAGAATCGTGTAGTGTGCGGCCAAGGAGTGAAAGGAATGAAAGGAAAGGGGTCTACCCTTTATATAGGGGAGAGAGTACTGCCAAAAAGTGAGTGTGCGGCCAAGAGGTGAGTGTGCGGCCGCACACCCATATGTACGACCGTACACTCCCCCTAAGGGTGTGTATGGCCCACTTTTCTCACTCTAAGGCTTACCGACTCATTCCTAAACTCAACCTTAGTCATTCTCAAGCTTAGAACACTTAAATAAACTCTTAAACAGGGCTAGAAGTTAATAGAACATGTTTAACATTGATTGTATTGGCTAGGTGTACAAGATGAAATTTTCGGGTTGTCACATCCAAAGATTTAGGGTTTTTGTCCACAACGCGGACTTGTCGAGTCATCAGTCACGATCCTAATCGACGAGTTTAGGCGTCAACTCGTTGAGTCCTCCTTCTTAACTCAAAATAAATACTTAAATTATGATACTTGGAAATCCGGATGTTACAATTACTCTTAACTAAAGTGAAATCGAAACCAAGCACAAATTAATCCTATCTCTAACTATTTAGTAGTCATAAAAAATTAGAAGATAGATCCATGCAATTAATATTATCAAATAACACATAAAATCTTATTTATAAGTAATATAAACTAGAAGCAAAACATGCTAGAGTTTATCTATTTATTAAACACAAGTAAAACCAATAATAATCATCCAATATTGAAATCAACACATAAGTATCACGCTCATCTTCACCAAACAGAAGTAAAGGTTATTAGCCTCTCATTATAGCAGGAAAACACATTAAATTTAAGTAGAATAAGCTAGACATAAGTTGAAATAGCAAACCAACTACATCAATGTTGAATAACTTCAAAATCTTCTTTAATCCTTGAGCTTCTCTTGAATTTCGACTTCCTCTGGGTTTCTAAGGGTTAAGTAATCGCAAATAACCCCAGGGAACTGAATGCAACCTCCTCCATTCAACCTAATGACCGAGATTTTATATTTGTGGAAATCTGACCACCACATCGTGGTAGACTGCCACCATGACATGGTCTTTGAGTAAATCTCGTAATTGCCATGTCAGCCTAATGGTCCCGAACATTCCAATCATCACGTCCCGGTTAAGGCGCCACGACGTGGTTTTCAGACCTTTTATTCTCTTCTTTTGATTTTTCTCCCATTTCTTGTCTCCATCTCCTCGTATGCTTCCTTTTTTTCCCAATCAAGTCTTCGTAGCTACAAAACATAATTTAAATATATTAAGTACCTTTTGTTCCATATTAAACATAATTATAGCTAAAAGTATTAGAAATATGCATTAGATATGTTGTTAATTATGCATATATTAAAATACCTCACACTTGTCTTTTTCTTGCACTCAAGTAAAACTGATTTATTATTATCATATCAAAACCCTAGCTACCAACATTGCACAAGATAATCCATTTTGAGCCTCTCCATTACTCCAAGACTGCAACGCATGTATTTGTGTTTATATTTTTCCTAAGAACTTCCCCACTCCTAACTACTCACAATCTTCATAAACATTTGCCCACTTCTTTTGAACAACGCTCGTTTTATATATGCATCCCTCCGAATCCATCCCCATAATTTTTTCTTAACCTCAAGGTATTTTTGGTTAAACCCCAAGCATACATATGGAAAAATAACCTATAAAATAAAAATACAATAAAATAACATGGCAAATTTTTGCCTTATTCTTGAGTCTTCATAATTTGGAGCTTTTCTTTATATATTTCTTGATCTTCATAGCTATGTAGACTCTTTTTTTTCAACTTTTCCAACTTTTTTTTCATTTTTTTCTTTTTTCGCAACTTTTTCATTTTTTTTCTTTTCTCATTTTTTTTTCTCAAACTAAAAACCTAAAAAGAAAAACATATACTTAAGAAAGGGAACTTAACTTTAACCCTTATTAGTTAAACACATTAGTGTAATGTGCAATGACTACATAAGCTCTCATGGATAAAATTCTGGTACACAATGCTAAACTTATTGCGGCTCTCAAACTAAGCAAGGTCGTGTTTTTGTTCTATGATTTCACTAGGATAGGGAAGCCACAAATACCCTATAATATATATTGGTTCAAATAAACATTGAAACTCTCATCGGATCGTCTCACATAACACTAATAACCTAGATCTCAACATAACAACTTTTTTAACTATGTTTAATTTCATTAACCCCTACCCCACACTTAAATGATGCAATATCCCTATTGCATGCTTAAACAATAAAAGAACATAAATTTAAAAAGAAGAATTGGAACAGACTCCCCTTGGGTAGTAGTGGCGAGATCGAAATTTGAAAATGTGTGGAAAGCTAGGACTTCTCGTATAATGGTTGGAAGCAGTACTTTTGAGCTCTTCTTTTTGTTAATGCAAATATGACAAATCAATATAGATTAAAGAACCAATCTTCAAAAGTGTGTAGAACCCCTGCCACGTCGTGGGAAAGCACCGCCACAGCATGGTGTAAAGCTGGGAATCGATATGGTCATGAAAAATAATGTCGCCACAACATGGTGTAAAGATGCCACATTGTGGGTCTTCTCAGAGAGTCTTCTAAAATTGAAAAAGACATCGACTCTTTGTAACGTGTAAGACCATTCTCAATCTTCTTTTCAGTAATTATTCTTCAAAATGCTTTTCTCTTCATCATATGGGAACCCTACATTTATCCAAAAATTTGTTCTTTAATTATGGCATTCAAAAATTAACACGGCTTCTTATCTACTAAGCTCCTCCAAGTATCTTTAATTTTACTACAAAACAAATTTAGAAGACTAGAAAATCACATGATCAAGTGGTTAAGCTAAAAGTAAAACTAAAAACTAAATACTAAAAATGAAAAAAAAAAAAAAAACACAAAAGGGAATGAAAATGCAAACTAAAAATCAGGCTGCCTCCCAAAAAGTGCTTCTTTTTTAGGAGTCGTGAGTCAGACTCCTTCCCACTCTACGTTGTTATGGTTAGGATTAGGATCTCCCTTTTCTCCTCTTGCTCCTTCCATTTGCGTTGATAAGCTTGAACCCTTCTCTTGTAAGCCTTCTTTGAATTTTCCTTCTTCTTTTTGTTAGAACTTTCCTCATGCTTACGCTTCACCATGGAAAAATGCACTCGTTACCCATTCCCATATGGAAGTGGGAAAATATCACCATGGATTTGATTACGAAGTTGTGGAGGAAGACACGTGTAGTTGATTCTATCTAGGTCATTGTTGATAGATTGACCAAGAGTGCTCATTTAATCCCTATTGCTTAGAGCATTTATGCCGAGAAGTTGGTTGACATCTTCATCAGGGAGGTAGTTATTCGATACGGGGTTCTAGTTCAAGTGGTTTCTTATCATGATGTTTGTTTCACCTCCAGATTCTAGAGAAAGTTTCATGAGGAGTTGGGTACTCAACTGCTTTTCACCACTGCATATCATCCTCTGACTAACAGACATATTCATTAGACTATTCAGACACTCGAGTAAGGATGTTCGTTTGGATGGACCGGTTTGATCCGATCCAATCAAGTGAATCCAAATTGATTTCGGTTTTCAAAACATGGATCCAAATAATCCAAATTAAATTTAAATCCGATCCGATCCAATTACAATTCAGTTGGATCGGTTTTTATAATTCGGTTTTCAAAAATCGAAAATTTTAAAACGAAATATAATTATAATATTACCCAATTTTATATAAGAAGTGAAAACAAATTATTTAGTTGTGATTTGAAATTTATAAACAACTACTAAGAAGGTATGTTATAGTTAAATATTTTATAGATAGAAAACTTTTGAGAGAAAATGCATATTAATATTTTTTTTATCGGGTGAAACGTTTTGAACCTATTTTAAAGAATAAATTATAAATTAAAAAATAAATAACTATATATATATATATATATATATATATATATATATATATATATATATATATATATATATATTAAAAATAAATAAATCATAAGTGTTTAGTCGGTTTTTTTGGACTATTCGGTTCTTATTTTATAAACCAAAACCAATCCGAAATCCAAAATAATAATTCGGTTTTGTTGAAAACCAATCCAAAAATCAGAATATCTGAACCAAATAGGTCGGTCCAAATTATCTAATTGGATTGTTCGGTTTTATCCAAATAGTGAACAACCTTACGCTCGAGGATATGCTCCGGGGATGTGTGTTACATTTTGGCGAGAGTTGGGATATTTATCTTCATTAGCCGGGTTCTCTTACAACAACAGTTATCACACCAATGTTGATCGAACTCCCTTCGAGATGTTCTACAGGAGGAAATGTTGGACCTCGGTATATTGGGGCAAGGTCAGGAATCGAGTCATGGGGAGTACTGAAGTAGTACTTAAGACCATTGAGTTGATTCGGCATGTGCGCGATCAGCTGCAGACCGCACAGAGTTTCCTGAAGAGTTATGCTAAGATTTTATGCTTCTGAAGGTGTCACCTTGGAAAGGTGTCATACGGTTCCAGAAGCATGGCAAGTCGGGCCCCTGGTATATTGGTCTTTTCACGATTATCGCACGGGTGGGCAAGGTTGTGTATCGGTTGGATAAGCCTGATGAGCTTAGCCATATCCACAATAGTTTCCATGTCTCTCAATTGTAAGTGTTTGGCTGATGATTCCGCAATGGTTCCCTTGGACAACATTCATATTAATGAACGCCTGAATTATGTATAAAGACCGATTGTGATTCTCGACAGGAAGATGAAGATCTTACAAAACAAGGTGGTAGGCTTGGTGAAGGTGTAATGGCAGCACCAGAAGGGTTCCAAGTGGACTTGGGAACTGGAGGAGGAGATGATGGAGCATTATCTAGAGTTGTTTACAACAATAGACTTCGAGGACGAAGTCTGATTCAAGTGGGGGAGAGTTGTAACACCCGGATCCTCAAGGTATGGAATTTTAAGAGAGATACAAGTTTTAAGTGGGTTGCAACATGAGGGAAGAATTGTCATGTTGTGACAAGACCACAAGAGGCGTGAGTCTCATTTAAGTGTCATAGCATGACACTATGATGGTCACGACACTTGATCAGGTGAAAACCTTAATTTTCAGACTTGGACCCTATTTTAAGGAAGTGAGAGGCTAGGGTTTCCTTCACCCTCATCCTCCATCACCTCCTAAATCCCCTATAAAAAATCTTAATCCCTTTCCTCCATTTTGGGTTCATATTGGTGTTTTTGGTTGCTTTTGAAAGAATAAGAAGGCTTTGGTAGTGTTATGGGCATCTTGGCAAGCTTTGGGACTTCATTTGGGTATCTCTGGACCTTTGTAAGTGTTCAAGATCCAAACTTTAATGTATTAAGTTGTTAGATCTAAGGTTTTATCCCATCTTCTTCAAGTATAAGCTAGTTGGAATGGTAGGATTCCATAAGGTTAGCAACTTTATGGATCCTTGAGGTTCTTTAAGGGTTTTATGCATTGGATATGAAGTTTGCTAGTATATTGAACCCATGCTTGATATTATTGGTGTTGTTTATCCATTTTTGACCTAGTTTGAGCTTTAGACTTCAATGGACATGATGGCTAAAAAGCATCGATCTTTAGGTTGTTTTGGTCATTAGGAAGCCTTCTTTAAGGAATGAGTGGATGGATTAATGGATGGAGAGCTGAATCCATTTAGCTGTATAACGCCCAAGTTCACAACGTGAGAGCCTCCTTGTTACGACGTGACGACTGGGGGTTTCCCGGTTATTTTGGACGGATTCTGCCATGACGTGATGGCCTGATCATCACAACATTACGATTGCTTGGATCGTGACTAAGTTTGTTATTGGGCCAAGTTCGTTTTCCTACGACGTGACCAAGCGTTAGTCACGATGTGAGGATCGGATGATAATGATGTTGATTGTTAACTTTGACTATGACTATTGACTTTTTGACCTGGGTTGACTTTTGGTCAAATTGTTATTTCTAGAGTATATACTAAGGCGATACCTTGTTTGATTCGATAGGTGGGATGTAGCACATGTTTCATGGCATTGATTTGTGGGTTATTTGACTTCGTGAGGAAGGCAAGTCTTCTCATTATACTATGTAGGATGCTAGTTGTCTTAATGAATCTAGCATTTGTATGTTGGTTTGGGCCCATTTGTATGTTAGACTTAGCCCGTTTGTATGTTGGGTGAGACCCGTTATGATGGTGGGGGCCCGATGTTATGTATGATATGTGGTATTTTGGGGAACTCACTAAGCTTTGTACTTACGGTTTTGTGTTTTAAACATTTTCAGGTATTTCTAGTTCTAAACGGAATGGCCCGACTTGACTGCACAATATTCTCTGATGATTTTCCGCACCGATGATTGTTATTTTACTCTGATGATTAGGATACATTTACTATTACTGATTTTGAAACAAATTGTGTGGATTTGATGATTTCAAAATGAAATTTTTTTATTAGTATTTGTTGGATGTGACACCCCTAGCGCGGTCCAAGCGGCAAAGCCCTTGGCGGGGTTTTCCCTCCAAGAATCTGGTAATTACATCATGATGATTTTTTTTTTTTGGCAATTTTCCCTTTATAACCACCATTAATCGTCATTTTCTGTGTATAAAAGGAAGCTAGAAGTTACATGAAAGAGTTAGAACTTTCATATAACCGAAACTAATTCCTTTGCATCTTTGAGTCTTTGAAATTTACAAATCACAATAGGTATTTTGTGTTTCTAATTTTGATTAGACCTGTAATCAGAATTGAAGTTCTTGGATATGCCACTTTTGAATTCGTATACCCCGGACAATAGGGATGAATTACATATTTTAGAAACTAATACGATCACGATACTTGAAACATCCAAGTCAGTTGTTAATCAAAATCCTTAAAATCTAACATAACAAGTTACAAAGGGATCCACATACTATACAAAAGGTAATAAATAACTTATAAATTACCAAAACCATGGCACATTCAAAATATTGCTAGCATTCAACGATTGACCTCCCATGTTGGCCTTGAAACTGGTTGACATACATTGCTTAGATGTCGCGGTTTATCATTTTTTTTTAGTATACAGTTAATGAAGATAGAACAAAAGGTATAAGTACGTGTTTATATGCAAGATTATGTGTTACATTCAACTTGATTCAATGACTTTTGATATATGAATACAATTTTTTGTTAAAATGTTCTTTTCTATCACTTATTGCTCCAAGTCATATTTAATTTGTATGATATAACATAATCACAAAAGAATGTTTCTGTGATTGAGCCTTTTAAGATAAAGCAAGTGAACAACAGATCATCAAATTTGGATTAGCATAATGACATTGAGCCTTTATTGCAACACATGTTGCTAAAATGGAAGGAACAAAATAATTGGATGATTCAGTACACTATTATGTTTTGCTTATTTGAAAGAATGTAAAGAATCATTTAAGTTGGCGTTTGATCATGGCAGTTTAAAGCTGGGAGGGAATTACGCATCATGGTGTAATAAAAAAAATTGTTTCAACAAGAAATGCTATTAACGGTGTTTGACAAAAAAATAAAAAATTATTGTTCGTTAGCTTATTAGCTTATTAGCAAAATAAAAAATTATTGTTCGTTAGCTTATTAGCTTATTAGCTTATAAGCTAATAAGATAGAGGGAGGTGGCTTATGAAAAATGATTTATTAGCAATTTTTTATTGCTATAAACTATTTTTATCCAACACTTTTTTTTCAGCTTATGACGGTATAGGGAACCACTAATACACTAATAAGCTACTTTAAATACCTCATAAACATTCTTATAGATGATTTAAAACAGGCTATACATAAAGAAAATGAATCGAGTATCAAATGATAATGTTTGATTTAACATGAGATATGACATCAAATGCATATAACTTTTCCGAGATTTGTGTGGTTTAAAGTTTAAAGACATATGCATCATGCATGATTTGCCACTGTTGATTATGTGATACATGCCGTTCTATAAAAATATAATTAAATAATGTGATACATTGGAACTGTTAAAAGCGTCACATTTCTTTGGCTTTTAACGGCGGTGTTTTGTGGAAAAGGAATAGGTTTTGGAAACAAATTAAGACACATGATTTGGGAACAAATGCCCTTTATTGAAATGACTTTAGTGAAGTTTGGCATGTACGTTAAAAGTTACACTTTTTAAAAAAAAAAAAACTTTCAAAGTTTTTATGTGAATCATGTGGGATAGTAAATTCAAAAAGATGACCCACCAAGTAACGAAAACTGAAATATCTAGATTTTGCATGATTATGGGTTATAATATTGTAGGTTCATTTGGTAGATTTTGCATTTTTATGTTGGATTTAGGGTCATCCTTTCAAATTATTATGTTGGAGTGAAAAGTATTCTTACCCTAACATGTAAACATCTTCTTACCCTAACATGTAAGCAGAAGCCTTAGAGATACGTATAGATATTTGAATATAGGTTGTTGTATAGATAAGGTATAGTTTATTCAAATGATTATAATCCTTATCTATGTATGTTACTCGTGTATATATAATTGATAATGGAACCTACCGGATATTATAAGGCAAATCATATTTTCTTATCATTGTTGATTTGGTATCAGAGCCAGATACCCAGGGTTTCGATTTTACCCTCCATTTTTCACTTTTCTCATGGCTACTGGTTCTTGTTCAGATCATCTTCATTATCGCACCTTTTTCATTAATTCTTCTAAAATCACCACTGCCATCACCTACAAATTAACTTCCACAAACTACCTACTTTGGAAGGCCCAAGTCATTCCTATTCTTCGTGGTGTCCAACTCCATGGATATCTTGATGGAACAACATATGTTCTTGCTGCCAAGATAATTGTGGGAACCAATGCAGAAGCAAAGACAACCGACAATCCCGATTATCAGAATTGGGTTGTTCAAGATCAAACAATCCTCAGAGGATTATTGTCATCTATGACAGAAGATGTATTGTCACAACTTACTTGTTGTACAGATACATCAAAACAGGTATGGGATGCTCCCATACAATGTTCTCTGCTCAACATAAAGGGAACTCAATTTAGATCCGTACGCAACTCTCAACAACAAGGAAGGGCGACATGAGTGCGTCGGACTACTATCAGAAGATGATGTGGCTTTCTGACACTATGTAAAACATTGGTCACCCCATGCTTGATGAGGAAGTTATAGGCTACATTTTCGCCGGTCTATGTCCAGGCCACAAGGACTTACTTACTGCCATCACCATTCTTAGCAACCAATGAGAGGTGACACCACCAGAGTTCTACTCTTCTCTGCTTGCTCACGAGACTCAAACTACAACAATGAACAAACCTATAGACTTTATCTCGTCTGCCAACAATGCTATAAGGCAAGAGTCAAGCGGATCTCGGTGCAACTACAGTAACAATGGGAACAATACCTTCAACAATAATTATTGAAACAACTATCGAAATAAAGGCAGCAGCCATGGATATGGCCTTGGTCGTGGCGGTGGCAAGCAAAATGGTAGTGGTTCACACTGTCACGTATGTGGTATTCCAGGTCATACCGCATTGAATTGCAGAAACCGATTCAATCATGCCTATCAGGAAAAAGAGTATCATGGAGGGAATAGTGCTACCACGCAAAGCTACAGATCATCTAACAAGTGATTTGGATCGATTGTCCATTCATGAGCGATACCTTGGAAAATACCATGTTCAAGTTGCCAATGGAACAAGTTTGCATATGTCTCATATTGGTCATTCTCAAATTCCCAGTCTAAGTCGACCCATTATTCTTAAAAACATCTTACGTGTTCCCCAAATCAATAAGCATCTTCTTTCTGATCATAAACTTGTTTCTGATAAGGATGTGTTTATTGAAACTCACCATAATGTTTTCTTTGTTAAGTACAAGGTCACAAGGAAAATGCTTCAACTCGGTAAAAGCAAAGGAGGTCTCTTCCCGTTGCCCATTACTCATACTTCCCGCATTCCTCATTAAGTCACGTCTACGGTTAAAGTGTCTTCATTACAGTGGCATCGGCGTCTTGGTCACCATACTTCAGCTATCGTTAAATCTATTTTAAAGTCAAATAAACTAGATTGTTCTTTTGGTAATATGTCTTCTATTTGTGGTGTGTCTCAACATGCATAGATTCATCCGCTTCCTTATAATAATTTTGTTCATATTAAAACTTTTCCACTTGAGCTTGTTCATACTAATGTTTGGGGACCTGCTCAAGTGTCTAGTGGGGGTTTTAAATATTATATTACTTTCTTGGATGACTACAATCGTTATACTTGGATTTATCTCCTTAAACACAAATCTGATGTTGAACAAGTCTTTTATAATTTCCAAAATCATGTTGAACATCTTTTGAATACTAAAATTCATACTATCCAATCTGACTAGGGTAGTGGATATCACAAGATCCATAAATATATTCATCAAACAGGTATCACTCATTGAGTGCCATGTCCCCATACATCCTAAAAAATTGGGATGATTGAGTGAAAACATTGACACATTGTTGAAACAGACTTGGCTCTTTTAGCTCATTCCTTTCTTCCACTTCGTTTTTGGGCTGAAGCTTTCTTAATAGCTTATTACCTAATAAATAGTATGCCGAGTTGCACACTATAGAATTCTACACCCATCACACGTCTTCTAAAAATAACCCCTAATTACTCCTTTCTTCATAACTTTAGGTGTGCGTGTTGGCCAAGTCTTCGTAAATAGTACACTCACAAACTTGCATATCAATCTAAAATATGTGTCTTCTTAGGGTATAGCTCAATGCACAAAGGGTACAAGTGTTTGGATATGAGTACTGTTCAAATCTATATATCTCAAGATGTGATTTTTGATAAATCACGATTCCCATATGCAACCTCCTCCGTTTCTACCACACCATCTCCTAGGTCTGAGGTGGCATAGTTTCCTCAATCTGAACCAAGTATCGCGAATGACCATTAGCGGAATTATGAGTAATCTTTTTTATTAGATAACCATTCTAATGCAGCTGCAACACCATTAGCTCCTGTGGTTACCATTCAAATACTGAGAACCATAATTAGTAACGACACAAGTATCAAGGTTTCTCCTCCAACGTCTTCTATGCCATTACAACAGAAACGCCATTTGCCGAGAACACCTGTCATGGCTTCATCAGATCCCCCGGAGGTTGACACCACTGAAAACGGAGCTCCTGCTGCTACTGTTGACAACAGTGAAAATACAACTCCTACTGTTTATGTTGATTCAACTATCACATTTTCCACGGTGGACACTTCACCGGCCTCTCCTATTCCAACAAGTCCGGTTGTTGGTGATGTCTCTGTCACTTCCTGATTGAAGAATTTCATCCTCGTATGATTCCTTCTAGGAACCCTCTTTATGAATCCTCTCTGGTTCCTCCTTGATTCCTTTGTTGGTGATTGTAGTGGAGTGGCTATCTCTATCTAGGTTGTTCGCGCGAGAATGAGGATGTCTAAAGAATCTGTTGAGATTAATTAAATAATTTCTTTTGTAGTTATTGATGATCCAAACCGGGTCCTCCTATGGTCAAGCAGTGTATGCAAGCTGTATATAACCAAGATCAAATAGACCTTAGAATAGGTGATCCTACTCCAAAACCACAACCAAACAAGGAACAGGTAGTAGAGCGTCGATCACCAATTCTGAGTCTATAAGATCCCAATTATATAAAACCCTGGAAGCATGCACTTTGCATTTATAAACCTGCCAGTAAAGGTCTTTTAGTTCTCATTCAAGTTTGTTATAGTGCCTAAAATACTCCTATAGTATTTTATCTTTATGTTTTATTCTATGGATACTTTTGTATATGGAGTTAGGTAAGTTTTAGACTTGTTGCAACACCACCATCACTCCCAAACACATGTTGGTCATATCTCAAATAATTATAGTTGATCGGGTTATATTTGTTCCAGATATGATTACATAATTGTTTAGGTTTGATTGTAGTGTCCAACATCTAAATACTTTTGTTTATTTTGTTCTTACTTTTTCTTATTATGATACTTATTCTTAGTATGTATGCTTATTAGTATACTTATCGTAAAATACTTATATTTTAAAAGTATGCTTTAGTCAGAGCAATCCGGACCCATTGTATTTATAGTTGTATATCTTTTACTGGTTGATATACTATGTTCACTAAAAACGATGCTCTGATACCAATCTGTCACACCCCCAAACCGAAACGGCGGAAACGTTCGGGGGCGGAGGATGTCATGTGTAGTATCAAAACAATTGAATAATAGTAATCAAAGCAACAACAACCATTGTATTAATAGTAATATGTTTACATTGCATTTGAATCATACATGATTAACACCAAAATTAAATAACAAGTAAAGACTCGAAGCTACTATGCTCCATCTTCTTGAACCCGGTGCGTGTACCTGTTTGCTAGTGTCCTGAGAATACAAGTAGGTTTTGAAAGAGTATCAACATAAAGCTGGTGAGTTCATAAGCTTTTTTTTTAGAAAACTATTCATCGTCCTTTTGAAAAGTACGTTATGTTTCTCCAGAAAAAATTATATTTTCTAATGTAATGAATGTATAAACCTTAAGTAAAACTGATTCTTACCAGTTCCTCCTGCGAGTACTTAGTGTATACAAATCATATACAACCCATATCGAACAAACAATCAATTGTGTGGTTCTGCCCCAAGCCGACAACTAAACAAGGAACAGGAAATGAGGCGGAGGCCACACATTCCACTGGTTGTCGGATCCTTATGTACATAATCCTGAAGTATTCACTAGATACTTACAAAGTTAACTGTATTGATCCTTTTATATCTGTTGAAAGTGTTCCTCAAGAAAATCCAATATTTTCTTATGAAAAGTATGATTTAACCCATTCTTTCTATAACTTCTTGGTTCAGACGAGTTACGTATGAACCAATATCGAATAGACGGTTAATTGTGTGGATCTGCCCTAAACCCACAACCAAACAAGGAATAGGGAATGAGGTGGAAACCACACATTCCACATTCTATCGGATATTCTTCATACGTAACCCGGATGCATAAACTAAGGAATTATAGAATTAATAATGAATATTCGTTAATTGAATAATTAACCGGTTGTTGTAAGTACTGATGTTTACCTTTGAAAATCCTATATTTTCCTTAAGTGTAAGTTATTGAATTATCTGCTCCAAACCAAATAGTATAAGCATCTACCATACTTATGTTGTTTAAGCATTGTTCTTTTGAAAACCAATATGAATACCTTTGTATGAATACCCTTGTATGAAAACCTTTGTATGAATACCCTTGTATGAAAACCCTTGTATGAAAACCTTTGTATGAATACCGTAGTGTGAATACCGTAGTGTGAATACTATAGTGTGAATACCATAGTGTGAATACCATAGTGTGAATACCGTCCTGCGATAACTTAGTGCATACGAGTTATAGAAATCTGGATCGAACAAACAGTCGATTGGGTGATTCCGCCCTAAGCCCACAACCAAACAAGGAACAGGAAATGAGGCGGAGATCACACATCCCACTGCAAGTTGGATGTTCATTTCATATTACTGTAGTATATATACTAATTAATCACATAGTTACTAACCCTAGTGTCTATTTGTTAGGTGTATTATTATGTGAATGAGTCGTTGTTTCACATGTGGATTCTTATAACCATATTATAGACGCTCAACAATACGACGTACTCGGACGTACGTCGATAAAAATGACGTTTGTCACCCTTGGTTGACTGTAGCTAATAGTTAGGGTGAAAGATTGTCACTCCCATATAGATCTATACACAAACTCATGCTCTCCCTCTCAGGAGACTCTGGTTACAAGGCGTCTCACACTGTTGGCTCTCTCAACGAATTCACGAATCATACTATGAAAACCTCTTTTTGTTATGAATCCTTATAAATAATGTATTTTAATTCACAATTCATAAGTTTGTTACCTCTGTTCTGAAAACTGTATTTGTAATGTTTGTATTTTAAGATGTTTTCATGTTTTGTAAAACTGATTTCAAGTCTACTGGTGACGAGGTTTACCATGTATGCAATTTCTATGTTCAATGTATAATAGTAATAGGAAAATATAATAAATCAAGTTATATTTTAAACACAAGGTTACTTGTGCTTTCACTTGTATCCCCCCCCCCCCCCCCGCCAAAAAAAAAAACATTAAAAACTTAGAAAATGTAGGGGTATGAACTAACCTGTAGTAAGCGTTTCGAATAAAGGTTCGCGTAAGGATGAGTAGTTCCACGAATGAATTTTCAAGACACAAACGAGTCCTAAAGGACATATAATGGCATGTAATTAGTGTTTTGGACAACCAACATGAAAGGAAACACCCTTAGGGACTAGGAAACACTTGGAACTAAGTGTTACAATCACATGTGATTGACTTAAAGGGGTTTGCGGCCACTCAAGAGAGTGTACGCTGAGAGAGTGTACGGCCAATGAGTGTACGGCCATACACACTCCAAGAAAGGTGAAATTTGGGTCTTGATTCTTAGGGATTCAAAGATTGTAGAGTTCTAATGGGTAACAAGTGTCTAGGAAGTGTTCTAGGTTCAAAGTTATCACCCTAACAAGGGTGTTCAGCTGTAGAAAGGGTGTACGACCATACACTCTTGTTGATCATGAGTTTTATGGTATTTCAAGGTAAGAATCAAGGCTTTAACATGTCTAACTAGATAATAGGGGAAGAACTCTCACTTTGGAGGTTTTTTAGGGTGTGTACGGCCAACCTATGAAGGGTTTACGGTCGTACACCCTTCAAGGTCATGAAGGTGATGCTGAAACATGAAGAATTGAGTCTTGGATCTAGAGGTCTTTCAAGTATAACAAGTTTAAGGATGAAACACTTACCTTTTTGGAATCTTGGGGTGTTCACAACTGATGGTAGTTGAGAGAGAATGGGAGTGATCATGGTTGTGAGGAGGAGAAATAAGAAGAAATTGAGCACTACATATATGTATAGAGGGTGGTGTACGGCAACACACACCTAGTGAGTGGTTTTTCCGGGCCGATTCAATCTCTCCAACCTCAGTTATACACTAAGGTTAAAAGATCTTGAAGAGAAAGTAAGGAATATGATGCACATGGGGTGAGTTCACGGCCACCTTGAGTGTACGGCCGTACACGCATGTGTGCAGCCGTACACACCTCTTGATGGTGTGTTTGGCTTGAATGAAACCCGATGAACTTAAAATAACTCATCCCCATACCCAAAACTTGAATGTACTAGGCTTAGAACACTCTAACAGACCCTAAATGACGCTAAAATATAGCAGAAACGAGTCTGACTTTCAATGATTTAAGTAACTTAGAGATAGAGATTTTCGGGTTGTCACATCATCTACCCGTTAGAGTGAATTTTGTCCCGAAATTCAAGCATAAAATACAAATCATGGACTTGGAAAAAGGTGAGGATGGTTCTTTCGTAGCTCTGATCAGCCTTCGTCCTGAAGCTCATGATATGACTAATATTTGTTCCATCTATAGGCTAACTGTATTTGTCCCTAGCCTCTGTGCTTGAACTTGACTTGCTGCATGAGTGGTGTTTCCAAAATGGTCTGCTGAGGGTGCTTAAGGAAGGTTATGGGTGAATACCATACTCCTCGCATGAGTATTTTCGAGGTTTGAAGCGAGATGAAATTTTGAGGTTCGCATCTAGTTTGGCGTTATAAGTGACGAGAGTTGTGCTATTTGGTCGATTTAAGGCAAAGGGTCTCCTCAGTGACACGTGGGTTTGGTATAACGCAGACTCAATTAGACTAAGTGGTATGAAATCGTAGGATCACGTGTTAAGTTAGCTTGGAAGGAGTGTTTCGTTATGGCGTCAGTGTATATGTGTGTGAACGTTTCTAGTACTTTCTGTATTGACCTTGTTATTACTACTGCAAATGTTTTGTACTGTATTAAGTGTACTAACTGAAAAATTGTTCTAGTGAATGATACTTGATATTATGATCCATATCCGGTCTCTCTATAAGCACTTGGTTTCTACAAGTCATATATAATTAAGATGGATAAGACGGTCGACTGAGTGACTCTGCCCTAAATCCAAAACCATACAAGGAACATGAAATAAGGCGGAATCACGCACTCTAATTCTATTGGTTCTTAATTATATATGGCCCTACTGTTTACACCAAGTCATTATAGCTTTCTAGAAACAATATTTAGTTTCTACATAAACTATGTGCTTTGTTTATACGAGGAAGAAATATTATAGTTAGAATTTAGTTGTGAGACGGTTTCCTTGAAAATGTAGGTTTGGGAAAAGATTCAGGTTGGAAGACGTACCGTTGTTCTCGGGGGTTTCCGGGGTAGACTCTCCTACAGTGATCATTAGCACTCTTCCTTCGTCACCAGGGTTCTTGACCAATGGACAATCTCTCCTGTAGTGTCCCGTTTCACCACATTCGTGGTAGGTCTGACCTACTTCTTCAAATAGGACCTAAGAGATTGGTCGTGACGGTGCCCTACAGAAGCGAATGGTGTGTCCACTTATGAGGCAGTTCTTGCAATACAACTTTCGACACCTTCCGATATGATGGAAGTTGCATTTATTGCATTTAGGAAGGGTTCCAGCATAGCGATTGCCAGGTGTTGGGGTGGTTGGTGTTGTAGCAGCACATGCTATTTGTGTTTGTTCATTCGTTTGGCTAACTTAAATGAATGAACATCAACAAGCCCATGTTCGTGTTCGTTCGATTCGTTCACAATCATAACTTATATCTTTGATGTTTTGGTTTTACCCATTCACGTCATTTGTTTGAACTGTTTTCAGAGGTTGTGGTATTTGGTGGTGCAAAATTTAGAATCGTGTTTTTCATATTAGTCCTCGAATCAGTTAGGTTGTTAATAGATTGTGGCCCACTATTCGAAAATATGTGGTGTCAGTAATCAACAGTGGACGTCAACTCGTTACATTGTAGATCAATTTTGGGCTCATTAAAACGTTGATGGGTTGTAGGAGGCTCAACAGGCTTGGCATCAATCAACGTTGCAATCTTTGCACCATCTTCACTTCTTCTTAGCCGACTAGTGTCTTAAAATGGGAAGCTGATTTTAAAAAATTTCACTTCCCTTGAAACTAGTAATTGTTGGATTAGTGTCTAAGTCCATAACTATATTTGGTATGTACTTTACCCGATTGGCATGATCCATTTGGGTTGCGTGGCATCATGCATTTAGATAGACTAAGATGAGAGAAATAACCCTTAAGATTTACTAATATATTATAAGTTCTAATATATTAATAAGATTATTTAATTAATATTGATCAAGAATTAATTTGGAATTAATTAAGTGATCAAAAGGATACTAATTAAATATATGGGTTGATTGTGTAAATCATCCATACATGTATAGTGGGCTAATGCTCCATGGATTATCAAGTTGGGCTAAAACCCATAGGATGCTCCATGGTGTTTTTGTACCCATGGATCATGGAAATGAAAGGCCATGACAATTAGGGTGTACTTGGTGTAACCCTAATTGTGACACACTATATAAGCATCTTATTCTTCCCAAAATCGACCACTATGAAAGAATTGTGAGGGCTAGCCGATTTCATGAAGTGGTTCATTTCTCTCTAAGTTATTCTAAGTGCATTTTATGTTGTGTGAACCATTTGAGGTGTCACATTTGAGGCACTAGGCTCTTAAGCTCCATGGAATCAAGCTACATCAAAAGGTATGTCTTCTAACTTATTCCATATGAATCAATGTTTTGTATGCTAGTTAGGATAATACCTTAGAATATTCATATTTGCATGTATAATAGAGAAAACATAGATCCAAGGTATTTAGGGTTGCATGTACACTTAGGAGTGTTAGAATGCTCAAAATACAACAGTGATATCAAAGCCTAGGCTTGTTTTCTTGTTATACTTGCAAAATTGGCTGAAAAATTGAAGTTTGTTGCTGTCTGCTCAGCAGACTCGCCGAGTCCATGAAGGGAATCGACAAGTCCAAGGCTAAACTCATCCAACTCGCCGAGTTAGCTCATGCAATCGACGAGTTGGACCCCTAGACAGCATGTCTTTTACTGTTTTCGCTGGAATTAGACTAGGAACATTACCCTAAGCTGTTTTTCAACTTATAAACCTGTTTTAGATATGGTAATGTTCATGCTAATCCAATTTCAAGATAATTGTCAATAGATTCATGTTTTGTATTAGTTTAATGGTTAGTCTAATTACATGAAAAAGTTTGATTGAATTATCTTGTTCTTATGAGTTTCTTAGATTAATAGAAAAGTTATGTGAAATTGTTGTTTTCAATCCAAATTAATCTAAGAGTTCGTTCTAAAATGTGTTTTTGTAACTTGTCCTCAAGTTATATGAAAAGTCACATTTAAGATTCATAAAACTCATAAATATTATCATAGGTTATGAATAAAGAAAAGTCATATTCTTTTAGTAGTTTAAAGTCTTCCATAACTTGTCCTCAAGTTATGAAACTTGAAGAGTTTTTTTGAATTAAAACTACTTTAAACACTAATGAATTTGGACAAACCTAGCAGCTACAAGGAAGCCATGGCAGGCCCGGAGTCTGCTAAATGGAAAGAGTCGATGGACAGTGAGATTCAGTCCATGTACGACAACCAAGTTTGGAATTTGGTTGACAATGCACCGGGTCGTAAGACAGTCGGGCGCAAGTGGATCTTCAAGAAGAAGACAGACATGGATGGGAAAGTGCATACTTATAAAGCGCGATTGGTTGTTAAGGGATTTACTCAAACTCTCGGAGTTGACTATGATGAGACCTTCTCACCAGGTGCGAAGATAAAGTCTATTAGGGTAATGCTCGCAATAGCTACGTTTCATGATTATGAAATATGGCAGATGGACGTGAAAACCGCTTTCCTTAATGGAAAGTTGGCTGAGGATTTTTATATGAATCAGCCAGAGGGTTTTGTAGATGTGAAGCATCCAAATAGAGTATGCAAGCTTGAGAATTCCATTTATGGATTGAAACAAGCGTCTAACAGATGGAATCTTTGTTTTGACGAGAAAGTTAAAGAGTTCGGCTTTCTGCGAAGAGAAGATGAATCTTGTGTATATGTCAAAGCCAGTGGGAGTATAGTGAGCTTCCTCGTATTGTATGTCGATGACAAATTGGTCATAGGAAACGATGTCCCAACCTTGTAGGAGGTCAAGTCCTGGCTTGGGAAATGTTTCGCTATGAAGGACCTCGGAGAGGCTGCTTATATTCTGGGAATAAGGATAGTAAGAAACAGAGAAAAGACTTAGAGCCCGAGTACAGAGGAAAATTCCAAGAAAGGGGAGTTGCTAATCCAAAGCAACACCAAGCTGAGTAAGACTTAGAGCCCGAGTACAGAGGAAGAGATAGCTGATATGAGCCGAGTACCTTACGTTTCCGCAGTAGGCTCTATCATGTACGCTATGACTTGTACTCGCCCTGATGTGGCCTTCGCTTTGAGCATGGTCAATAGATATCAAGGGAACCCTGGTAGAGCCCATTGGATTGCAGTTAAGAATATTCTTAAGTACCTACGAAGGACCACATAATGGTTTCTAGTCCTCGGTGGGAGTGATGACTTAAGGATACGAGGGTACAGTGATGCTAGTTTTCAGACGGATCGGGATAATTACCGATCGCAGTCGGGCTAGGTCTTTACCCTAAACGGAGGAGCAGTGACTTGGAAAATTTCCAAGCAGGAGACCGTAGCTGATTCAACTTGCGAATCAGAGTACATTGCGGCGAGCGAAGCATTAAAGGAGGCTATATGGTTGAAAAACTTCATTGGAGACCTTGGAGTTATGCCATCCATAAAGGAGACGATGGAAATTTTCTGTGATAATGAAGGAGTGGTTGCCTTAACCAAGGAACCGAGAGATCATGGTAGATCTCGACATATCGACAGAAAATACCATTTTATCAGACATCGGGTAGAAGAGGGACTCCTCTTTGTGAAGAGGGTATCATCAGAAGAAAATCCAGCAGATGCCCTTACGAAGGGACTGAGTAGGGTCAAACACTTGCAGCACGTTAGGAGCATTGGGCTGAAGGATGATATAAGTTTGGATTAGAAAGGAAACGTGTAAAAGATATTTTCTACTTGACATTTGATGAATAAATAAAGTTGTGTTATTTATGAGTAAAGCTACCATCTTGTGTTGGTTATTTATGTATTGTTTCAATTTTGCATGTTTTGACTTCCTGAATGATAGGATTAGTCGAACAGTCCACAGTCGTTCATACTTTGGAAGTAGATGTGAATGAAGACTGTCAAGAATTGTTTGTAGATTGTCTAAAAGGTTTTGGGCATAGCAAAGGTTTGTCGCAAAATTCATGAGTGCTTATGAATATGATTTGAGCATTGGGATAAACCCGCATTTTCTAGTATCACTTCGTGGTATTTTACCTTAAGTGATCGCAAAGCGATAATATCATATAGTCTTAAAACTTAGAGATATGGTTGTTGTTTGCTGGTTAGTTATGCATTGATGATGTGTAAACACATTAGTAACTTGATGTTATAAAACACATTGATGTGCATGATTTAATTAGCAAATAATAGATGCATATGAGTCAAAGTTGATCTGTTCCTTTTATTCTATGAGAATAAAGGTGGTATCTTGGCCACTCGATGATTTGGTTTGACTTATGTGTCGGGCCCGGTGAAAATGAAGTTGATGTGTTCAACCAAATTCTATGTCAAACAAATCAGGAATCGAGGAACAAATGTTGGACGATAAGCATTGTCAGCATGATATATAGAACAGAGGATTATACGATCCCTTATCTGAAGGACAAATTGCTGATCAAAGTTGACAGCGAAGTATAAGAGCTACGATTGCTAATCGGATCCTGAAGTCATATGTGAGATATAGTTACGAGACTTGTCCAAGTGGGAGACTGTTGGATTAGTGTCTATGCCCGTAACTATATTTGGTATGTACTTGACCCGGTTGTGCATGGTCCTTTTGGGTTGCCTTCTCCAAAGCAACTTGGAAAGGTAATTTAAGGAGAGATAGAGAATATTATGGTTTATTTATATATTATAAGAATAATATATTAAAGGAGAAATCATATTTATTTAATTAGTATTAGTCATAAATTAATTAGGAATTAATTTGGTGACTAAAAGAGATTAATTGAATAAAGGGGCATAAACTGTCAAATGTATGATAGTTGAGTTTTGGGATGGGAAACCTAATGGACTAAGGGGGGAACGAAACTATGATGGGGATCCATCATATTTTCGTCCAAGGCCTTAATCTAGAAGGTTCCTTGGGCTGCTTGGTGATTAAGTTGTCCATTAGGGTTTAGACTGAAACCCTAGCAGCCTGCAGTATAAATAAGACCCCTAGGCTATGAAAATCGGCTACACTTGATTCCAAGAGAACCCTAGGGCCGATTTTAGCATCTCTCACCCTCTCTCATATTGCCTTCTTGCTTGTGGGGTTTGTGAACCATTAGAGGAGTTACAATTGTGACTCTAAGCTCAAGATCAAGAAGAATACAAGGATTCCAAGCTATTTGAAAGAGGTAAACACTTTAATATATTCTTATGATGTTGATTTCGAGTTTTATATGTTAGATCTGGGGTTACGAGTCTTGGATTCAAAGCATGTACAATAGACAAACCTAGATCCAAGCATTAGGGTTTGTATGAGCACATAGGATTGTTCTTACGCATAAAACTCATTAGTGGCATCAGAGCCATGATTGGTTTCAATTGTATGTGATGCTTTAATTATTTGCTTGCTGAAAATCAGTTTTTGTGCTGATTGTTTGATGAACTCGACGAGTTCCATGAGGAACTCGACGAGTTGGATGAACTCAACGAGTTCCAAAGTGGACTCGACAAGTTTAGACGTCAGACAAAAAGATTTTCAGGATTTTGTTGCTGTTTTGACATGGGATTAATGTCTAAATTGTTTTTGAAAGATAAAATCCGAATTTTTTTATTATTTGCATGCTTATCCCTGCCAAAAGAATAGATAATTTCAAATCTTTTGAATATTAGTTGTTTATATGATAAATATGGATTATTTAAATTATCTGGTAATTAGCTTATGACTAAAATTGAATTAGGTCAAATATAGATAATTATGAAATTAATTGTTTAATTTAAATTGTTTGTTGTTTGATCCCTTTTGTTTTGAAAATTTCAAGATTTGTCCTCAAGTTTTGAAATTTACATTTTGTGATTAAAAGTTTAATCTTGAATAATTTAAATTTCAAACCCTTAGAATTTTACAAGTTTAAAATTCAACCCTATACTATTATATTATTACAAGCTTAATTAATATATATGTATAACTTAAAATGCTAGTCTTACTGTTAGTAGGTCTCATTCACGAAGTCAGTCTATAAGGTGAATATAAGGTTGTTGCGTATAAAATGAAGCTTAATGGGTGTACAATCACACCCACCGTTTGCTTGACTAGTGGAGGGTCGTTAGCTAAACAGGTAGGATAGGGCAATCCTCTCCTCGTTAAAAGTATAATGTTAGATACAAAGTCACTACAATGTTTTACAAATTCCCAATCTTAGTTACTTTAGGGTAAACTGTGAAAATGATGCTAATCCATGGAATTACACTTTGTACCCTTGTCAAACGTTGGTGGAGCGCGTGTGGTTAACTGGCACAGTAATTTGGGGATGACATTGGTAGCGAAAAGTGACTCGATGTTTGTCATAGATCAATGGAGCGTGTGTGGTTTACCGGCACATTGATTAGGTGATAGAGACATTGAGTGCACCATGTTGATTCGCATGGTTATTCACAAGTTGTTTGCGATCCTCGGTATCCCAGTCGCAAATTTGAAGTGCATATCGAGATTTAAACATGCCATTGAAAAGTTCAATGAATCTCAAAGATCTAGGAGTTTTCAATACATTTAAAACCTGAATCTCTTTATCATTTTCCATGGTGAGAATTAGTGAATCGTCATTCACTTACCTTCAAATTATTTACTTTTAGAGTACGGCATCCCTTTCTAAGTTGTAAATAATGTTGTTGGATCCTAGCCCTAATTTCTCATTTGGGTGTTTAATTAGGGATTCATTTCTAATCAAACTTTGCTCCTTTCTTTTTCAGATGTCTGCAAACAACAACGACGCTTCTGGGTCATTCTTGTTGATGAACGTGTGTCAAAAAGTGACATTTGATGGGTCAAACTTCAACGAGTGGATGATGTACATTTGCATGATCACACGCTACGAGGACAAAGAATATGTCCTCGATGAAAAGCTTGAAAAGATCATCCCAGATGTTGCTACTTCGGAAGAGTTGGCCGCCTTTGAGGCCCATGAGCATGATGCGATGAAAGTTCATTGCATCATGCTGGCCACCATGAACCTCGAACTCCAAAACTCCTATGAGGACATGTATCCGTATGAAATACGTCAGGATTTGCTGGACAGGTATCACCAGAGCGCGAGGCAAGAGCGCTATGAGATCATTACTAACATGATCACCGTTAAGATGGGGAGTGGAGAATCCCTAACCTCTCATTTGCAAAAAATGCAGAGGTATGTTGGTTGTCTTATCAAACTTAATGTTAAGTTTGATGAGGATTTGGCTATCGACATAATCCTCCACTCCTTACCCTCCTGCTACAACCAGTTTAGGATGACCTACCACATGAACAAGGAAGAGGTCTCCTTGAGGAAGCTCCAAGGACTGTTGAGGACTGCTGAGAGCAACCTCAAAGACAAATCTGTTGCACCATCCCCTACTGTGGCTGCTCCTGTAATGGTAATAGGTCAAGGAAAGGGAAAAAAGAGGAAGGCTCCATGTAAGAGCCACCAAAAGGGAAATTCTCGTGATGGTTCATCCTCTAGTGGGACCAAAGCAGGCTTCGCTAAACCCTCCTCCGATCCCAAGGAAGCAGAGTGCTTCTACTGTCATGAAAAGGGCCACTGGAAATGAAGTTGCCCGATGTATCTGCAAGATATAAGGGATGGGAAGATTAAGCCCACCTTTTCAGGTATGTATTCTATTAAATCTAACAACTCATCATTTGCTACTTCATGGGTTCTTGATACAGGGTGTGGATTCCACATTTGTTCTGATTTGCAGGGCCTAAAAAGAAGTAGGGAATTGGAACATGAAAAGATGAACTTAATTATGGGAAACAGAAGATCGTCGCCTGTGACCAAATTCGGAGTTTATTCTTTAGTGTTGAGTAATGGATTAGGGCTAGATTTAAATAATTGATGTTATTCGCCAGATATGGCAAGAAACATTATTTCATTTCATGGATTGTTTAGACAAGGTTTCAGATATTCTTTTGATAATAGTAATGGTTCTATTAATGTTTATTTGAATGGTGTCTTTTATTTCAATGCATTACCTTGTAATGGGATTTATGAATCTATGATGGTTGTTGATAATTTAGGAAATGATGTTTTGAATATTGATTCGTCTACTAGCCTAGACAAAGCATGCTTGTGGCATAGTCGCCTTGGCCATGTCAACAATAAACGCACAGCCCAACTCCAAAAGGATGGAGTGTTGGAGTCATTCGACCTTAGGGACGATGACATGTGTGAATCTTGTTTGCTTGGGAAGATGACCAAGTCACCCTTTACTGGCACTTGTGAAAGGGGTGAGGATCTATTGGATCTCATACACACCGATGTGTGTAGGCCCTTTAGATCCACCACGAGGGATGCATGCCGCTTCTACGTGACTTTTACGGATGATTATAGCAGATACGGATATATCTACTTAATCAAGCAAAACTTGTAAACCTTTGAAAAGTTCAAAGAGTTTAAGAATGAAGTGGAGAATCAACCAGGCAGAAAAATCAAGATGCTTCGGTCAGACTGAGGAGGAGAGTACCTAAGTCTTGAGTTTCACGACTATCTAAAAGAATGCGGAATTGTTTCGCAATTGACGCCTCCGAGAACGCCACAATTGAATGGTGTGGCTGAGAGACGTAATCGGACCTTGTTGGACATGGTTCATTCTATGATGAGTCAGACTTCGTTACCAATAGCTTTCTGGGGGTATGCCTTAGAGACTGCCGCCCATATCCTTAACTTAGTTCCCACCAAGAAGGTTGCCAAGACTCCTCACGAGATGTAGATAAGGAAAGCTCCCTCGTTGGCACATATTAAGGTTTGGGGTTGCGATGCTTTCGTAAGACGAGAGACTCACAACAAGCTTGAACCTCGTAGTGAGAAGTGTTATTTCATCGACTACCCACAAAAGTCTTTTGGCTATCTTTTCTATAGACCAAGTGACAATGTTGTCTTCATTGCTAGAAGAGGAGTTTTCCGAAAAAGGGAATTGATAAGCCAAGAAGACAGTGGGAGGCAAATTCAACATGAAGAGATTCAAGAGCAAAGCGATGAAGGAACCTCTAACACTCGCACTCAACCCAAGGAGGAAACTCTTGTTGAGCCCGTTGACAAGTCCTTACCTCTTAGACGTACTAGTAGGGTTAGTGTTCAACCTAAGTTTTATGGTTTTCATATTACTAGTGAAGGGGATACGTTTATTAGTGATGAAACACTAATGAATTTGGACGAACTAGCAGCTACAAGGAAGACATGGCAGGCCCGGAGTCTGCTAAATGGAAAGAGGCGATGGACAACAAGATTCAGTCCATGTACGACAACCAAGTTTGGAATTTGGTTGATAATGTACCGGGTCGTAAGACAGTCGGGTGCAAGTGGATCTTCAAGAAGAAGACGGACATGGATGCGAAAGTGCATACTTATAAAGCGCGATTGGTTGCAAAGGACTTTACTCAAACTCCCAGAGTTGACTATGATGAGACCTTCTCACTAGTTGCGAAGACAAAGTATATTAGGGTAATGCTCGCAATAGCTGCGTTTCATGATTATGAAATGTGGCAGATGGACGTGAAAACCGCTTTCCTTAATGGAAAGTTGGTTGAGGATGTTTACATGAATCATCCAGAGGGTTTTTGTAACACCCAAAGTTTTGAAGGCCAAGAAAGGAAAGAAAACCCTAACTTTAAGGGGAGACTCGGTGAGTCCGAGGAGGAACTCGGCGAGTCCGAGCGGGATCCGGGTCGAGGAGTAAGTGACCAACTCGACGAGTCGGCCAAGGAGACTCGGCGAGTCTGGTCTGTGCGAGGAAAACCCTAAATTCAGGACTTGGAGCCTATTTAAGCGCCTCATTATCTTCCCTAGGGTTCCTTTACTGCCTCTTTAACCCTGAATACCGAACCCTAGCCGCCATATCCATTGTGGAGCCAATTATTGCCTTGAAGAGTGCATTAAAGCTTGGAGAAGGAAGAAGGATCTTGAGGGTGCAAGAAGGGGGCTGTAGATCTGGGATTGGGAAGATATTTCTGAACATTTGAAGGTATTAAGTCGTTTCCCTTCCTTTAGATCTATTTTGGTTGTGAGTTTTGGGGCTTTTTAGCCATGATTATTTGTCCACTTGAGTTAGAAGCCGGATCTGGAGTTGCTACTTCAGATCTAAGCATATTATGGTCTTGAGAAGCATAAAGTATCTACCCTTGAGTTGATTATGGAGCCTCTTTGCCTTAAACCCTAGTTTATGGTGTATTTTGCCTAGATCTCCTTCTCTACACATAAAATTTGCAACTTTACGTGAGGAATAGGCTTGGGAAGGGTAGATATATAGTTTGGAGTCCATGCATGACTCAAAAGTCCTCTGCATGTATGGAGATCTGAATGGAATCGGCGAGTCCTTTGAGTGGACTCGGCGAGTAGCATGAAGATTTGGAGGAACTCGACGAGTGGGATGAACAACTCGTCGAGTCAGATGAAGTTGGGCATGAACTCAGCGAGTTGGATGAACAACCCGGCGAATCTGTTGAAGGTTGTCTTGGACTCGGCGAGTCTGTTCTTGGACTTGGCGATTCAGGTCGCGAAACCCCAAACCCTTCGAGTTGAGACTCGAATCAGTGAGTCGAATGGAGACTCGGTGAGTTGGACAGGTCAGGACTCAGAAATCGGTAGACTCGGCGAGTCAAGTCGCGAATAGAAGGACTCTGAACATATGAACTTGGCGAGTCAATAGGGTGACTCGGCGAGTAGAGTTGACCTGAACGGTTGACTTTGACCAAGACTTTGACTTTGACTAGAGTTGACTTGGTTGATTGTCGGGGGTCAGTTAGACTAAGTGTTGCATTGATATTGGTAGCTCGGGGAGCTAGTGGAGCAGGAGTTCAGAGAGTTGCCGGACAGCAGCTAGTGGGATCATCAGCGAGTTCAGCCAGTGCAGGTGAGTTTTCCTTTTGTGTGAATGGGTCTACGGCCACAATGCCGGTCCATGTAGTTACGAGTAGAGGACCCGGGGGTTAGCCCTAGGCACAGTATGCTAGTATGATATTCAGGACGAGGTCCAATGATAGTGGGCGGGTGCCCAAGGAATGGTTTATGGGACAGTTTATACTTGTTGTCTGTGTGATACTTGTATGTGCCTGGTAGGGAGGTGAGTGTGGGCGAGGTCTCGTACCTCACCAATAGCAGAGTGTGGATGGTGTTCCACATCTCATTAGCAGCATATCAGGGGCGAGGCCAAAGTTAGGGGAAGGGTGAGTGTGGGCTGGGCCCGTATCTCTCTATCAGTAGGAGCATGGGCGGGGTTCCATGACTCATCAGTAGAGTTCGGTTGTTAGGACCGGAGGGTAGTCAGACACCCCAGATACGTTTGACAGTATGTGATGTTATGTTTATATACTAGCATGATATGTTATATGAGTTAGAGGGAGTAGTCCTCGAGGTCCGGTCGTTAGGACCGAAGGGTAGTCAGCACCCCAAAATGGCTTGACACGGGTAGTCAGCACCCCAGAATGGCTTGACATGGGTAGGTCGGCACCCGTAATGGCCGTACCGGGTAGGTCGGGCACCCCAGAATTGCCCGACAGTGTGTATGATATGTGATTGTATGGTATGATGGGGGAACTCACTAAGCTTCGTGCTTACGGTTTTTAGTTTTGGTTTTAGGTACTTCCGGTAGCGGATGATGGAGCTCGGGATGATCGCATGGCACACACTATAGATTAGTCAGCCTGGGAATGTTTTACTCTGATAACGAACATGTGTTTTGGAAACTAGTACTTTGATTATGTTTTGAATCGATGACTTTGCTTTAAGTGATGTTTTATTAAAAGAAATTTTTAGTCTTGAATTTTGGAATGTTACAGTTTTGTCGATGTGAAGCATCCAAATAGAGTGTGCAAGCTTGAGAAATCCATTTATGGATTGAAACAAGCGTCTCGCAGATGGAATCTTTGTTTTGACGAGAATGTTAAAGAGTTTGCCTTTCTGCGAAAAGAAGATGAATCTTGTGTATATGTCAAAGCCAGTGGGAGTATAGTAAGCTTCCTCGTATTGTATGTCGATGACATACTGCTCATAGGAAACGACGTCCCAACCTTGCAGGAGGTCAAGTCCTGGCTTGGGAAATGTTTCGCTATGAAGGACCTCGGAGAGGCTGCTTATATTCTGGGAATAAGGATAGTAAGAAACAAGGAAAAGAGACTGATAAGACTCAGTCAGGATACATACTTGGATAAGGTACTAAAGCGTTTTAGTATGGAAAATTCAAAGAAAGGGGAGTTGCCAGTCAAAAAGCAATACCAAGCTGAGTAAGACTTAGAGCCCGAGTACTGAGGTAGAGATAGCTGATATGAGCCGAGTACCTTACACTTCCTCAGTAGGCTCTATCATGTACGGTATGACTTGTACTCGCGCTTATGTGGCCTTCGCTTTGAGCATGGTCAGCAGATATCAAGGGAACCCTGGTAGAGCTCATTGGATTGTAGTTAAGAATATTCTTAAGTACCTACGAAGGACCAAGGAATGGTTTCTTGTGCTCAATGGGAGTGATGACTTAAGGGTACGAGGGTATAGTGACGCTAGTTTTCATACGGATCGGGATAATTACTGATCGCAGTCGGGCTGGGTCTTTACCCTAAACGGAGGAGCAATGACTTGGAAAAGTTCCAAGCAGGAAACTGTAGGTGATTCAACGTGCGAATCAGAGTACATTGTGGCGAGCGAAGCGTCAAAGGAGGCTATATGGTTGAAGAACTTCATTGGAGACCTTGGAGTTACGCCATCCATAAAGGAGCCATTGGAAATTTTCTGTGATAATGAAGGAGTGGTTGCCTTAACCAAGGAACCAAGAGATCATGGTAGGTCTCGACATACCAATAGAAAATACCATTTTATCAGAAATCGGGTAGAAGAGGTACTCCTCGTTGTGAAGAGGGTATCATCAGAAGAAAACCCAGCATATCCCCTTACGAAGGGACTGAGTAGGGTCAAACACTTGCAACACGCTAGGAGCATTGGGTTGAAGGATGATATAAGTTTGATTTAGATAGGAAACGTGTAATAGATAATTTGTACTTAACATTTGATGAATAAATAAAGCCGTGTTATTTATAAGTAAAGCTACTATCTTGTGTTGGTTATTTATCTATTGTTTCAATTTTGCATGTTTTGACTTCCTGAATGATAGGATTAGTCGAACAGTCCACAGTCGTTCATATTTTGGAGGTAGATGTGAATGAAGACTGTCAAGAATTGTTTGTAGATTGTCTAAAAAGGTTTTGGGCATAGCAAAGGTTTGCTGCAAAGTTCATGAGTGCTTATGAATATGATTTGAGCATTGGAATAAACCTGCGTTTGCTAGTATCACTTCATGGTATTTTACCTTAAGTGATCGCAAAGCGATAATATCATATAGTCTTAAAACTTAGAGATATGGTTGTTGTTTGCTGGTTGGTTATACATTGATGATGTGTAAACGCATTAGTAACTTGATGTTATAAAACACATTGTTGTGCATGATTTAATTAGTAAATAATAGATGCATATAACTCGAAGTTAATCTATTCCTTTTATTCTATGAGAATAAAGGCGATATATCTTGGCCACTCGATGATTTGGTTTGACTTATGTGACGTGCCCGGTCAGAATGAAGTTGATGTGTTCAACCAAATTCTATGTCAAACAAATCAGGAATCGAGGAACAAATGTTGGACGATAAGCATTGTCAGCATGATATATAGAACAGAGGATTATATGATCCCTTATCTGAAGGACAAATTGCTGATCAGAGTTGACAGCGAAGTATAAGAGCTATGATTGCTAATCGGATCCTGAAGTCATATGTGAGATATAGTTACGAGACTTATCCAAGTGGGAGACTGTCGGATCAGTGTCTAAGCCCATAACTATATTTGGTATGTACTTGACCCGGTTGTGCATGGTCCTTTTGGGTTGCCTTCTCCAAAGCAACTTGGAAAGGTAATTTAAGGAGAGATAGAGAATATTATGGTTTATTTATAAATTATAAGAATAATATATTAAAGGAGAAATCATATTTATTTAATTAGTATTAGTCATAAATTAATTAGGAATTAATTTGGTGACTAAAAGAGATTAATTGAATAAAGGGGCATAAACTGTCAAATGTATGATAGTTGAGGTTTGGGCTGGGAAACCTAATGGACTAAGGGGAATGAAACTATGATGGGGATCCATCATATTTTCGTCCAAGGCCTTAATCTAGAAGGTTCCTTGGGCTGCTTGGTGATTAAGTTGTCCATTAGGGTTTAGACTAAAACCCTAGCAGCCTGCAGTCTAAATAAGACCCCTAGGCTATGAAAATCTGCTACACTTGATTCCAAGAGAACCCTAGGGCCGATTTTAGCATCTCTCACCCTCTCTCATATTGCCTTCTTGCTTGTGGGGTTTGTGAACCATTAGAGGAGTTACAATTGTGACTCTAAGCTCAAGATCAAGAAGAATACAAGTATTCCAAGCTATTTGAAAGAGGTAAACACTTTGATCTATTCTTATGATGTTGATTTCGAGTTTTATATGTTAGATCTAGGGTTGCAAGTCTTGGATTCAAAGCATGTACAATAGAGAAACCTAGATCCAAGCATTAGGGTTTGCATGAGCACATAGGATTGTTCTTATGCATAAAACCCATCAAGAATTTCTCTGTAAGAGCTAGGTATAGTGACAAAACCTTAACCCTAATGTTACATGCATGCAATATATATAGGCTGGACTAGATAGCTAAGCCGAGAATGGACAGGCCCAAACCGGAATAAAATGAACTATAATAAGCATACATTTGACACAATACTATTATACCCAAAAATCTCCCCCTTTGTGTCAAATTCAGAAGGAGTGTCTTCATTGCCTTCTCTGCACATTGAATAATTTTGTCATTAGGTTCAAAAGTGTGTTTCCTTCAACCAGGTACCATTTGATCATATCCGAGAAGCACTTCAGATAAGCAACTCACTTTGCTGATGGGTTTTGAGCAATACAACAATCCTATGGTGCACATGCAAAAACCCTAAAGCTTTGGATCTAGGTTTCTCTATTATACATGAAAATTTAGCCAAAGCTTAGAAACCCTAGATCTAGCATACCAAATCTGAAATTAACAACTAAAACAAGTTTAGATGATTACCTTTCACAAGTAGCAAGAATCTTAACTTCAAAAGCTTAGTATCACAATTGTAATACCTTTAATGGCTTTGAAACACCAAGGCAAGAAGATGATCTAGAAGAGAGGGAACGGAGGCATAAAATCGGCTCAATGACTCTTTGGAATAAGTGGTAGCCTATTTTGGATGCCCTATGGGTCCTTAAATAGTTGAGCTGCTAGGGTTTCAATAAAAAACCCTAATTGGATAGCTTAGGACCTAAGCAGCCCCAAGAACCTTCTGGAATAAAGCCCTTGGACGATTTCAAGGTGGGATTCCACCCTAATTTCGTCCACTCCCTAATTAGCAATACCAATCCCCTTTATTTAATTAAAGGGGACCAGATCCGGGTCAGCTTTCTGCTCTGCTGCCCAGGTAAGGCAGAGTTTACAACATGGTTGTATGGGCTTTCTGGCGTACGTGATGGATGCGCGGATTGTGTCAGAGAGGCCGAGTTCTATCTCTGTGGTTCTGATAGTGTGCGAGTTTCCTAATATTTTTCCTGAGGAGTTGTCGGGTGTGGCTCCTAATAGGCAAGTGGAGTTTCGAATTGATTTGATTCCGGGAGCGGCACCTATCGCCAAGGCACCTTATCGCCTTGCGCCACCAGAGATGCAGGAGTTATCCTCACAACTTCAAGAGCTACTGGGGAAGGGATTTATTTGACCAAGTAGCTCGCCGTGGGGAGCGCTGATCCTTTTTGTCAAGAAAAAGGATGGTTCACACCGGATGTGTATTTGTGACAACCCAAAACTTTTATCTTGTACACATAGCCAATTCTATCAATGTTAAACTCGTTTCAGCTATCTTTTAACATTGTTTTGAGTCTGTTTGGATTTATCTAAATCCTTGTACAACCAAAGTTTGAATTAGGGATGGGTTGGTTTAAGATTTAGGGTTGCAATTAGGCCAAACACTCCATCAAAAGGAGTGTGTGGCCACACACATGAGTGTGTGGCCGCACACCCAAGTGTTTGGCCGCTCACATGAGTGTGTGGCCGCATACCCGAGTGTATGGCCGCATACATGAGTGTGTGTGGCCGCACACCCAAGTGTATGGCTGCACACATGAGTGTGTGGCCGCACACCCGAGTGTATGGCCGCACACACGAGTGTGTGGCCGCACACCCATCCTCCAGCCGCACAGTCATCCCTATTTATATAGGTTTACCCCTTCACTCATTCCTTTCATTTGGCTGCACTCTACTTTCTCTCTCTAAAAACTTCATCCAACAACGCTCTCAAGGCCTCAAAAACATGAGTTTTCCATCACCTAGCTTATCATACATGAATGACCCATTGATTTAAGCCCTTAACCATCAAAGTTCATAATGTTCTTCATCACATGAAGGTGTACAGACGCACACCTTCATAAGGTGGCCGTACACACCTTAAAAGCTCTCCAAAGTGAAGAGTTTGGCCTTCATTCACTAGTAGGACCTGGTATTAGCACTAGAACATCTAAAAATCGACATTTCAGGCACAAATGAGGAGTGTACGGCCGCACACTCCTTTGTATGGACGCACACACACCCTTTGTACGGCCGCACACTCCTGTGTGAAACCGCACACACAGCCTGGCCACACACCCTGGCCGCACACACACCCTAATGGCCATACACCTCCTTTGTTTGATCACGTAAGGTCCCGACAAGCATTTCCAAGTCTTTAGGGTGGTTTCCCGTCATGTTTTGTCATGGAATACCTAAATCTAATACATATATGTGCTATTATATGTTACTAGGATCACATGAGTGTGAAACCTCAATTGACACTCAACACTCGTAACCAATCATCCGCTCGAATCATCCGTTAAACGGTGAGTTCATACCCCTACGCTTTTTCCGAGTTTTGCATGTTTTCAGGGGGGATACAAGAAAAAGTACAAGGAAACTTGTGCTCAAATATATTATTTTGTTTAAGATAATTATATTTTCAGTATGCTTTCAAACACGAAAACAATTTCACCAACCGATTAAGAAATCAACACGTAGAAAAAGTTTTCAAAACTAGAACAATGAACTTGTGAATCATGTAGTAAAATGTATTATTTTATAAAGGATTCATGCAAATCAATAACGGGATTTTCTGTATTATTACTTGTAAATTTGTTAGGCTAAGTTTGAGACACGTCCTTGGTAACACTCCTACAGAATCAGAGTGTAGGACTAGCACTTGTGACCAGAGTCTCTTGTAGGGAGAGCGTCACTATTGTGTATAGATCTATACGGGACTGACAATCCCGCACCTCACTGCTAGCTACAGTCGGACTTGCAGGTCTGCGGGTGACAAAGTCATTAAGGATAAAGGTCGTTGCGGGCTATATCCAGTCAGTTATGGTCATGAAACTCAAAACCTAGGTAGCAGAGATTTACTTTTGTAATAATGAATCAAGTGAACTAACCTCAAAGTAACAACCGATTTAATTACTGGAGGGTGTTGATAATAATATCTTTAGGACTTAGTTCGTCACGGTTTTCTTTTATTTAGTTTTTAAAGCTAATATACCTCTCTGGGTGTAACCAGGGTTTTTAAAAGAAAATTGCTTTTATCAACACGAGTATGGTAGATACTTGCAAACCTCAGCTTAAAATGGATAATCAACCATCAACCTTTAAGGAAAATATAGGATTTTCCTGGGATAAACCGAATATTTAAAACGGATAGTTTTACAACCAACGGATATTCATATTCATTCCACACCGAATATTCAAAACGGACTGTTTTACAACCAACGGATATTCATATTCATTTCACAACTCCTTGGATTGTACATATCTTGTACGAATCTGGAAGTCATGGAAGGAATGGGCTTTCAAAAATGTTTTTCATAAGAAAATATAGGATTTTCTTGAGGAACACTTTTCAAAAGGATCAAAGAACATTTTTCCACCAAAAACTAAATGCTTATGAACTCACCAACTTTATGCTGATATTCTTCAAAACTGCTTGTATTCTCAGGGAATTAGTAGACAAGTACTTCTAGGAGTTCGGAGAATTCGGAGCATTAGAGTCGCGTCTTTACTATTTTACTTTTGATATGAACAAAACTATGTATTAAACAATGTAAACCTTTTTCATATATGTATTCAATGTCTAGTTGTGTTTACTATGCTTGCTATGATACAATTGATGTGATACTACGCATGACGTCGGCCACCCCCGAACGATTCCGCCGTTCCGGTTTGGGGGTGTGACAGATTAGTATCAGAGCCCTTGTTTATAGCGAACTAAGTATACCGAACCTTACATGGTATACAATGTCACACCCCAAAACCGAGAACGGCGGAAACGTTCTGGGGCGGAGGACGTCATGTAAAGTATCACAACACAGTATAATAGCAACCAAGCAAACAACATCATCCATTGCATTAAATATATAATTTTAATACAAGTGTGTTTTGTACAGTTATAGACACCAAAAATGTAAATAAAAATAATAAGATGAGTCTTGAATGCACTCCATGTTCTTAAAAGATGGCCTTGGTACCTGTCTACTGATGACCTGAGAATACAAGTTATTTTGAAAGAGTTTATCAGCATTAAAGCTGGTGAGTTCATAAGTATTTTAGTTTCGGTGTTTGTATCAAAATGTTTGAACGCGATTTTGAAGTACGAGTTTGTAAAAGTTTGTAAAAAAAGTATATGAATGTTTGTAAGTGTTTGTAAAAGTTTGAACCTCCTAGAAAATCCTAGATTTTCTACTAAAAGTAGCCTTCTACCAAGGCATAACTGTTTTGTATGTTCGTTTATTGTAAAAATGTGTAATTTTCCCAAGTGTAACTATCATTATCAAAATATAGTTTGTACATTAATGTTTAAGTGAAATGATCACTAAATATATGTAAAGGGTAAATTAATGTAGTACTGTAGTGTTGTATTATAGGAACTACTGCTGTACTAATTACCTTGAACCGGATTTATATCAAGGTATTATGTGATTAATTGTACCATACTATCAACTATGAAACACGACAATGTAAGTCGTAAAAAGGTATGATGTTTGGCACCCGCATACCTGCATGTCCGGCTGTAGCTAGCAGCAAGGTGTAGGATAGTCAATCCAGTATAGATCTATACGCAAACTCACGCTCTCCCTCCAAGAGACTCTGGCTACAACTCGGTCCATGACATTGAAGGCATGCTCCGATACAGTGGATCACATTCATGTTAATGTATTAATGTATATGTAATGTTTTGTTACTCATTCTAGTATCGTTGTATATGTTCTCCTTCTACTATAGTTGTATATGTTCTCCTTCTAGTATAGTTGTATATGTTCTCATAGTAATATCATGTATATGTTCTCGTAGTAATAAGTACTGACTCGTGAATGAACTGACTTCTTGTATGATTCGTGGAACTAAAAGTAGTAAGTAGTATAACCCTAAACTATACCTATTATAGTTTATTAGTAAATTTGAGTAATGACAGAATGTACTGAACTGAGATATAAATCTTTATGTCTATACATATACACATAATATATAAGTAAGGATTCAACGACACTCGGACAAACAACCGGGTACTTTAGGACCACAACCCAACGAGGACAGGAAGTAAAGTGGGTTATCTCTCCTAAGTCCTTCAAACCTTATTTATATAACTATATATGTAGTAGACATGGTTTTTTAACAATATATAAGTTTAATAACATGTAAAATAGTTTGATAATAGTTTAAAGTCATTTGCTTGATAAAACAGTTTAAAGTACGAAAATCTATTTGCATGTTGGTTATTAATCACATGTGATTGATCTAATAACTAACATGGTTCAACTTGTATCCCCCCCATAAAGCATTTAAAACATTTAAAAGTATTTCAAAGGTTAGTTAAAGGGGTATGAACTCACTTGCAGTGAGTGGATTGGATTGAAGTGTCGGATACGATGCTAGGTGACAAATGGAGACTTGTACACACGCACGAGCCTAGTTATCATATAATAAACATATATATAACTAACTAGCCAAATTATAACTAATAAATTAAGTTGGGACACCCTTGAACATGAAAACACTTTGTTTCAAGTGTTAAAGATCACAAGGGTTGCATCCAAGTGTTTGTAGGGCAAAGCTAGAGTGTTTGGGGTTCAAGGGTAAACTCCTTTGGAGTTTACGGTTTTCATGACCATTACCCAAGGAGTTTATGGAATTAAACTCAAGGGTTTATGGTCGTAAACTCTACACTTTATGACCATAAGTTGTTTTGAGGTTTTACAAGTTCTTTGAAGCATTTCTACTTGGTGGTTAGGCCTTTGGAAGGGATTAGGGCATCAATACACTCCTTTGAGGAGTTTACGGCCCCAAGGTCATTTCCATTTAGGTTTACTACCGTAAACCCATATGGAAAGTGGTGTTATCATGTTTTCAAGTCCTTAGCTCAACAAGGTAAAAGTCTAGGTTAGATTTTTGGCCTAAGGAAGGAATATGGTCCATTTATACCCACATTGGGGTGTTTACGGTTTTGGGAGATCCCCAAACCGTAAACACATATAAATGATGGGCTTTGGTGTTTTTCATGGCTTAAACACACCAAGGAATGATTTAAACATCAATCTAGGGCTAGAGAGAGACTTAGGCACACTTTGGTGCCCTTACTTGGTGTTTACGACCCAAGAACATTCTTGGACCGTGAACACCTTTCTATTTGTGTTCTAGGGACATTTTCTTGATGCAAACATGTATAACAAGCTTTATAAGAGTCTAGGATAGAAGTACTTACTATATGGAAGCTTGAAATGAGCTAAAAGTCCAAGAACACTTAGTGTGTGTTCTTGGTGTTTTTGGAAATCTAATCAAAACACAAAAATGGATGGATGAAAAGATGTACAATCACTAGATTAAGTGTTATACCAACTTGAAATGGCTAGAAACACTTACTAGTTTGAAGATCTTGAATAAAATCTTGGATGATACTTGAGAGTGTTTTAATGGTGTTCTTGAGAGTAAAAGTAAAAAGTGACAAGTTTGAGGAGTAAACTCATGCTTAAGGCATGAGTTTACGGTTTTTGGGTGAGTTTACGGCCCAAACATAAAAGTTTGGCCGTGAACTTCTAAGGCACGAGGTATTTGCGGCTTTGAAATTTCAAGACCCGAGACGGCACTTCCTTTCACCCATTCGTTTAAAGAAAATTTGATAAATAATCAAAGAAACTTTAATTTTGCTTAAAAAAATGAATAGTAGTGAAATTGACTTATAAATTGAGTTGATTGACTTTTAGGGTTTGACCAAAAGAAAATTTCGGGTTGTCACATACAACTATAAATATTAAGGGGCCTAAGTGCTCTAAACTAAAAAGTATACTTTCAAAAATACAAGTATTTTTATATAAGTATACCCGAGTATCAGAATCTGTGTCGTAAGTAGAACAAAACAAAAGTATTTGGATGTTGGACATTGCGGTTAAATCTGGGCAGTTATGTAATCATGTCTAGGGTCAATATAGCCTGATCAACTATATTCATTCGAGACATGACCAACATGTGCTTGGGAGTGACTATGGTGTTGCAGCAAGCCTAAAAACTTACCAAAAACATCTCACATAAAATACTATAGGAGCATTTAAGGATGCTATGGCGACCAAACCAGAAACTTGTTGGGTTTTGAGCATTCTAACACTCCTAAGTGTACATGCAACCCTAAATACCTTGGATCTATGTTTTCTCTATTATACATGCAAATATGAACATCCAAGGTATTATGCTAATCTAGCATACAAAACAATAACTATAGCAAGATAGAATACATACCTTTTTGGTGTAGAAAGTCTTCATGAAGCTTGAGTGCCTAGTGCCCCAAGTGTGACACCTCAAATGGAATCACAATCATCAAAACACTTGGAATGACTTGAGAGAATTCTACACTCATCAAAATCGGCTAGCCCTTTCTTCACACACACTAGTTGCCGATTTTGGTCAAGAATAAGATGCTTATATAGTTAGGGTTACACCATGTAAACCCTAATTGACATGGCCTTTCATTTCCATGATCCATGGGTACAAATACACCATGGAGCATCCATGGACCATCCTATGGGTTTTAGCCCAACTTGATTATCCATGGAGCATTAGCCCACTATACAAGTATGGATGATTTACACAATCAACCCATATATTTAATTAGTCTTCTTTTGATCACTTAATTAATCCTAGATTAATTCTTGATCAATACTAATTAAATAATCTTATTATTCTTATTGTTAATATACTAGAACTTATAATATATTAATAACCATAAGTGTCTTATTTCTCTCATTATAGTCTATCCAAGTGCATGATGGTATGCAACCCAAATGGACCATGCCGGGTCGGGTCAAGTCTTACCAATTATAGTTATGGACTTAAACATTAATCCAACAGTCTCCCACTTGGATAAGTCTAAAACTATTATTGCGTATGACTTCAGGAACCAACCGGCAATTGTAGCTCTCAAAAGCTTCTGTCGAACTCTGACCTTGTAGATGAACTCTGACCTTTGTCAGTGACTTGTCCATTAGATAAGGGATCATATATTCCTCCATTCTAGATATCATATGGACTGAGACATGGATTATAATCATTCTCTCTGTCCATTTGTTGTTTCCCGATTTCCGATTTATGACGACTGACTAATTGAACAAATCAAATCAGTCCTGGCCCGGCCGAGCACTTCCATTTGTCATCATCAAATCATCGAGGGGCCCACAGATATCGCTTTTATCTCGAAGGTAAAAGGAATGGATAAACTTCGACTCATATGGCTTGTTCTACTACTTGTTGAATCATACACAAAGGCACGTTTTATAGCACAGAGTTACCAAATGCGGTTTCGTGCAATCAATGTACTATCAACTCATAGTAACAACTCATATCTCTAGGTTTGAAGAATATAAGATATTATCGTCTCATGATCACTCGTGATAAAATCCATGAAGTGATTCCAATGAGCGCGGGTTGAATCCAATACTCAGAACTTATGAGCACTCATGATTGTTGTAGCCTTGTCCAACACCTTAGACCTCTACAACCCATCATGACAGTCTTAATTCATATCTACTTCCAACATATGACCGACTGTGGATGGTTTGAATAACTTAGTCATTCCGGAAGAATAACCCAGTTTATTCGGGAAGTCAACACATGCAAAATGAAACACAATAATAATTGAATCCAATATGGTCTCAGAACTTATGAATATAAATAAAACACCTTTTATTTATCACCATATGATTACACATTATTCATTGTATACTGTTTCAGCGATCAACTTTAATCTTGAATTTAAAACAATAGTTGTCCCATGCTCCAAGCATGCACACTATGTTTTTCTAAACACTAGTCATGCCATACACCAAGTATGCATACTATGTTTGTCTATGATCTTTACTTTGTGAACTAGATCAATTGAACATAGCTTCAATGATTCTCTTTTCACACTCCCAAATCCTTACTGCAAATGCAAGAATTCCAAATTCATGCCATTTACTGAAATCTGTTAGATTCTAAACTTATATGCATTGATCCTCTTGTAATGATTATGCACAAAGTCATAAAGACTTGACAACAAACATTACAGAGCATTCCAAAGGAGATCAACTCCTTGTAAATATCCTTCTTGCATTAAGTTTCCTTAATCTTACACAGATTGAAAATTCTAACTTTGAAACATTTCCAGATTCCATTTTGACTATCACTTCTGAACAAGAGTTGCCTCCTTACAGATTATGTCAATATGGTCCTTCCAGAATTATCACTATACTTCCAACTGTCCTTGAGCAACCAATCTTTAGTAAACCTTAGATTGTCCCCGACAATTGTTTAATCCTTTCAGTCATATCCAGTTCTAAACCTTTTCCCTTCTTAATGCCCCAGGCATTTGGAAAATTTTAGAACGGATGATTATAGCACATGTAATCGATCCTAAATCCGAAGCATATGGGACACGATTCATGATGTCTCACATAAAGACTAAACCAGTCTTTTGCTATAACATTTCCATTTCAATTTGCCAAGTTCTCATAATTCAGATTATGAAAAGGGATGCCGTAATCATAATCGAATTTTAGAACGCAAATAATGGACTCATATACAGAATTTCCTTATGTTGAGTCATTCCAACATGAAATTCATATATATCCTTGACTAAATGATTAAAACCTCACGATCTAAGCTTATAGATTTAAGATGAAGTATAATTTCCTCTCCCTTAATTATAGCAAAACAACTCTTTCCCAATTGAAACTTTTGTTTTCTATAATTAACATTGCTAACTTGCAATACTTATCATAATTATCATGCTCCCACTAACATGATGATTATTAGCATAACACTTATGCTCCCACTAGCTTTGACATGTACCCAGAAATCAGCTGGACTTCTAGAAATCAATACTTTATTGACTTTCTTACCAAAGTTCAGATTTCTGATACTAGATTGTTTTGATAAGACTTTATCAAAATCATACACCTTCCCTTAGATAGCACACTTGTGTATCTAAACAATTATGAAGAGGGATGCCGTAATCATAATGTTTAGACCTTTTTGCCACTTCTCACAAGTCCATATTAGTGTGCCGGTTAACCACACGCGCTCCACTAACGACTTTGAGAATGCAAATATCACAATTGCTATCTAGCTAAAATCTACTTAGTGAAAGTGTTTCCTCACCATCATTTTCATGAATCGGAGAGAAACCTTATGACACTTAGATTTACTGGTGTATGTGTTCTTATCCATGTGAATGGTCAAAATCATAGTCACAAGACAAGGATAATGACAAACCCAAACTCATATGGACTGAACTCAATCTTAATTTCTTGCCACCTGGCAGCTCAAGGGCCTGCCATTGCTTCCAAGTTGTTGTGCAACAAACTGAGAACTCTAAGAACTCATATGCAAAACCACCTTTAACTGGAATGGGCACAGAATATGTCAACACGATAGGTTATAAACCTCAAGTCGTGTGCTAGTGAAGAACTTCAGGTTTATTCTTGATTAGTTCTTGAGACTTTCAAGACCTTTAAGACTCCCACTGTCCTCTTGACCTATAAGACTCACTTGTCAATTATCCAAGAGATAGTGCGGATTCTAATCAAGACAAACACTTCACACAATTGGCCTTAGTTGGTCTTTGTTTTATCCAAAACATCACAACTTACCAATTTCAAATGTACAAGAGTAGAAAACTTTTACTCTTACATTTGACAAGCGTTTTAAACCTTCTTTAAGACATGTCACTCAAATTACAATCTTGGAGTATGACTCTAAGACTTGCAGTATGACTCATCTTCTTGATTTAACCATTTAAACAATTCAAGATCCCTCTTCTTAGTCATAAGAATGCACTAAGACTTTCTTAGAGAACTAATTGTGATATGGTTTCTTAATCATTAAGATGATCACAAAAATGATACTAAAGTACTCTCTCATCTTTTCAGATTTGAGAAACTTTTATCCTTCTGCCTAATTTGATTCTTCTTATTCGCTCTGCCTTACATTGGAACCATTTCCAATGTCTCAGAGTTACACTTAAGCTTGTAAGTATAATCATATTTACTGAGCTTTAGTAAACTATGACGAATAGTTTAATCAATCTTTTTGTGGTGGACTTGACCAGTGCACAAGAATGTGTACTCGATCCCTTAGTCCTTTACTTGACTCACACATCCATGTGAACGAGTAATTAGTCTTAATTTTTCCAAAACTTGAAAGTTCTCATTCATCATGCTATACAACTTGCATGATTCCAAGTTCCGGTCCAATTGAAACTTGGGTGATGAGAATCTTTCCTTATTTGGTAAATCTAGACATTACCACAAATGAAAGAATCAATTTCATATTTCCACTCTTGCTCTTAATGGAATTATATAAGCAACAATTTTTCCTCAAATGCCATTGTAAGGATATTTTTAAAATAAATAAAATCAAAAATTTTTCTTTTATTTTAAAACTTTGCGGAAAAAACTTATCCTTACAATCCATAAGCACATGAAAACTTGTTGTTATCTATTCCTAAGCAATATATCATAACTCCTAAGAAGTAGCTCAAGAATTCGATTTTTCAAACTATGCGATAGAAATCCATCTATGCGATCAGATTCAGCATATTCTTTCTTTAAGTTTCTTCACTTTTCTTTGATTCTTAAAACATCACCATGTGACCCAGTCACATCATGTATCAAGAATCTCAGAATAGAAACTTAACAGAGTTAGATAGTGGACTTTACCTGAAGTAGAGTCAAACTCATTGACTTTAACATCCTTAGGTAAATTTTGGCAGCTTCGCAACCAATGCCCCTTTCTTTGGCAATACAGACATATGGACCCTTTGATAATGGTACACAGGACTATCATAGACTTAGCTTTTTCTCTTTACCATTTGGTCAACCGAGTTGACTATGGCCGATCCCTTTCCATTGGGAAGATAATGCTTTTCTGGATTTCCTGTGTCACTATTGTCAATGTCCATAAAGTTTTTAGGAAGTTGATCTTAGCAAACAGATAAGATCATTAAGGGTCTTGTCATAGTCTGTTTCATAGGTGTCCTAAAGGAACTCACTATGTGACTTAGAAAGTGATTGAACCACCAACTTTCTCAAGACTTTGACACCCAACTCTCCCGGCTTGTCAATATGTGACTACATCTCCAAGATGTGTTCACACCTAGACCTTGCCTTGCCAATAGGGCTTGAGTGACCTTAAACTTTTTTTTTCAAGAACTTGTGGGTTAGGGAGAATAATTGGAGGAGGAGAAAGAAGTATGATATCCCTGGGACATCATCTTCATTAGGAAACCTTGTTTCAAGAGATTCGGGAAGATCATAGGTGTCTAAACCAGACATCTTTTGGGAGATATTCAAGATAGTTGATTTAAAGTCCTTAATATGACACCTAATATGAAATATTAAGGCTAGGACCCAACAAACTATTTTATAACTTAGAAGAGGTATGCCGTAATCCAAGATATAAAATATTTGAAGGTAGGTGAATGACGATTCACCAATTTCCACCAAGATAAACGAAATGTATTATTAGGTTTTAATTGGTTTTGAAACTCCTAGATCTTTGAGATTCATTGAACTTTTCAAAGGCATGTTTCAATCTCGAGTGTGCCCTTCAGGTTTTGTGACTGGGATGTCGAGGATCACAAAACAAGGTGTGAAGTAACCATGCAAATCACTTGGTACCCTTAATAAATTACCCCTCAATCGATGTGCCGGTTAACCACACACGCTCCATCGATACTATGATAAATATTAAGTCATCCTTTACCTACCTTGTTAAGTCCAAGTTAGTGTGCCGGTTAACCACACACGCTCCACTAACGACTTTGACAAAGTGTAAAGTGTAATTTCATGGATTAGCACCTTATTCACATTTTTCCTAAGTAACTAACATTGGGTATTATTAAGAGTTTAGTTACTTAGTATTTTCATTAATACTTTTAATGAAGGAGAATTATAGTCTTGTCAAACCCGTTCGGCTAACGACCCTCCACCAGTCAAGCAAGCGGTGGGTGAGAGTGGACACCCATTAAGTTGCCATTTTATAGGCAACAACCTTATACCCACCTTATAGACCGGCTTCGTGAATGAGGCGTACTAGCGGTCAGACTGACTTTACTCTTATACATATATATATTATTAACTTATAATATTATAAAGTATAAGGGTTGAATTTTAACTTTTAAAATTCTAAGGGCTAACTTGGAATTAAAGTATTCATACTTGAAAACTTTTCAAATTCCAAAACTTGAGGGCAAGTTTTGAAACTATTCAAAACTAATTAATTCCATAACTTATGTGTTTAAAGTAGTTTTAATCCAAAAACTCTTCAAGTTCCATAACTTGAGGACAAGTTATGGAAGACTTTAAACTAATAAAAGAACTAACTTTTTTCTTTATTTTATAACTTATGGATTTAATTATGGTTACATATTTTTCTTTAATGAAGTGACTCTTGAACTTCCATAACTTGAGGACAAGTTATGGAGTCATAAAAAGTTATTCAATGACACAGGACTCTTCATTTTGTAACCATTGCCAACTCTTATGAATTTTTATGAGTCTTTAATGTGACTCTTCATGTAACTTGAGGACAAGTTACACAAACACATTTTATACTCAACTCTTAGATTAAAATGGATTGAAAACAACTATTTCACTCAACATTTCTATTAATCTAAGCAACTCATAAGAACAAGATAATTCAAATCAAACTTTTTCATGTAATTAGTCTAAAGCTTAAACTAATACAAAACATGAATCTATTGACAATTATCTTTGAAAATGGATTAGCATGAACATTACCACACCAAAAATAAGTTTATAAGTTCAAAAACAACTTAGGGTAATGTTCCTAGTCCATTTCTAGCCAAAAAACTCGAAAATATGTTGTCTGGGGGTCCAACTCGTCGAGTGCATGAACCAACTCGGCGAGTTGGATCGAATTCATCACTTTTTAGGCATGGACTCACCAAGTCTCCTGATGGACTCGCCGAGTCTGATGGCCAGACAGCACCAGATTCGTTTTTTCAGCTTCTATTGCAGGTATAACAAGAAAACAAGCCTAGGCTCTGATACCACTGTTGGGTTTTGAGCATTCTAACACTCCTAAGTGTACATGCAACCCTAAATACCTTGGATCTATGTTTTCTCTATTATACATGCAAATATGAACATCCAAGGTATTATGCTAATCTAGCATACAAAACAATAACTATAGCAAGATAGAATACATACCTTTTTGGTGTAGAAAGTCTTCATGAAGCTTGAGTGCCTAGTGCCCCAAGTGTGACACCTCAAATGGAATCACAATCATCAAAACACTTGGAATGACTTGAGAGAATTCTACACTCATCAAAATCGGCTAGCCCTTTCTTCACACACACTAGTTGCCGATTTTGGTCAAGAATAAGATGCTTATATAGTTAGGGTTACACCATGTAAACCCTAATTGACATGGCCTTTCATTTCCATGATCCATGGGTACAAATACACCATGGAGCATCCATGGACCATCCTATGGGTTTTAGCCCAACTTGATTATCCATGGAGCATTAGCCCACTATACAAGTATGGATGATTTACACAATCAACCCATATATTTAATTAGTCTTCTTTTGATCACTTAATTAATCCTAGATTAATTCTTGATCAATACTAATTAAATAATCTTATTATTCTTATTGTTAATATACTAGAACTTATAATATATTAATAACCATAAGTGTCTTATTTCTCTCATTATAGTCTATCCAAGTGCATGATGGTATGCAACCCAAATGGACCATGCCGGGTCGGGTCAAGTCTTACCAATTATAGTTATGGACTTAGACATTAATACAACAAAACTTACCCAAGAATCCATCATTGGAAGTATTATTAAATTCGATGCCTATTCCTTTACCATCACCTCGCGTAGATAGCATGGCTGGATTCCACCTCCCTGGCAACCCGTACTTTCCTAACCAAGGAGATGATGGATGGCTTGAACCAGCACCAAAAGAGAACCTTGAGATTCCTTTGGACGTTGACTTCACCGAACCATTTCCTGAAGAGACTGACTCAAAACCCGAAGTCAAGAACCTACCTCAAGTAGCCCCGATACCAAATCCTAACCCCGACCTGAGTTTGAAGGCCCAGTGCCCATGTGGGTCGGAAGCCTGGATAGGTGGAGTCACGAACAAGGCCAACCCCGCCCGTACAATGGGGATCGTTGCTTCTACAATGTGAACGAGGGAGGCTCCGCAGACAGAGCCCTTCCAGTCATAGCCCGCCGAGTGGCCCGCAACGTTGAACTAAACGTGGCGGCCATTCAACGAACTATGGAGCTTGAGGCCGACTCGGATGCCAAAACAAACTGCATTCACAATCTTGAAGATTGCTCAAGGGAGAACTATGAGGGACAATGAAACTCTGCAACAAGAGCTAGCTACCACTCGAGCTGAGGTCATAGAGCTCCGAGCACGCCAGACAGTATATGAGAGCCGCCTGCTTAACATGGAGTGCCAGCTGGCTAACTTAAGGATCCATCCGAGGAGTGCCCATCGCCAATAGGAGAATACTCTACTCATCCTTCCTTTTTGGTCTAAGGAATAACTTTCATGTTTATGTTCTAAGTAGCTCTTTTCTGTAAACATCCCTGTCCTTCATGTTGCCAAGGTTCTTTCCCTGTTAGAATAACTTAGACCTATTTTTAGGTCAAGAATTCCAAAATATGGGTAATCTCTGTTTCAGTTATGATGACAACAACCATATTTTAGTTAAAGATGATCTTTGTCAAAAGTATACCTTAGATCGATAGCATGCAAATTAAGCAACTTTATCAAAGTCACGCTACCGTTTCGTCTTAGAAGCATGTGTCATAGGAAGTACTCTTACCTTAAGACAATCATTCCTTTTCCCCATCGATTTCATATCAGTCTCCATAACAAGCTACGACGTCATAATCGGCATGAGATGGTTGAGCCCAAATTGTGCTGATGTCCTTTGCTTCGAAAGGGTAATTCGTTTCAATCTTTCTCTCTGACGAAGTCCTCACTGGTCATAGTGATAGAATTTGTTCGAACCTTTGTATCATTTCATGCACCAGAATCCAGAAGTATCTGCGAAAAAGGGATGCCATGCATTCCTGGCTCATGTTGTCGATGAGACGCAAAAAGTTAAAGGCCTCGAGAGCATCTCTAAAGTCTGCAACTTTCCTGATGTCTTCCCCAAAGACATTCAAGGGATTTCTTCCGAGTGTCAAGTTGAATCCCGTATCAACTCAATCTCCAGAACTATCCTTATAGCTAAATCTCCATATCGTCTAGAGCCGACGAAATGTGAGAGTTATCCAACCAGCGCAATGATCTGAACAGCAAGGAGTTCTTAAGTTATTATATGTGAACTTTATTGCGTTCAAATCATTTTCTATTCTTGCTAGGACCACATCATGGGGATGTGGGTCGAATAATAAACGAGAAATCTTAGTGCATAGACAAACGTTTAGGATACATCCAGAGGCAACCATTGTTGCTCACAAACTCTTTTCTTGACATATAGTAGATCATGCCTCCGAAGAAGCAGAACCAATCCACCAGTAAGGCACCAATCCTCCAGATGGACTCAACTACGTTCCAAGCTACTGTCACAACAGCTGTAGTAGCCGCTCTAGTTGTTCTTAATGCTAACAACCCAAATGAGAACGAAAACAGTTTCCACACCTCGAATTGTAGCAGCACACCAGAAAACCAACAAGGACTTATCCAGGAGGACACTCCAACTCCCAGACCCAAGAGCGCCAAACGAAAATTCTGGAGAGGGGTGAAGCGCAAGTCGTCTCAGAAACTAGCTAAGAGACGACAACCCGTGATAACTACTACAACCACCACATCCGCCAAACCAGTGCCAACGCCAGTGCGACAATATGCTATAAAACTTCCAAGCTACGAGAAATGTAACTTCCACCACGTAGGAAAGTGTCAAAAACTTCAATGTAAGAACTGCAACAGATAAGGACACACCACCCATTACTGCAAGGCACCTACACAGTCAAACACCTCAAAGATGAGTAAGGTTTGCTACAATTGTGGCGAACCCGGACATTTCAAAAGAAATTGTCCAAGGGCTAATGATGGCAAGGAAGCCCGCTTCGCAAATACCCCGACCCAACACATCACTTCCACTACTGATGCTAGCATAGTCCAAGTGTGATGCGTATGTGGCGAAATGGGACATCTCAAAAGAGACTGCCCAACAGAGAAGAACAATAAGGTAACACCAGGAGTCTAATCTCAGGGAATGAGGAAGCATCAAAGAAACCTGTTGTGTATTGGTATGTTCCAGAAACCTCAATAAATATTCATAATCGTGATTTCTTTCACGTCCAAATTTAATCACGACGTACTTTTAAAAGTTGATGCCCTAATGGGTAAATTATGGTAGCCTAGTGTTACATTAGAGGTAGTTGTGTTTATTCATGACTTGTATACGCCAAGCAATCACAGGAAAATCTAGTGAGAACCATTCCATCGAGAGTCATAGTTTCAAAACATCAGGACCCTCGCATTAGTAGTACCCACCAAGCTCAAATGAAACACAGAAAACACCAGAGACGTTCATCTAGGAACATCAATGTTCTAACAAAACGATCCTCCCGGACTAACTTATCGCACGATTCTACGACATCATCCTGTCTAGCTCGACTGAGTTTATGTTATATCAAACCCTTTTGTCTTAAATCGTTCGATAGCGAAACTCCTGTCGCTTGTGACGACAAACTAGATGTGAACTTCAAAGAATTCATCTCTCTCCAAAACCCGAAAGTATTCATACGAAGAGTATCCTCCACAAAGAGAAGGACAAAGTAAGGGAATCATTCGGACACTTGAAGATGCGTAGTGGGACACATATCTACCCTTAATTGAACTTTCTTGCAACAACGGCGACCTTTCCAGTAGCAAAGTTGCGACGTTCGAAGCCCTCTGTAGCCATAAGTACAAACCCGATCTGCGCTGAGTTGAGGTGGGCAACACACAGCTAGACAAGAGTCAAGTCCACAATAACACTCTCGCAAGTCATCATCTGAGAGACGACAGAAAGGATCGTACGAAAGGGCTACGCCGATGAGAGACAAAAACCCTTGAAATGCCAAGTTGGTGACCGTGTCCTTTTAAAGGTCTCACCCTGTAAAGGCCTGATACACTTCGGAAAGCGTAGAAAGCTAAATCCAAGATACGTTGGACCGTCTGAGATCCTAACTAGGATCGGTCCCGTAGCGTACAAACTCCAGTTACCTCGAGCATTTAGCAGCGTCCATCCCGTCTTTCTTGTGACGAACAAAATAATCGTCCGTCTGATGAGACACTTGTAGCTCCCCTCGTCGAGATCGAGCTAAACGTAATTCTACGTTTCGTGGAAGAACCTGTCGAAATCATGGACCGAGAAGTCAAACGCACGAAGCAGAGCCGTATCCCGATAGTCAAGGTTCGTTGGAATGCCAAGCGGGGACTTGAATTCACTTGGGAGCACGAGAATCCAAGGAAACAAAAGTACCCCATCTTTCCAAGTCCACGAGTTACAACTTTATTCTAGAATTTCGGGACGAAATTCCCTCTAACGGGGGGATGATGTGACAACCCAAAACTTTTATCTTGTACACTTAGCCAATTATATCAATGTTAAACTCGTTTCAACTATCTTTTAGCATTGTTTTGAGCCTATTTGGATGATCTAAAGCCTTGTACAACCAAAGTTTGAAGTAGGGATCGGTTGGTTTAAGATTTAGGGTTGCAATTAGGCCAAACACTCCATCAAAAGGAGTATGTGGCCGCACACCTGAGTGTATGGCTGCACACATGAGTGTGTGGCCGCACACCTGAGTGTATGGCCGCACACATGAGTGTGTGTGGCCACACATCCGAGTGTATGGCTGCACACATGAGTGTGGGGCCGCACACCCAAGTGTATGGTCGCACACACGAGTGTATGGCAATACCAATCCCCTTTATTGAATTAAAGGGGACCAGATCCGGGTCCGCTTTCTTCTCTGCTGCCTGGGTGAGGCAGAGTTTACAGCAGGGTTGTATGGGCTTCCTGGCGTACGTGATGGATGCACGGATTGTGTCAGAGAGCCTGAGTTCTATCTCTGTGGTTCCGATAGTGTGCTAGTTTCCTAACGTTTTTCCCGAGGAGTTGTTGGGTGTGCCTCCCAATAGGCAAGTGGAGTTCCGGATTGATTTGATTCCGGGAGCGGCGCCTATCACCAAGGCACCTTATCGCCTTGCACCACCAGAGATGCAGGAGTTATCCTCACAGCTTCAAGAGCTGCTGGGGAAGGGATTTATTTAACCGAGTAGCTCGCCGTGGGGAGCGCCGATCCTTTTTGTCAAGAAAAAGGATGGTTCACACCGGATGTGTATTTGTGACAACCCAAAACTTTTATCTTGTACACTTAGCCAATTCTATCAATCTTAAACTCGTTTCAGCTATCTTTTAACATTGTTTTGAGTATGTTTGGATGATCTAAAGCCTTGTACAACCAAAGTTTGAATTAGGGATGGGTGGCTTAAGATTTAGGGTTGCAATTAGGCCAAACACTCCATCAAAAGGAGTGTGTGGCCGCACACCCGAGTGTATGGCCGCACACCCTAGTGTATGGCGGCACACAGGAGTGTTTGTGGCCACACACCCAAGTGTATGGCCGCACACATGAGTGTGTGGCCACACACCCGAGTGTATGGCCGCACACACGAGTGTGTGGCCGCACACCCATCCTCAAACTGCACACTCATCCATATTTATATAGGGTGACCCCTTCACTCATTCCTTTCATTTGGCTGCACTCTAATTTCTCTCTCTACTTTCTCTCTCAAAAAACTTCATACAAGAACGCTCTTAAGGCCTCAAAAACGTGAGTTTTCCATCACCTAGCTTATTATACATGAAGGACCCATTGATTTAAGCCCTTAATCATCAAAGTTCATAATGTTCTTCATCACTTGAAGGTGTACGGCCGCACACCTTCATAAGGTGGCCGTACACACCTTAAAAGCTCTCCAAAGTGAAGAGTTTGGCCTTTATTCAATAGTAGGACCTGGTATTAGCACTAGAACATCTAAAAATCGACATTTCAAACATAAATGAGGAGTGTACGGCCACACACTCCTGTGTGAAACCGCACACACAGTCTGGCCGCACACACACCCTAATGACCATACACCTCATTTGTTTGATAACGTAAGGTCCCGACAAGCATTTCCAAGTCTTTAGGGTGGTTTCCCGTCATGTTTTGTCATGGAATTCCTAAATCTAATACATATATGTGCTATTATATGTTACTAGGATCACATGAGTGTGAAACCTCAATTGACACTCAACACTCGTAACCAATCATCCGCTCGAATCATCCGTCAAACGGTGAGTTCATACCCCTACGCTTTTTCCGAGTTTTGCATGTTTTCAGGGGGGATACAAGAAAAAGTACAAGGAAACTTGTGCTCAAATATATTATTTTGTTTAAGATAATTATATTTTCAGTATGCTTTCAAACATGGAAAACAATTTCACCAACCGATTAAGAAATCAACACGTAGAAAAAGTTTTCAAAACTAGAACAATGAACTTGTGAATCATGTAGTAAAATGTATTATTTTATAAAGGATTCATGCAAATCAATAACGGGATTTTCTGTACTATTACTTGTAAATTTGTTAGGCTAAGTTTGAGACACGTCCTTGGTAACACTCCCACAGAATCAGAGTGTAGGACTAGCACTTGTGGCCAGAGTCTCTTGTAGGGAGAGCGTCACTGTTGTATATAGATCTATACGGGATTGACAATCCCGCACCTCACTGCTAGCTACAGTCGGACTTGTAGGTCTGCGGGTGACAAAGTCATTAAGGATAAAGGCCGTTGCGGGCTATATCCAGTCAGTTATGGTCATGAAACTCAAAACCTAGGTAGCAGAGATTTGCTTTTGTAATAATGAATCAAGTGAACTAACCTCAAAGTAACAACCGATTTAATTACTGGAGGGTATTAATAATAATATCTTTAGGACTTAGTTCATCACGATTTTCTTTTATTTAGTTTTTAAAGGTAATATACCTCTCTGGTTGTAACCAGGGTTTTTAAAAGAAAACTGATTTTATCAACACGAGTATGGTAGATACTTGCAAACCTCAGCTTAAAACGGATAATCAACCATCAACCTTTAAGGAAAATATAGGATTTTCCCGGGATAAAGCGAATAGTCAAAATAGACTGTTTTACAACCAACGGATATTCATATTCATTCCACAACTCCTTGGATAGTACATATCTTGTACGAATCTGGAAGTCATGGAAGGAATGGGCTTTCAAAAACGCTTTTCATAAGAAAATATAGGATTTTCTTGAGGAACACTTTTCAAAAGGATCAAAGAATATTTTTCCACCAATAACTAAATGCTTCTGAACTCACCAGCTTTATGCTGATATTCTTTAAAATTGCTTGTATTTTCAGGGAATTAGTAGACAGGTACTTCCAGGAGTTCGGAGAAGTCGGAGCATTAGAGTCGCGTCTTTACTATTTTACTTTTGATATGAACAAAACTATGTATTAAACAATGTAAACCTGTAACGACCCAAATTTCAAGGCCGAGTTTTCATTTTTGAAATTAATAAATTTAATAAACATTTTACCAAAACATTGTCGATAAAACATTACATTACAAAATCATAATGTTGTGTCTCAAACCACAGCATCAAAAGTAATGAAAATCATAGTACAGTCCCAGAAACTCAATGCGGAAACCAGGTGTGTGTGATGCGTTGCTACACCGTCGGCTCCTTCCCCTTCGACGAAGAGGTGCCTGAAACCGAAACCAAAACTGTAAGCACAAAGCTTAGTGAGTTCCCCCATCATACCTCATACCATACAGTATCATCGGTATCTTTCAACCGGTAACCTTCATCGGCATCGTTCAGCCGGTAACCGTCATCGGTATCTTTCAACCGGTAACCATCATCGGTATCTTTCAACCGATAATCATCATCGGTATCTTTCAACCGGTAACTGTCATCGGTATCTTTCAACCAGTAACTGGGGACTATTTCACCCCTACCACTAGCATACAACAACAGATATAAGCATACAGTCAGGCATATCCGGGTACTAACCTACCCTTTGGTCCAAAGGACCACTGTCAGGTAACTAATCCCTACTATACCCATAACATCTCATACAGATAATTTTCATGACCAAAACACATAACCAGACCAAGATAATTATCACAAAGACCATTATCTTATAAATGTCCCTTTTTGGTGGGCAGGCATTGTATCCTTAGACCCACCCCTACTGGAAGGTAACTCACCTCAATGTCGTGTAGTGTTTGAATTATCCTCGGCGCACAAGTCGACTCCTCGACCCCTACACGACAACCTTCAAGTCAACACACAGCACGTGCAACCCTAAACAGGGTTAGTCCAAGTCCAGTAAAAGTCAACTTCAAGTTGACCCGAATCGCCGAGTTGGGCCGCCAACTCGCCGAGTCCCTCACCCTTTGCTCGTCCTTATCCACGTCTCGACTTGTCGAGTTTGGCATCGACTCGACGAGTTCCTCTCTTGTATGAACATCGCATGAAACTCATCCGACTCGCCGAGTTGTATGAACACTCATCGAGTCCACCTTCATCTGATGAACAAGTCCTGTCCTTGACTCACCGAGTTGTATGAACAACTCATCGAGTTCATCTTCAATCTTAAGGAGATTGCCTTGGACTCACCGAGTCCGTTCTAGTACTCGTCGAGTCCCATGAACTCTAGGTCCAAAATTACGTCCATTGCGTTGGGTCACTCTTTCTGTCCGGTTACAACCCTTCTAACAATCAACTGAGTTCTTTTGACCCTCAACAGATATGGGACTCAAAGCCTTGGACTCATCGAGTCCCATGAATGGACTCGCCGAGTCGGTCACGTCCACACTCTAAATCCCGATTTCTGATGTACAACCTTTGATCAAAAGATAGATCCAAGCTTCTACAATCTATCTAGCACGTAAAGTTACAAACTTTACGTGCTTGCATGGGACTTTGAGCTCGAAAAGATATAAAACAATCTCTTTTGATGCAAGGGACCTTTCATGGGTGCCAAAGCAGCCCCTAACTGACTTGTGACCCCCTTAACGATGTGATTCAGAAGCTCCAACCCCCAACCATGTTTGCAATCATGATTGGCCATCAAAAATGGCTTATAAAAGCCCTAAATCTCCCCAAAAAGGGATCTAACAAATGAAAGAGCAAGGTTACAGCTTTTTACCTTCAATGAACTGTAGAATATGCACAAACTTGGGTCCCCTTGGTCTTTACTTGCTTCCTCAAGCTTTTTCTCCTTCCTTCTTAAGACCACAAGCACCAAAATCACCACCAAGGCTTAGATTGCTTCAATAACGGCTAGGGTTTCAATGAGAGGTGTTGTGGGAGCATAAGGGACGTTGTGGCCGACATAACATTGTTTAAATAGGGTGCAAACCCTTGGATTAGGGTTTTTGTCCAGACAGGGTCTACTCGTCGAGTCCACTGCTTAAACCCCGCTTCTACTCGACGAGTTGGTCCTTTAACTCGCCGAGTCCAAGGCCAAAATGCAAGATATTTGAATAATTAAACAAAAAGAATACGTACCAAGAACCAGGTGCTACAAAACCTTTTTCATATATGTATTCAATGTCTGGTTGTGTTTACTATGCTTGCTATGATACAATTGATGTGATACTACGCATGACGTCAGCCACCCTTGAACGATTCAGCCATTCCGGTTTGGGGGTGTGACAATATTGATTACCGAGAGTTGAACAAGTTGACGGTCAAGTACCATTATCCAATTCCAAGGATCGATGATTTATTTGATCAGCTGTAGGGGGCATCTTGGTTTTCCAAGATTGATTTGAGATTCGGATATCACCAAATGAGAGTATCCGAGGAGGATATTCAGAATACGGCCTTTAGAACTCATTATGGGCATTACGAGTTTGTGGTGATGCCTTTCGGGGTCACCAACGCACCTGCGACATTCATGGATCTCGTAAACCGGGTGTACAGGCCTATGTTGGACCGGTCGGTGATCGTGTTCATCGACGATATCTTAGTATATTCGAGATCCAGAGAGCAGCATGAGGAGAATCTGTGAGAGGTTCTTGGGGTTTTGAGGTCAGAGAGGTTGTATGCCAAATTATTCAAGTGTGATTTCTGGTTACGAGAGGTCTAGTTTTTAGGACATCTCGTTAATCATAATGGGATATTGGTCGATCCGGCCAAGATCGAGGCGGTTATGCGATGAGAGGTACCGAGATCCCCATCCGATATCAGGAGTTTTCTGGGCCGTAAACTCCCACAAAGGGGTTATTTGGTGCCCTAAACTCCCCATTTGACTTGGAAAAATACTTAGGAATTTACCCACTACCACTTAAGCCCTTAAAACACCAAAAGAAAGAGGGTATAGGAGCTTACGGCCGTAAGATCCCTTGCTTATGGCCGTAAACTCCTCAAAGGGGCCATTTCATGCTTAAACTCATTCACACTTTATGGTTTTGGACTTAGGATAATTCCATGAGCAAGTATAAGCCTTAAAACACCCTAGAACACCCTCACCATGAGTTTACGGCCGTAAACTCATGGGGAGTAGTCCCTGGGCCGTAAACTAAGTGTTAAGGGTTTACTCAAGATAGAGGAGGGAAGTACCTCGGCTCAAGGACCTTCCGAAGGGCAACGAGCTGAGGCAGTCTATACCCCTGTCAATCCTTCCCTCCCGACCTCAAGAAGACCATACCTAGGAGACCTTCCCCATTGCAGCAAGTGCAGCTACCATCATCATGGTGTCTGCCGAGAGCTCTATTGTGCTAAGTGCCACATGTTGGGGCATACTGCTCGCGTCTGCAGAACCCCGGTTGAGTTCATTACATCAACCACCAATGTGGCGACCCGTACAGTTTGCCACCTGTGTGGTAAAATGGGACACTTCAAGAAGGACTGCCCAACCGAAGGGAAAGACAAAGACACAGAAGGAGCCTGACACTACTGCTTAGGGAGAAGCGGCAAGGAACTCGTTAGATTTTGGTACGTCTCTCGATCTCGGATAACTAAACTAAAAACAATAAAAGATTAATTCAAAATGTAAATTCTTCCCAGTAAGGTGAAAGTCGCAGCACTGTTATAAGATTTAAAAATTCATCAGGTAAAACTATAATGGCTAAACATATACGTTACGGCCATGTATATTTAAGATGGACAGACCTAGAGTGAGCGAATGCCGCCTCATTTCTTGTTCCTCGTTTGGTTGTGGATTTAGGGCGGGGTCGTTCAGTCAACAGTCCTCCCCACCTTAAATATACATGACTAGTATATGTGAGGCGATTATAGCAATCTAACACTTCCTAAGTGTGCATGCAACCCTAATAAACCTTGGATCTATGTTTGTCTAAATACATGCAAAATAATAATTTTCCAAGGTTCATAACCTATCTAACATGGCATGGGGTACTTTTAAACATAAAAGAATTAGATGAGATTACATACCTTTTGATGATGAGTTCAATTCCTAAGGAGTTTGAGGGCCAAGCACCAATAGTGTGAATGCCTCAAACGGAATCACAAAACACCACAAACTCTTGGAAAACTTTGAGAGAGTATACACACTTCTATTTTCGGCCACACACAAGCACACACACACACACTAGTTCACTAGTTTCCCTTAGGGGCCATTTCATGCAACATAAGCATGCTTATATAGTGTACATGATTAGGGTGAAACCCTAATAACCCATGTCTTTTCCTTTCCAAGGATCCATGGGTTAAAAGCTCCATGGATCATCCATGGACTTCCATATAAGCCTAGCCCATTAACAAATGAGTGTTAGCCCACACTATATAAAACCAATAGCCCACAATTTAATTAGTCTTCCTTTTAATCTCTAAATTAATTCATAATTAATTTAAGACTAATACTAATTAAATAACATAACTTCATATTAATATATTATAACTTATAATATATTAATAAACATATGTGTATAACTCTCATAAAATTATCCATAAATAGTTTGGATGAGATGCAACCCAAATGGACCATGCCGGGTCGGGTCAAGTATATACCAAATAAGTTTTGGACTTAGACACCTTATCCAACAGACTCCCACTTGGATAAGTCTAATAACTATATTTGCGTATGTTACTTCAGGAACCAACCAGCAATCGTAGCTCTCGAAAACTCCGTTGAACTATGAAGCGCCATTTTTAGATAAGTGATCATATAATCCTCTGTTCTCATGATATCAGCCGGACAAATACATGGAACAACGTCGTACTTATTGTCCAGCAGTTTGTTTCCCGATTTTCAATTTGTTTGAGAAAGAACTTAATCGAACACATCAATTTTAGTTTTGACCGGACGGTACATAGGTCACAACAAAATCATCGAGGAGCCCAGATATCTCTTCTATTTCTAGAAGGAACAGATAAACTTCGACTCATATGCTTGTTCTACTACTTGTTGAATTGTACACAAAGGCACGTTTTATAACATCAAGTTACTGATGCGTTTACGTGCAATCAATGCACAACCAACTCATAGGTAACAACTCATATCTCTAAGTTTAAAGATTTATATGATATTACCGTCTCACGATCACTCGAGATAAATTCCATGAAGTGATACAAGTGAGCGTGGGTTTAATCCAATACTCATAACTTATGAGCACTCATGAATGTTGTAGCAACCATTGCTATGACTAAACCCATTTAGCCATCTACAAACTCGATTCATGACAGTCTTGATTCATACCTACTTCCAACATATGAACGACTGTGGAGTGTTTAAATAACTTAGTCATTCGGAAAGAATAACCTAGCTATTTTGGAAGTCAAAACATGCAAAGTGAAACACAATAATAATCGAATCCAATATGGTCTCAGAACCCTTTTGAATATAAATAGAACCACCTTTTATTTATCACCATATTGATTACACATTATTCATTGTATAATGTTTCAAATAATCAACTTAAGACTTGAATAAAAACAACAGTCGTCCCATGCTCCTAGCATGTACACTTTGTTTTTCTAAACAATAGTTATGCCATACTCCAAGTATGCACACTATGTTTGTCTATGATCCTTACATTGTGATGTAAATCGATTGAACATGATTCCATTGATACTCATTTCACAATCCCAAATCCTTATTTTAAATGTGAGAATCCCCGATTCCTATCATTTACCAAAAAATCTATTAGATTTTAAACTTTTATGCAATGTTCCTCTTGTAATGATTATGCACAAAGTCACCAAAACCTTGTCACCAGTCATTACAGAGTATTCCAAGGAAGGTCAACTTCTACGGAACGGAAGTCTCATATTCAAAGTAGATTGCTTTGAACATCCTTCTTGCATTAAGGTTTTCTAATCTTACATAGATTGAATAACTTCCACCTATGGAGACATTTCCACGGTCCCATTTTGACTATCACTTCCGAACAAGAGTTACTTCTTTTCAGAATATGTCAATATGGTCCTTTCCGACAACTTACATCATACTTCCAACTGTCCCTGAGCAACCAATCTTTGGCGAACCTCAGATTTGTCCTCGACAATTGCTTAATCACTTTAGTCATATCCAGTTCTAGACTTTTCCCTTCTAAATGCCCTAAGCATTTGAAAATTTAGAAAGGATGAATATTATAGCACATGAAATCGATCCTATATCCGAAGCATATGGGACACGATTCATGATGTCTCACATAAAGACATGATACTAGACCAGTCTTTTGCTACAATATTTTTTATTTGCCATGTTTTTCAAAATTTAACTATGAAGAGGGATGTCGTAGTCATAATTGAATTTTGAGAACGCAATATATATAGAATTTCCTTAAGTCGAACCATTCAGACATAAAATTCATATATATGTCCTTGACTAAAGATGATTAAAATCTCAATCTAAGCTTCTAGAATTGAAATGAAGTATAATTTCCTCTCCCTTAATTATAACAAAGCAACTTTTCAACCCCTGCAACTTCACGAATTGAAACTTTGTTTTCTATAATTAACATTGCTAACTTGCAACACTAGACGTAATAATCATGCTCCCACTAACATGATGATTATCAGCATAACACTTATGCTCCCACTAGCTCTGACATATTTCCAGAAATCTACTGGACTTCTGAAATTTAGATTCATACACCCTTTCTTAGATAGCTCACATGTGTGTCTAAGCAATTTCAAGAACTATGAAAAGGGATGCCGTAATCATAGTCTCAATTGCTTAGGCATTTTCCATTTCTCACAAGTCCATGTTAGTGTGCCGGTTAGCAACCCACGCTCCACTAACGACTTTTGAAAATGCAAATAACACAATTGATATCTACGTAAAATCTACTTAGTGAAAGCGTTTCCTCACCATCTTTTTCATGAATCGGAGAGAAACCTTATGATACTTAGATTTTATAGTGTATGAGTTCCTATCCATGTGAATTTGTCAAAACCATAATCACAAGATAAGGTTAATGACAAATTCAGCCTTACATGGATTAAACTTGTTCAATCTTAGTTTCTTGTCACCTTGGTAGCACAAGGCCCACCAATGCTTCCAAGTTGAACTCTGATAACTTACGTGCAAATTCAACTTATTTGAAGTAGGTACAGAAATAAGAATTATGTCAACACGATAGGTTGCAAACCTTAAGTCGTGTGCTAGTGATAAATTACAAGTTTTACTCTTGATTAAATCTTGAAACTCTTTCAGGATCTTTAAGGCTCCCACTGTCCCCTTGACATATAAGTTTCCCCAGTCAAGAACCATTCCTTGACAAAACAAATATTCAAGGGACAATGTGGATTCTTATCAAGACTAACACTTCACACAATTGGTCTTAGTTGGTCTTTGTCTCATCCAAGACATCACAACTTACCAATCTCAAATGTACAAGGGTAGAAACATTCTACACTACATTTGATAAGTGTTTTAAACCTTACTTTATGTCACTCAATGTTACAATCTTGGAGTATGACTCTAAGAATTGTTTTGGAACGAAGTATGACTCATCTTCTCGATCTTAACCAATCCAACAATTCATGACCTCTCTTCTTAGCCATAACAATGCACAAAGACGTCCTTAGAGTATGAATTTGTGATATGGTTTCATAATCATTAAGATGATCATGAAATACGATACTAAAGTACTCTCCCATCCTTTCAGATTTGAGAAACTTTTATCTTTCTGCCTAATTTGATTCTTCTCATTTGTTTTGTCATACATTGTAGCCTTTCCAATGTTACAGAATTATACTTAACCTTATAAGTATAATCATATTTACCAATCTTTAGTAAATCATGACAAATCAATCTTTGTGGTGGACCTTGACCAGCACACACCCAGTGTACCTAATTCCTTAGTCCTTCAACTGACTCACATATACATGTGATCAAAGAATTAGTCTTAATTTTCAAATATGAAAATTCTCATTCATCATACAATACAACTTGTATGATTCCAAGTTTCTGTCCAATTGAAACTTGGGTGATGAAAAACTTTCTTCATTTGGTAAATTCAGACACTACCACAAATGAAGGAATCAAATCCACTTTCCAATATTGCTATTACTGGAAACATATAAGCAACAATTTCCACAGATGCCATTGTAAGGATATTTTTAAAATAAATAAAATTAAAACCCTTTTTTTATTATTTTAAAACTTTGCGGAAAAACTTATCCTTACAATCCACATGAAAACCTTGTTGTTATCTATTCATAAGCAATATATTATAACTCTTAAGCAACAGCTCAAAATTCTGATTACCGAACCATGCGATCGAAACCCACCTTCGCAATCAGAATCAACATATACTCACTTTAATCTTCCTATTTGATTCTTAAAACATCAGCATGTGACCCATTCACATTATGTAATAAGAATCTCCAAATAGAAACTTAATAGAGTTAGATAGTGGATTTTACTCGAAGTAGAGTCAAACCTCTTGACTTGATCAACCTTATGACCTTTCAGGTGAATAGGGCAGCTTCGCAACCAATGCCCCTTCCTTTGGCAACAAAACACATGGACCCTTTGGTAATGGCACATGAGACTATCTCAGACTTAGCCTTTCTCTTTACCATTTGGTCAACCGAGTTGACTATGGCCGATCCCTTTCCATTGGAAAGAGAAATCTTTTTCTAGATATCCAATGCTACCATTGTCAATGTCCATTTAAGACTTGGGAAGTTGTTCTTTTAATCAAATTTGCTTTACTGGTGTTCCAAATCATTGCTGATTCCACAACACCAAGCAAATAGATAACATCATTAAGGGTCATGTCATAGTCTGTCTCATAGTAGTCCCAAAGAGACTCACTATGTTACTAATAAAGTGATTGAACATCCAACTTTCACGAGACTTTGACACCCAACTCTCCCGTCTTGTTAATATGTGACTTTATCTCCAAGATGTGAGCACACATAGACTATGTTTTCCAATAGGGATTGAGTGACTTTAAACTTTTCAAGAACTTGTGGGTGAGGGAGAATAATTGGAGGAGGTGGAGGAAGTGAAGCATGATGTTGAGGGACACCATCTTCAAGAGATTTGGGAAGATCATAGTTGTCTGAACCAGACATCTATAATGGGTGAAAATCAAGTTAGTTGATTCAAAGTCCTTAATATAACACCCAATATGAAATATTAAGGCTAGGACCCAACACAATATTTTATAATTTGGAAGAGGGATGTCGTAATCCAAGCTATAAAATATTTGAAGGTAGGCGAATGACGATTCACCAATTTCCACCATGAAAAACGAAATAATTTATTAGGTTTTAATTGGATTTGAAATTCCTAGATCTTTTGAGATTCATTGAACTTTTCAATGACATGTTTCAATCTCGAGTGTGCCCTCTCAAATTTTGTGCCTGGGATGCCGAGGATCACAAAACAAGGTGTGAATAACCATACCAATTCACTTGGTACCCTTAATATTATCACCTAATCAATGTGCCGGTTAACCACACATGCTCCATTGATCTATGACAAACATTAAGTCACCCTTCGTGATCCTTACTAGTCCATGTTAATGTGCCGGTTAACCACACACGCTCCACCAACGACTTGGTAAGGTACAAAGTGTGAATTCCATGGGCTAGCACCAAATTCACATTTTTCCTAAAGTAACTAAGATTAGGAATTAAATAAAAAATATTTAGTTACTTTATAATAATCATTATACTTTTAATGAGAATTTAAAGTCATTGTCCTACCCGTTCGGCTAACGACCCTCCACTGATCAAGCAAGCGGTGGGTGAGAGTGGACACCCATTAAGTCGCCATTTTATAGGCAACAACCTTATACCCACCTTATAGACCGGCTTCGTGAATGAGGCCTACTAACGGTAAAACGACTTGTTCTTATACATATATACAATAATTAACCATTAATGTTATAAATAGTATAAGTGTTGAATTTTAACTTTTAAAATTCTAAGTGTTGGAATTAAAGTTTATTAAAGTGTGTGAAACTTTTCCAAATTCCAAAACTTGAGGGCAAGTTTTGAAACTATTCAAAACTAATTAATTCCATGATTTATGTGTTTAAAGTAGTTTTAATCCAAAAACTCTTCAAGTTCCATAACTTGAGGACAAGTTATGGAAGACTTTAAACTAATAAAAGAATTACTTTTCTTTATTTTTATAACTTATGGAATTAATTAAGGTTACATTTTATTTATATATTTATTAATGAAGTGACTCTTGAACCTCCATAACTTAAGGACAAGACTCTTCATCTTTTGTAACCATCCAAAACTTTTCATTTCATAACTTATGAATTAAAGGTTCATAAAAATGAAGACTCTTCATTTTATGTAACTTATGTGTTTTTAATGTGTGTTAAAGAAAAGTGACCTTTGGATATCCATAACTTGAGGACAAATTATGGACTCCATTAAAACACATAAATGATCAAGAATTAATTCTAAACAATTCAGCAAATAATTCCTACCATCTTCTAAATTCATAAGAACATGAACATGATCATCAAAATTTCAAGAATTATATGAACACATAAAAATCATGGAATTTTGATGTATGCTATTGTAAATGGATTAGAATAACCATTACACCAACTAAAACAAGTTTTAAAACACCAAAATAGTTTAGAGTAATGTTTCTAGTCCATTTCCAGCAGCAAAAGTCGAAATTCTGCATTCTGATCATTCTACTCGCCGAGTGCACGAACCTACTCACCGAGTAGGATGAATTTTGCCTTGAACTCGACGAGTCCCCCCATGGATGGCATGGGGTACTTTTAAACATAAAATAATTATATGAGATTACATACCTTTTGATGATGAGTTCAATTCCTAAGGAGTTTGAGGGCCAAGCACCAATAGTGTGAATGCCTCAAATGGAATCACAAAACACCACAAACTCTTGGAAGACTTTGAGAGAGTATACACACTTGTATTTTCGGCCACACACAAGCACAAACACACTAGTTCACTAGTTTCCCTTAGGGGCCATTTCATGCAACATAAGCATGCTTATATAGTGTACATGATTTGGGTGAAACCCTAATAACCCATGTCTTTTCCTTTCCAAGGATCCATGGGTTAAAAGCTCCATGGATCATCCATGGACTTCCATATAAGCCTAGCCCATTAACAAATGAGTGTTAGCCCACACTATATAAAACCAATAGCCCACAATTTAATTAGTCTTCCTTTTAATCTCTAAATTAATTCATAATTAATTTAAGACTAATACTAATTAAATAACATAACTTCATATTAATATATTATAACTTATAATATATTAATAAACATATGTGTATAACTCTCATAAAATTATCCATAAATAGTTTGGATGAGATGCAACCCAAATGGACCATGCCGGGTCGGGTCAAGTATATACCAAATAAGTTATGGACTTAGACACCTTATCCAACAAAATAGGTCATTGTGTGTGTTCGAGTCCTTGCGTGACACCGAACGCCCAAAAGGCACCTTCGTCGGACATACTTAACACCAGGTGAGTTCATACCCCTGAATGAACCTTTCAATGTTTTTACATGTTTTATAGGGGGGAATACAAGTTAAACATGTCAGTTATCATATCAATCACATGTGATTGATAACCCGCATGCACAAGATTTTACCACTGTACACTGTTTTTACCGAGTAGGACAGTATAATGGTTTTCAATTGTTTCAAACTCTTACTTATACTGTTTTATCTAAATTCATTCTAAACTGGTTTATGAAAGATTTTCTAAGGTTTTCAAACATATTTTACAAAACAATACAAATTGTGATTTTCTCCGGATATAAAGGTTTTTCATCAAAGTTTCCCTTCTACGACGTATACTTTTACTTGTTAAATACTGCTGCTTTGCTTATACTTATTTTATTCTCCTACTCTGTAACGCTTTCACTTATACTTGTAGTCGCTTATACCTGATGGACGCTTATACTTATTCATACTCTTACTTAGAGATACACTTCTACTTCACTTCTACTTGATATCGCCTCTACTTCACTTATACTCGATACGCTCTTACTTCACTTATTGTCGTCTCTACTTTGTGATACGCTTATACTTGTTTGACACTCTCACTTCACTTGCGACCACTCCTACTTCACTTGTTAGACACTCCTACCTCACAAAGATCACTTCTACTTGATACACACTCAGTCGTAATTAGATATATATATATATATATATATATATATATATATATATATATATATATGTGTGTGTGTGTGTGTGTGTGTGTGTGTGTGCTTATATAGGTACATATAAGTAATGATTGAAAGACTTAGGAAGGCTCGTCTGCCCTATTTCCTTTTCTTCGTTGAGATGTGGTCTGGTGGGATCGGATGGTCGTCCGAAGGTCGTTTGACTCATTAGTTATATATTATGTATATGAGCATGGACATATAGAAATTCTCTAGTCAGTTCAGTTAAGAGTCTCTACCTTTAGCCTACACTTACATTAGAAACCCACTATTGGGAAGTCTCTACCTCTAGTTCAGCACTTACACACTACCCACTATTTGGAGGTCTCTACCCACTATTTGGGATGCATCTTCAGGACACGGCCTTCTCCATCGCCTAGTCGGTAACCAGAATCTCCTGTAGGGAGGGCGGACATTGCCTGTATAGATCTATACGGGATTGACAACCCTGCACCTAGACTGCTAGCTACAGTCCCGGTCTACCAAGCCAACGGGTGACAAATGTCACATCTTATAGACGCTTATAGGGCGTCTGGAACTCTAGTCAGTATGGTTACGAGTATCCCGGGTTACCTTATAATTCTTTGGCCTTAAGGTAACGGTATTTTTCCAGCAATTTACACTGTATGCTGGTAATTCATTTTCAGAGTCACACTGTTTGACCTTACAAGACGTATCTTTCATTTGATACTGTCTGGGGTCTGTCTCCTCTGTTTTGACCTTACAAGACGTATCCCTCATTTGATGTTGTCTGGGGTCTGTATCCACTGTATTCACAGAATCCACTGTATTCACTGTGTTCACTGTTTTTGACCTTGCTAAACGTATCTTTCATTTGATACTGTCTGCAGTTTGTATTCACTGTTTTGGACCTTACCAGTTGTACCTTTCATTTGGTACCTCCTGGGGTCTGTGTCTCCACTTGATTAGACCAAACCAAGCGTGTCGTTCGTTCGATACTCTCCTGGAGTCTATGATTCCTTGCCTTAGTCAGCAGTCCTCACTGCTGAGGCGTAGGTTATTCCCTGATGTCGTTGCTTTCTTTAATAATCAAATTCAGTATTTTGATAATGATAGCAATTTAGGGAAAACTACTTTTTACCACATAACACTGACCAGTCTTGGTAGAAGGCTGCTTTATTTAAAGAAAATATAGGATTTTCTGGAAAGAACTCTAATACACAGTAAGCACTTAACTACTACTTCATAATGTTATTTGACAAAATGACACTAAATACTTATGAACTCACCAGCATTTGTAAAAATGTTGATAATCGCTTTTCAAATAACTTGTATTCTCAGGTTAGCATTAGACAGGTACATCCCCGGAGCAGTTGATGAAGATGGCTTAGTGCCTCGCTGTACTTACATATAATTATCTGTATTACTTGTATTACTTTGATTTGATGTATTAATGTAACCATGTAAAATTATTACTATTAATGCAATGTCTTGTTGTACTTTGATTACTATAATGCATGTGTTGTGATACTTGACATGACGTCATCCACCCCAGAACGTTTCCGCCGTTCCGGTTTTGGGGCGTGACACAAGCATTAGGGTTTGTATGAGCACATAGGATGTTCTTAGGACCAAAACCCATCACTTTGATCACTAAATTAATTCTTGATCAATACTAATTAAATAATATTATTTAATATTAATATATTAAAACTTATAATATATTAATATAAATCACTAGTGTCCTTTTTCTTATTTTGTCTATCCAATTGTTCCGATGCCATGCAACCTAAATGGATCATGCCAAATCAAGTCAAGTACATACCAATTATAGTTATGGAATTAGAAACTAATCCAACAGTCTCCCACTTGGATAAGTCTAAAACTATTATTGCGTATGACTCCAAAACCCGACTAGCAATCGTAGCTCGTAAAGCCGCTGCCGAACTCTGACCTAGTCAATGACTTGTCCATTAGATAAGGGATCATATATTCATCCATTCTAGATATCATATGGACTGAGACATGTATTATAATCATTCTCTCTGTCCATTTGTTGTTTCTCGATTTCCGATTTATGATGACTGACTAATTAAACAAATCAAATCAGTCCAGGCTTGGCCAAGCACTTAGGGGTGTCATCACTAAATCATCGAGGGCCCACATATATCGCTTTTATCCCTCCAAGGGTAAAAGGAATGGATAAACTCTGAATCATATGCTTGTTCTACTACTTGTTGAATCATACACAAAGGCACGTTTTATAACATCGAGTTACCAATGCGTTTTCTTACAATCAATGTATAACCAACTCATAGTCAACAACTTATATTTCTTGGTTTGAAGAATATAAGATATTATCGTCTCATGATCACTCGTGATAAAATCCATGAAGTGATTCAAATGAGCGTGGGTTGAATCGAATACTCAAATCTCATTCCAAGAGCACTCATGAATGTTGTAGCAACTCTTTCTATGTCCAAAACCTTAGACATCTACAAACCCAATTCATAACAATCTTGTATTAATACCTACTTCCAATGTATTATCGACTGTGGATGGTTTGAATAACTTAGTCATCTGGGAAGAATGACCTAGTTATTTTGGAAGTCAAAACATGCAAAGTGAAACACAAGAATAATCGAATCCAATATGGTCTCAGAACTTATGAATATAAATAGAACACCTTTTATTTATCACCATATTGATTACACATTATTCATTGCATAATGTTTCAAAGAATCAACAATCTACTTGAATTAAAACAATAGTTGTCCCATGCTCCAAGCATGTACAATATGTTTATCCAAACAATAGTTATGTCATACACCAAGTATGCATACTATGTTTGTCTATGATCCTTACTTTGTGGAATAGATCAATTGAACATAATTCCAACGATTCTCATTTCACAATCCGAAATCCTTACCGTAAATGTAAGAATTCCAAATTCCATCCATTTACCGAAATCTGTTAGATTCTAAACTTATATGCACTGATCCTATTGTAATGATTATGCACAAAGTCATAAAGACTTGTCAACAGACATTACAGAGTATTCCAATGGAGATCAATTCCATGGAAACGAAGTCTCATATTTAAAGTACATTCCTTTGAACATCCTTCTTGCATTAAGTTTTCTAATCTTACACAAATTGAATAACTTCCACCTATGGAAACATTTCCATATTCCATTTTGACTATCACTTCTTAACAAGAGTTGCCTTTTTCAAAATATGTCAATATGGTCCTTTCCAAAAATTTACACCATACTTCCAACTGTGCATGAGCAACCAACATTTGGTGAACCTCAGATTGTCCTCGACAATTGCTTAATCATTTTAGTCATATCCAATTCTAGACCTTTTCCCTTCTTAATGCCCTGGGCATTTGGAAAATTTAGAAAGGATGAATATTATAGCACATGCAATCGATCCTATATCCAATGCATATGGGACACGATTCATGATGTCTCACATAAAGACATGATACTAGACCAGTCTTTTGTTATAATATTTCTATTTCTATTTGCCATGTTCTCATAATTCTGATTATGAAAAGGGATGTCGTAATCACAATCGAATTTTAGAACGTAAATAATGTTCCCATATATAGAATTTCCTTATGTTGAACCATTCCAACATAACATTCATATATATATATATATATATATATATATATATATATATATATATATATATATATATATATATATATATATATATGTACACTTGACTAAATTTGATTAAAACCTCACGATCTAAGCTTTTAGATTTGAAATGAAGTATAATTTCCTCTCCCTTAATTTTAGCAAAACAACTTTTCCCAATTGAATCTTTTGTTTTCTATAATTAACATTGCTAACTTGCAACACTTATTATAATTATCATGCTCCCACTATCATGATGATTATTTGCATAACACTTATGCTCCCACTAGCTTTGACATGTACTCAGAAATCAGTTGGACTTCTAGAAATCAATACTTTATTGACTATCTTACCAAAGTTCGGATTTCCGATACGAGATGTTTTGATAAAACTTTATCAAAATCATACACCTTTTCTAAGATAGCTCACATGTGTGTCTAAACAATTTTAGAACTATGAAAAGGGATGTCGTAATCATAGTCTCAATTGTTTAGACCTTTGTCATTTCTCACAAGTCAATGTTAGTGTGGTGGTTAACCACACACGCTCCACTAACGATTTTGAGAATGCAAATATGACAATTGCTATATACTTAAAATCTACTTAGTGAAAGCGTTTCCTCACCGTCATTTTCATGAATCGAAGAGAAACCCTATGACACTTAGATTTTATGGTGTATGTGTTCGTATCCATGTGAATTTTTCATAACCACAAGAGGAGGTTAGTGAGAGATCCAAACTCATATGGACTGAACTTGTGCAATCTTAGCTTCTTGCCACTTGGCAGCACAAGGGCCTACTATTGCTTCTAGGTAGTTATGAAAACAGTTGAGAACATGTAGAACTTAGATGTATAGTCAACTTTAACCGGAATGGGCACAGAAATAAGAATATGTCAACATGATAGGTTACAAACCTCAAGTCGTGCGCTAGTAATAAACTACAGTTTTTTTATTCTTGATTAGTTCTTGAAACTTTTTCAAGATCTTTTATACTCCCACTGTCCTCTTGACATATAAGACTCTCTTGCCAAGAACCATTCATTGACAAACAAATATTCAAGAGATAGTGTTGATTCTTATCAAGTCAAACACTCCACACAATTGGCCTTAGTTGGGCTTTGTTTTATCAAAAACATCACAGTTTACCAATTTCAAATGTACAAGTAGAACACATTTTACTCTTACATATGACAAGTTTTATAAACCTTGTTTAAGACATGTCACTCAAGTTACAATCTTGGAGTATGACTCTAAGAATTGTTTTGGAATGAAGTATGACTTATCTTTTTTATTTAACCAATTCAACAATTCACGATTCCTATTCTTAGTCAAACAAATGCACTAAGATGTCCTTAGAGGATTAATTGTGATATGGTTTCTTAATCACTAAGATAATCACAAAAGAAGATACTCAAGTACTCTCCTATCTTTTCAGATTGGAGAAACTTTTATCTTTCTGCCTAATTTGATTCTTCTTGTTCGTTCTACCTTACATTGAAACTTTTCCAATGTTTCATAATTACACTTAAACTTGTAAGTATAATCATATTCACTAAACTTTAGTAAATCATGACGAATAGCCTTATCGATCTTTGTGGTGGGCTTGACCAGCGCACAACCAACTGTACCCGATCTCCTAGTCCTTCACTTGACTCACATGTACATGTGCATAAGGAATTAGTCATAATTTTCCAAAGATGAAAATTCTCATTCATCATACAATACAAGTTGCATCATTCCAAGTTTCTATCCAACTAAAACTTTGGAGATGAGAATCTTTCCTTATTTGGTAAATTGTGACACTACCACAAATGAAAGAATCAAATTCATTTTCCAATATTGCTATCAATGGAATCATATAAACAACAATTTTTCACAAATGCCATTGTAAGGATATTTAAAATAAATAAATAAAAACTTTATATTATTTAAAAACTTGCAGAAAAATTATGCTTACAATGAAAATGCATATGAAAAACTATGTTGTTATTTATTCCTAAGCAATCATTCACAACTCTTTAAGCAACAACTCAAAATTCTGATCATCGAACCATGCGATCGAAATCCATCTCTTCCCGATCAGAATCAGCTTACTCTTCCTTTAAGCTTCCTCTTTTGTTTGATTCTTAAAACATCAACGTGTGACCTAGTCACATCATGTAATAAGAATCTCCAAGTAGGAGCTTAATAGAGTTAGATAGTGGACTTTACCCGAAGCATAGTCAAACACTTTGACTTTACCATCCTTATGTCTTTCAGGTAAATAGGGCAACTTCGCAACCAATGTCCCTTTGGAAATAGAAACATATGGACTCTTTAGTAATGGTACACCGGAGTATCTCAGACTTAGCCTTTCTCTTTACCATTTGGTCAACCGGGTTGACTATGGTCGATCCCTTTCCATTGGGAAGAGAAAGCTTTTTTGGATTACCAATGTTACCATTGTCAATGTCCATGGAAGTTTGGGAAGTCGGTCTTCCAACCAAATTTGCTTTATTAGTGCTACAAATCATTGCTGATTCAGCAGCATCAAGCAAATAGGTAAGATCATTAAGGGTCATGTCATACTCTGTTACATAGTAGTCCCAAAGAACTCACTATGTGACTTAGAAAGTGATTGAAGAACCTAGTCAACAACCAGCTTCCTCAAGACTTTGACACCCAACTCTCCCGGCTTGTCAATAAGTGACTTCATCTCCAAGATGTGAGTCCACATAGACTTTGCTTGCCAATAGGACTTGAGTGACCTTGAACTTTTCAAGAACTTGTGGGTTAAGGAGAATAATTGGAGGAGGTGGAGGAAGTGAAGTATGATTTCCATGTGCCAACCACGGAACATCATCTTCATTAGGAAAACTTGTTCCAAGAGATTTGGGAAGATCATGGATGTCTAAACCAGACATCTACAATGGGAGAAATTCAAGTAAGTTGATTTAAGCCCTTAATATAACACCCAATATGAAATATTAAGGCTAGGAACCAACACAATATTTTATAACTTGGAAGAGGGATGTCGTAATCCAAGCTACAAAATATTTGAAGGTACGTGAATGGCGATTCACCAATTTCCACCATGAAAAATGAAATAAGAACTAGGTTTTAATTGGTTTTGAAACTCCTAAATCTTTTGAGATTCATTGAACTTTTCAATGGCATGTTTAAATCTCGATTGTGCCCTCTCAAGTTTGTGACTGGGATGCCGAGGATCACAAACAATGTGTGAATAACCATGCAAATATACTTGGTACCCTTAATGTTTATCACTTAATTGATGTGCGGTTAACCACATGCGCTCCACCGATCCTATGATAAACATTAAGTTACCCTTTGCCAACCTTGTTAAATCCAAGTTAGTGTGCCGGTTAACCACACACGCTCCACTAACGACTTAAGCAAAGTGCAAAGTGTAATTTCATGGGTTAGCAACAAATTCACATTTTCCTAAGTAACTAATATTGGGAATTTTAAGAGTTTAGTTACTTAATATTTACCATTATCCTTTTAATGAAAGGAGAATTAGAGTCATGTCAAACCCGTTTGGCTAACGACCCTCCACCAGTCAAGGAAGCGATGGGTGAGAGTGGACACCCATTAAACTACCATTTTATAGGCAGTAACCTTATACCCCCCCCCCCCCTTATAGACCGGCTTCGTGAATGAGGCATACTAATGGTAAGACTGAATTTGTTCTTATACATATATATAACTATTAACTATTAATATTATAATAGTATAAGGGTTGAATTTTAACTTTTAAAATTCTAAGGGTTTAACTTGGAATTAAAGTATTCATGAGGGGAAACTTTACAAATTCCAAAACTTGAGGGCAAGTTTTGAAAAATTCAACAAACTTTTCAATTCCGTAACTTATGAGTTTAAAGTAGTTTTAATGGAAAAACTCTTCAAGTTCCATAACTTGAGGACAAGTTATGGAACACTTTAAAGCATTAAAAAAAATGAGACTCTTCATTTTTATAACTTATGGAAATCTTATGAGTTTTTAAAAATCATAAATGTGACTTTTCATATAACTTGAGGACAAGTTACAAAAACACATATTATGAACAACATTTTGATCAATTTGGATTGAAAACAGATTATCACATATTTTTTCTATTAATCTAAACTAACTCATAAGAACAAGATAATTCAAATCAAACAAATTTCATGAAATTCGCCTAACCATTAAACTAATATAAAACATGAATCTATTGACAATTATATTTGAAATTGGATTAGCATGAACATTACCACATCAAAAACAGGTTTACAAGTTCAAACACAGCTTAGGGTAATGTTCCTAGTCCAATTGCAGCCAAAAAAACACGAATATATGTTGTCAGGGGGTCCAACTAGTCGAGTGCATGAACCAACTCGACGAGTTGGATGAATTTGCACATGGACTCGTCGAGTCCCCTGTCCAGACAACAAAAAATTCGATTTTTAGCAATTTGCATCAAGTATAAACGAAAACAAGCCTAGGCTCTGATACCATTGATGGGTTTTGAGCATTCTAACACTCCTACGGTGTACATGCAACCCTATAAACCTTGGATCTATGTTTTCTCTATTATACATGCAAATATTCAATATAATCCAAGGTTTCACCCTAACTAGCATAATAAGAAGTATATACAATACAAGTATCTAGTAAAATGGCATCCTTTTGATGAAGCTTGAAGTCTTGAACCTTTAAGAGACTAGAGCCTCAAGTGTTGCACCTCAAATGGTTCACACAACACCAAGAACCCTTGGAATAACTTGAGAATAAGGATACTTAGGTTTACACTCATAAAATTGGTTTTTGCCCTCTTTGTGTATACACACTCTAGTGCCTAGCACTCAATCCCATTTCATGAACCATAAACCTCTTTATATAGTGTAGAGGATTAGGGTTACATTCCTGTAAACCATAATACCCATGACCTTTCATTTCCATAGGATCCATGTGTTAAACACTCCATGGACTATCCATGAAAGCTTAGCCTAACCTAAATGAACTTGGCCCACCATATATATACAAGAGTCCATATTTAATAAGTTCATTTTGATCACTAAATTAATTCAAAATTAATTCTTGATCAATACTAATTAAATAATATGATTTCATATTAATATATTAGAACTTATAATATATTAATATAAATCACAAGTATCCTTTTTCTCATTTTGTCTATCCAATTGTTCTGATGCCACGCAACCCAAAAGGACCATTAACACCAAATTGTCGAGGGCCGCGCGAGGTGTCGACGCGATTTGGGTGATTACGGACCGGTTGACGAAGAGCGTTCACTTCCTTGCTATTAGTGAGAGTTCTTCTACAAAGAGACTAGCTGAGATATATGTAAGAGAGGTGGTAGCTCGACATGGAGTGCCAACATCGATAGTGTCAGATCGGGATGTGCACTTTACCTCCAGGTTCTGGAAGAAGTTTCATGAGGAGTTGGGTACGCGATTGCGCTTCAGTACAACCTACCACCCACAGACAGACGGGCAGAGTGAATGGACGATTCAGACCCTCGAGGACATGCTTTAATCATGTGTTATGAACTTCAGTGGAAGTTAGAACACATATATGCCCTCGGCTGAGTTTTCTTACAACAACATCCACCATTCCAGTATTGGTATGCCTGCTTTTGAGCTTCTATATGGGAGGAGGTGTTAGACTCCTATATGTTGGGGAGATGTGGGGCAGCGAGCGATGGGTAGCACTGAGACAGTGCTCAAGACGACTGAGCAGATTCAGCCGGTCAGACAGAGGTTACTGACGGCCCAGAGTTACCAGAAGAGTTATGTAGACAGGGGACGATCCGAGCTTGATTTTCAGGTTGGAGATTTTGTCCTCCTGAGGGTATCCCCGTGGAAAGGGGTGATCCGATTCAAGAAGAGGGGAAAGTTGGGGCCCCGATATATCGGTCCTTTCAGGGTGACCGCCATAGTGGGTAAGGTAGCTTACAGTTTGGAGCTACCTGCGAAGTTAAGTCAGATTCATAACACCTTCCATGTGTCCCAGTTGAGGAAGTGTGTAGCCGATGAGACGACAGTGGTACTCCTAGAGGATATTCAGGTGGATGCGAGCCTGAATTACATTGACAGCCCGATCATGATTTTGGATCAAAAAGTGTAGGTTCTAAGGAACAAAGAGGTGCCTCTGGTTCAGGTCCAACGACAACATCGGAGAGGGTCCGAGGTCACTTGGGAACCGGAGTCTGAGATGCGGGAGCAGTATCCGGAGTTATTCTCGGAGCATGACTTCGAGGACGAATTTTGATCCTAGTGGGGGAGAATTGTAACATCCCGGCTCCCAAGTATATTATTTATTTATTTATTTATTCATTTTGAGGACCATTGAGCAACTCGACAAGTTGGTGTCACAACTCATCGACTCGAGTCGCGTGTGGCCACGTAGGATTAATGGCCTACTCAACGAGTCCGAGGGTCGACTCGCCGAGTAGACGCTGAGTGATGAAACCCTAAATCCATGGGTTTGGGACCTATTTAAGGGAACTTATAGCCTCATTTGCATCTCATCAGCTTCCCAACTTCACTGAGAGAAAACCTTAATCGGCCATTGAGCTAAGAGTGAGTATTTGAGCTAACCTTGAGTGTTTGGTGCATTTTTTGAAGAAAAGGGAAGGATTCCAAGCCAAGGGATGAGAAGGGGCTGTTAGATCCGTGGCTATTCCATCAATTAAAGAGCTTCTGTGGAAGGTAAAAGTTCACACTTTTCTCATGTTATTGGATAGATCTCATGATTTTGGAGTTAGGGCTTTTTCCATCTAATATTGGGACTTTGAGGGTATTGAGTTCATATGGAGGTTTGGACTTCAAATCTGGACCTTGTGAAGTCCCTAGAGTCCAAAGGTCCCTGCTTTATTCAGCCTTAATAGAGCTCTTGAGTGAAAAAACCCTTATTAGAGCATGTTCTTGGCATTTCAAGCCCAAAGTGCCATGCATGGACGTAAAGCTCGTGGCTTTACGTGAAAAACGAGCCTTTAGAGTTTATATCTAGAGTTTGGGAAGGTTCTCTGCCTTGAAATCGTCTGAATGAGAAATGAGTCTGAATGGACTCACCGAGTCGATGAGCCGAATCGACAAGTAGGTTAGCGTTGTCCCGATGAGCTTGAACATGCAGAAGCTCGACGAGTTAGGGGTTAACTCGACGAGCTGATTTGGACCTTCCAGAGACTTCTAAGGAAAATGAGTGGACTCGACGAGTCACATGGGTGCACACGGCGATTCGGGTCAGACATGGATTGTTGACTTGAGTTTGGCTTCTGTGGACTTTAGGGTTTTGGTCGACATGAGTAATGGAGACCATGGAAGGGTAAAATGGTCTTTTACCCACTCCAATAGTTAGAAAGAGACAGAGAGAACAAAACTTGGTACATTTTTAGTGTGAGTGGAGTATTAATTAGAGACAATTATTATATGTGTTAGGCAGGGGCTAGTTCGAGATTTCATGTGTGAAGTTGTTGCTTGCTAGCTTATAAGGTGAGTCTTCTCACTATACTTACCATGAGTGGTACCTTTGTGAGATTGAGATGTTTATTGTGCTTACCTATGTATCTTAATAGTCTGCATTATGTCTTTGTGATTTATGTTGAGTATTGTTATTATGAGCTTATTGAGTTTCGACCGGGAGGGTCCCACTAAGACACATTGACTGGAGGGTCTTATTGAGTTATAGCCTAGAGTGGAAAATGAGCTATGTGTGGTATTTTGGGGAGCTCACTAAGCTTTGTGCTTATCGTGTTATGAGTTTCAGGTACATCCGAGGATCGCAGGAAGGCCTCGGCTTGATTGTGCACACACACTCGTATTGGAGATATGTTTTTGGAGGATCCTGGATTTGTGATGAACAATTTTTGAAAAATGTGTTAATGTTTGATACTTGAGATTTTTGAGAAATGTGAAATGTGTTATTATGTGTTTGAAAATGAAAATTTTGATTTGAAAATTTACGTCGTTACAAGTTGGTATCAGAGCCTTGGTTTGAGGGATTTGGATGCACCTCGGGGTGTGTTTGGACTCAAACTAAGGATTTGAGAAAAAATTCAAAAGAAATGGTTTTTCTAAAACAAGAAAGAGTTTTAAGAGAAAACGAGTAGGAGCAGTGCGTACAATCAGCCAGAGCCCGCATGGTGATTTCCCAAAATACCCTTACTTTCGTGTTATGAGATATTTATGAGATATTTTATTAGAAATGCATGCTAGAGAGTAGGATAGGTATTTCATATTCTAGGGCTAGATTTGATTGATATGAGATGCCTTAGCCTAGGATATGTTTTGATCAGTTTTATCTGTTATTTGCTATGAGTATGCGTTGAGTTCTAAGTCGAGAGATAATCTAGGGAGAGATACCTAGGTGAGCATATGAGCAAACTCCTGAGAGAGTAGTCTGATATTGTGAGATATAGAGTACTTATGAATTAGAATCCTAGAAGGAGGACTTGGGATGACTACAGGTTGGTGTGGAAGGTAGTATTGGGTCCGTACTACTGGAAATATCGGATCTGAAGAAAGTCCAAGTGAGAATCCTTAGGATGCTAAGGAACAAGTAGGGATGAGTGATCGAGTGTGAGTATGCTTGAGCGAGTCTCTGATGATTTTTTGTTGTGTTTCAAAGACATCATGGTAGGTACACGCCACACCCCAGAGAGTAGTGGAGTTAGCGATGATAAGATTCGCGGGATGATTCACGACGAGGTGACCGCAACCATACGTGTGGCTATTCCGGAGATGTTTGGGTCTATTAAGACCACTTTGACCAAGACGTTTGATGAACGATATGTTGCAGTTTCTGAGGTGGCTGCTGCTGCTAGACCACAGGGAGGTGACTTGTTGTTGTACCGGGAGTTCAACAACACGAAGCCACCAGAGTTTAATGGGGCTCAGGATCCAATTGTTGTGATGAGGTGGATCTCTGAGATCAAGGGGTGTTTCTACACTTCTTCTTGCCCCGAGCATTTTAGGGTATGGTTCGTGCTGAACCAGCTTCGCTTGGGAGCGAAGGACTGGTGGAAGTTTGCGATAGCCAGTTTTACTCCTGCTGAGCATACTGCAGTGACTTGGGAGAGGTTTGTTGTGATGTTCCGAGATGAGTATGTTCCCCCGGTGGAGAGGGAACGGTTGGCCCCGGAGTTTCTGTCTCTCAGGCAGAAGACAGAGTCGGTGACTGTGATTACGCGGATGTTTCACATGAGGGCGTTGTTCTGCCCTGAGCATATGTCGACTGAGTAGGCACGCATGAGCCAGTATTTGAGCATTCCGAGGAGGGATGTTCGAGAGTTCATGGCGAACTCGTCTTATCGGACATTTTCTGATCTTCAGGCAAATGCTGGGAGGAGGGAGATCGAGCTGGAGACTCATGCCAGGGAGGATGTGGAGTCTCAGGGGAGAGACTGGTGGTTGTCGCAGTCGCAGCCGGCTGCCAAGCCGGCTAAGCCCGCTGATTCGAGATCAGGAGGCCAGAAGGGCCGCACTTGTGGCAAGTGCAGCAAGGGTCATGAGGGATCTTGTCGAGTGGGGATTTGCTACAAATGTGGCAAGGAGGGGCATATGGCGAAGGATTGCCCAAAGGGATTTGCAGTCTGTTTTCACTGCAATCAGATCGGCCAACGGAAGGCCGAGTGCCCTCAGCTTGTTCAGGGATCAGCCCAGGGTTCCACTCATGCTACTTTGCGTGCTACTGATGTACGGCCAGTGAAGGTCGAGGTTCCGGGGGCTTGTGGGAGAGCATTTCAGCTGATAGCGGAGGAGGTCCGCACAACACCTGATGTCGTGGCTGTTACATATTTCCTTATTTATTTATTTTGAGATTTATTGTGCTTATTTTGTGCTATATTTAGGTACATTTCTTGTGAGTTTTGTACTTGCTTTAGTGTTATTTGACTCGGGTGCGAGTCGATCCTTCGTGTCTTTAGCTTTTAGTCATCACATCGGTATCCGATGTGAGGCATTGAGTCATACTCTGAGGGTTTCAATAGTTGATGAGCATGCGGTTTTTGCTACTAATGTATTCCGAGGATGTGTGCCGGAGATTTTTGGTGTCGAGTTTCCGATTGACCTGTTACCGATCGCGATGGGTGATGTATGTGTCATTGTCGGCATGGATTGGCTAAGCCATTTTGGAGTAGTGATCGACTACGAGCGTTAGTTGGTGACTATACGAGACGCTAGTGGGGGAAAGCTTACAGTGTATGGCGAGGGTACTAGATCTAGGTCAGCTTTCTGCTCTGCTTCCGGGACGAGGCAGAGTTTACAGCAGGGTTGTATGGGCTTCCTGGCATACGTGATGGATACGTGGATTGTGTCAGAGAGGCCGAGTTCTATTTCTGAGGTTCCGATAGTGTATGAGTTTCCTGATGTTTTTCCTGAGGAGTTGTCAGGTGTGCCTCCCGAGAGGCAAGTGGAGTTTTATGTTATATATTGTCAAGCATGCATTATTAAATGTAAAACAATACATAAGCATGCATTATTAAAACCAAATCATGTTATATATTGTCAAATCCAAGTTTACTAAAACCAAATCATGTTATATATTGTCAAGCATGCATTACTAAATGTAAAACAATAGTTTTATGGAAATAGCCATTTAGGTTCTGGTCATAGAAGATTTTCATATTTATAATTTTTTCCCCTCAATTAATTTTTATTCAACAGTTTTCACCCCTCATAATTTTAAAGTTAAATTATTGGTATTTTATACATTACGATTTGATCCCCTATTATATTTTAAAGTTATACTTTGACCCCTTTCATATTTTTTAATAATATTTTTTTTTTATCAATTTCTTTAGGATATAATTTCAAGTCTTATTTTCGTCTGCCTCCTCCGTACATAATTGTATCCAAATTTTATTTTGATATTTTTGTGCTCCACTTTATATGGTTTAATCATCTCCGTGGTATGTATGGTGTTGATCTGCGTTTTTGAACATGTTGGGGCTTTCGCAACATCGCGCGGACGGTCCAAACCCTAGTTACTTTTTAAAAATAAAACAATAATCATGGCTGCTTTTAGACTCGAGGTTATGGGCTTATGGCAGGGATGAGAATTTGGTCCGAAAACCCGAACCGAACCGAAAACCGAATCGAACCGAACCGAATTAGACCCGAATAAGCAATTTGATTCGGTTTTCGGGAATCTATATAAGACTTATTCGGTTTTCGGGTTATTCGGTCCGGGTTATCCGAATAAGGGCTTATTCGGTCCAAATGTACCGAACCGAATATGAAAAGTCATATTTTTTCCCCTTGCACGATTTCTTATTCGGTCTTGTGTTCTATCAATCGTTACCCAAAATACACATGTAATGTTCGATGTTTAACTTATATACTTATAGATAGATTTTTGGGTTGGATGTTTAATGTTTAGTGTTTAATATGTTGCTTAATAACTGTATCTTAAGATTGTGGTGGTTGAATTTTACATTTTATATATCAAGAATAGTTTAATCCGTGTTATTCGTGTTTATCATAAGCTACAAAAGTCATACAAAATATATTATTTATAATCACATAGTAAATGTTATTTGGGTTATTTGGGTTATTCGGGTTATTCGGCTCATTAATCATCTTGTACATGTTATTTGGGTTATTCAGGCCGGAACCGAACCGAACCCGTATTGCTTATTTGGTTCGGTTTTCGGTTCATACAAGTACCTTTATTCGGTTTTCGGTTTATTCGGGTTTGGGTCGGTTCGGTTCGGTTCCGACCCGAATAACATCCCTAGCTTATGGCATGTGAATTTTCTAATAATTGTCCATCACTTTTTTTATTTACTAAATTGGTCATTTACGGATATAAATAGCTTTACAAGGGGTAATGTGGTCATTTATAGTGTCATGACCCTTTTAAGACAAAAAAAAAAAAAAAAAGTGGGACATATCCAATGACCGACCAAACCGGCCTAAAAGTCCAGTCTGCAAAAGGTGACGGAATGCTGTCTTCAGCGAAATGGACATGTAGGCTTTCCGATCTACCTTTCTTTTTTATTCTCATTTAGTAAAGACAAACTTAGTTACAGTTTTAATAAACTGTATGTAAAAAACGTGTACCTACAATTACTTTATTGTAAAAAATTGTGTTACAACTTGCAAGTTTCGCATTGAATGAGAAATCTAATTATCAAAAACTTAAACAATTGTTCAAAAGTTTATGATTTCAACTATATTTATTCATTTTATTCAAAAGTTTATGTTTTCAGATATATTTATTCATTTATTTTATTACAATCACGGATGATTAAATGTTAATTTAAAAGACTAAATATTGATTTAAAATACTTTTATTTTACATGTCATTAACTTTAAAATAAAAACCATTTTAAAGAAGAAAACAAAATATTAATTTAAAAAAAAAAAAAAAAAAAAAAAAAAAAAAAAAAAAAACATATAAGATTCAAATGGTTCAAATGTATTGGACCAACCGTTCCTTCCAAAAGTCCAAGTCTTCAAAAGGCAATGGAATGGTGCATTGGACCAATATTAGATTCAAATGGTTCAAATGTATTGTGTTTGAAATTGAACCCTTCAGTGTGGCCTAGGCTTTTCTTGACTTGTTATTTCTTTCTTTATTTTTTCATTTTCATATTTTCTTACAAGTGTCGTTTGTATTATTGTATATTGATTTTTTATTGGTAAATTAATGTATGATATACGATTATACATAATGCATATATAATACTTTAACTTGATATATACATCTTATGTAAGTCATATTCCAATCTTTTGAGGTACCAATGGAATCATTATGATACAAAAACACATATAACTCTCATAACACATTATAATATAAGGGGCGTTTGGTTCGTAAAGCGATAAAATGTTTTTGAAATAAATGAAATATGTCAAATGAAATTGAATTTGAAGGAATTGGTATATGTTATGTGTATGGTTGACATATAATTAAATATATTTTCTATTTGGTTTTTGTTAAAAGAATTGGAAAATAAAATATGTAAGATGAGTATATGACCAAAATACTCTTTTATTGGATTTTTGTAACTTATTATTTTTTTTTTAATAAAAATGATAAAATTTTGTTAATTAAAATCTTACCCACTCAAACCTATGTGGGCTTATTGGTGTAGGTGTGGGGGTGATCGAGTGTGTATGGGTGGTATGGAGTGATGGTGGGGCATGAGCGTGGGTGTGAGTGGGGTGGGGGTAGGGTGGGTGGGGTAAGGTGCGACGAGGTTTGTGTACGTATAGGGTTAGTGTGGGCGACGATGTCGACATAGGCTTGTTGTTGATGAGTATGGTGGTGGGATGGGTGGGATAGATGTGTGAGTATTAACATATGTGTGGACAGGGAAAGGCCGGGTGAGCTTTGACATTGGTGTGGGCTTTTTAACATATGTGTGGATGGGGAGAGGTCGGGTGGGCTTCGACATTTGTGTGGGCTTGTTGGTGATGGTGTATATATATGTAAGCATGTGCGTATAGGTGTAGGTGTAGATGTGTGTACATGTGTCGGTTGGATATGTGGGATAGGGTAGGGACATAGTTGGTTGAGGTCGGGGGCTTTTAGGTGCGGTGTGGGTGGGTATAAAGATTGGGTATATAGAGTGGGTCAGATGATAATAATATTTTTTGGTTTGATGAATTATCGCTAAAATAAAGAACATGTGAGATGACACTTTTGTCTTTATAATAAAATATAAAAAATGAAATTTAAAATCTTCGCATTTTGTAAAAAAAAATGAAAATTACTTCAATAATGAATTTAATGGAATCTAAAGAATTTCAATTCATTCAACTTTGTCAATCAAACTCAAATTTTATTGGAATTTACATTCCAACTCCTCCAAATTCATTCAAAATCCGTGAACCTAACACACCCTAAATGTTTACCAAATAATGAGATCATGTATATAAATACAACTATACAAGAAACATGATGTGATTTAAAGAGTTTTCATATAAAGAAAACTAAAAGAATATACATGTAACGTTCCAATTTTCACGACCAAAATTTTGATTTTTAATTCAGATAAAGAAAACATTTTTCATAAAGTAACATCATAAAAACCATTTGTTCTAAAAGTTTACATCTCAAAATTAAAGTAAGATCATAAATACGGAATCACAAAATATGGAGTTGTCGGTGTGTGTACAGTCACGCCTTCATCTTCCCACAATCATTTGAAGTACCTGAAATATTTAATCCAAAACTATAAGCCAAAGTTTAGTAAGTTTCCCAAAATATCAAATACAACATAGATACTACACATAACAGCAATGGGTCTATAACAACCCCTGGTCCGAATCAACCACGAGTCTATATTGACTAAATCAGTGTGCTTCAACTGAACGGATCTGCATCAACCCCGGGTCCACATCAACGGGTCTATATCAACCCAAAAACGCATATACCAACAATCAACAAACAATACTCAACTAGTTTAGCATGCACAACAACTATGACATAAGCAAGACAGTGAGAAAACTCACATCACGGTCGAGCAGACAAACATTACAACTCACAGAAAAGTAAAGGTTGGCACTACCAACCACCTAAACATTAATTAGAGATCAAACATCAGTCTACAACCTAAAACCCTCAAGTTGACCAAAAGTCAATATGGTCAAAAGTTAATGGTCCACGGTCAAAGTTAACAATAGAGTCAATGCACCGATGCCAACACCATGGTTGTGTTGTGGTGGCTAAAAGACATAATACTCGTGTTTCAACCCGTCACCGTTTTGTGGCCAGAGTACAAAACAACTTAATAGGTTAAGCACTTAACCCTTAATCTCCAAAGCTCAAAAGCCCACATCCGATTCTTTTAAAGGTTTGCCACAACCTCAATGAATATCATGTCGTGGTGATGTGTCATTACTATGTCATGGTAAGCCATCCACCATGTCGTAGAAGCGGCTAAAACACAAAATCCAGCCTTTAGAACTCAAACATGCTTGATATAAACTCATATCTGGTTTGGGTGTCAAAACAATCTCACAATCATGTTGTAAATACATGAATGAATGGTCTCACATACATAGTTCTTGATCTAGAAACAATGAAATTCATTTCTCTTTTGTTGAACGCGAAACATATAGATAGAACTCAAATGAAATTTATTTCTCTTTTTTCACGACATTCATTGATGTTTTTATTAATGTTATTGTTATTCATATAACCAAAGACTACACTAGACATTGTAAGGTTAACTTTGTGTAAAATTATGTCATTTCAATTTTTATTGTTTTCGAAGGACGAATCCTGATAAGTTTCAGTTGTAACTTTTGATGAGTGAAACTAGAAAATTAACTTGCATATGTTTTAAATAAAGATGAGATTCATATTTAGTATTTCTTGACAGAGTTGCCTTTAGTTAAATATTTTATCAATTTTCTATAAGACTTGTCTTGTATAGATATATGTTATATCAAATGAGTCTTTTTAAACTTGAATGGTATTTTTTTCCGTATATATTGACTAAATTACATGCATTTGTTTGTTTGAGACTACTTTAAATAGAAATGAGCTTATTCAATAACCTAGATAATTTTGTTTTTCTTTTCAATTAAAAAACTGAATTTCCATTATACTTTTTTATTTATGTAATCTCTCGGTATAAATATTATCAGTAACATCTTTATCAACTAGTATTATGATTAATGTGAAACATATAAATTACAAAATCCTTTGAATAACAATTTCACTTTTCTCTATTATAAATGTTAAATATAACTTGAAAATTGAAATTCCAAAATAAACTCATCACAGTTTTTCAACTAGATAAATATTTAGATAAATATTTAGAGTAGGCTGGTACGTGACAAATACTTATTACATGGGGGGTTTTGGATGGAGCCATGACAATAACAAATATACATAACGATTAATCTCTTATTTTTAAATAAACCTTATTTGGAACTTATTTAGAAAACATGCATCAATTGTAGACATATTACATAGTTTATAAGAGTCAAAGAAAAAAACATTTGATCAATCAAATATTTTAATTCCACAATTAAAAAGGGAAACTCTTTTACTTTAATATTTTTCAGTTATAGCCCTAGTTTGACCATTTATTATTTTTGAACATTATTGAATTTAGATTCTTTTCCTTCATTCTAGTGGCCTACTCGGGACCAACGAGGATGGAGGAATATTTGGAAATTATTTTTAGAGAAAAAGAATCTACTTCTAGACTTTGGTATTATTAAACTATCAAATTATATAAATACTAAATTAAAGAAATAGTCTTTCTACTTTCTAGTACAGTGTGCATATTACATATTTAGTCCAAGTTTTGTTTATACTATAAGAAGTGTCCTTGTAGTTTCATTTTATTGTGTATATGGTCAAATAACAATATATCAAAAATACTAAATGTGTGAGAGTATATAGTTACTAACCGAGTAGTCATTGCTAGTTCCCGATCAACGTTCAGGTTGGCATCTATATTATTGCTTATTGATTGTGTCCGGGTCACGTATGATATCTACGTAGGGTTTTGCGATTATCAATTGGAGAGATCGATCAAATGATGTTAGCACTTTTTTGGGTTATATTCGACAATCAAACTTTCTAGATCATTTGATATTTATTGTGTATTTGGATAAGTTTTCTTCTTTTTATGTTTAAATAGTGAAGGAATCAAGTAGTCTGTGGACCACTGTAAGCCGACGTAGAATGACAAAAGTAATATTTAATCAAGGGATAATGGGTGTGTGTTAAGACGTGTCGTAACTGCATAAACAAATAATAAATACGTAAAAAATTGTTCAATTTCACTAAGGAGTAGTATAGCGCAGGGTCGAATCAATAGGGACATCTCCTAAAGTTTATGCACTCTTGCGTAAGGTACATATTAATCTGATAGTAAATTAAAAAAGGGGGATGATGATTAAAATTAATATTAAATGATAACTTATAAAAATGAAACTAATAACTTATGAAAATTCAAATGATTAAAAGCAATTTCAGTTCCGTAATAACTCTCCTAATCATGCAAATAACCTTCAACTTGACTGTTTGAATTGTGCACTATCTAAACCAGTACTGAAAATCATTAACAAGCTCTAATAATCTTCTTTTACTAAATTGTTTAACTAAAATATGCTCTTCGAATTAAACCTTATTTTTTACTAAGTTAACTAAACAAATTCTTAATTAATTTAGAAAAGAAGCAATAAAACACTATGCAAAATTCACAGCAACGTTCAATACTTCTCAAAGGCTCGCAAGCGTAAAAACTTGTTCGATCAGTTTATATTAGAATTAAATCCTAGCATAGAACCAATCTAATAATTGTTACTTGTTACCGGTTAGTTAAAACAATTATTGATCATGACAACCAGTTAGCGGAATGATCTATTATCAATTAAGTGGCCAACAAAAATTGATTTCAAATCAAACATTGATTTAAAAACAAAACGAATTAAACTAGACAGAAATCACAATAAAGAAATCAAGCCTAATGATCACTTGCACGAAAAGTTGAGTCGATGCGTAACTGAAATCTATGTTTTTTAGCCTGACATGGCTAAAAATTGATTACAAATAATTAAAATAAGTACTTAATGATTTATCTTAGTAAACATTTATTCTTCACTCATAAGCTTCAGAAATTCGCCATAGAGACGTTTGGAACCAAGTTAGGGCAACAAAAAGGTTATCAATGCTATTTATATGCATAATAGAAATTAGGCAATTCCATGATCTTGCTTTTGGGAAACACGCGTGTCTAAAATCAATTTAATAATACGTTGCTATTTTGGGTTGTTAACTATAACGCCCGCAACTTCGTGAGAGGCCGTTGTGATTTTTCTAAATTTCGGCGCAACAGTGTGCAACACTAATATCCAAATTTATAACAATTGATTGTTAAGAAAAGCAATCTAAACGAGAGTTGAATATATCATTCATACCTATCCATCGATATAAAGACAGTCGATAACATATATCACATGAAAGAGTTATGATTTTTGCATGGAGTTTAACAGTCTAAGCTTGTAAAAATATAACTTTAAAAATAAAGTCAAAATCAGCCAAAGAAATCTAAATGAAAGTTGCAGATCTCATCGATACCTACGTGTTGATATAAAATACATAAAAATGAAGCTTATATGAAGAAGTTATGAATTATTTAAGAAAACAGAAAAATCTACCCGCAATCGCGCACATCGACAAGGGGCATGACGCATTTCTAACGTTCCACAGAGATCGCGACACATGTGTCACACCCTGCCCAGCCGTTGGCGGAAACATCGGGCAGTGCAACGTAGGGATACTTGGATCTCGACAACAGGTACAATCAAACACAAAGGTATATTTTAAACATTTAATTATTATTGATTTTTGAATGATTACATTGTTTTTGAGACAGACACAAACTCCTAAAAACAAACGATACTAAACATCAACAGCTCCATTGCAGACCTCCTTCTTACTAGTGAGACACTCCTCTACACTCATCTTCCTCAAAATACATGTATTTTGAAAGTCAACATAGTGTTGGTGAGTGCACGGGTTTTTAATTTTGAATATTTTTAAGAATCCTTTTCTTTGACAAAACCTTTCTTAATTATTAACCTAGTTTTCTATCTTTTTATGATATTTATAATTTAACGATCCTAGCGTATTTTAATTTGGATATCTTTTATTAATCATAATTTACTATCTTTTTAGGATATCTAACGATCCAAACGTATTTTAATTATAATATCTTTTATTAATCATAATTTACTATCTTTTTAGGAATCTAACGATCCTAACGTATTTTAATTGGGATATCTTTTATTAATCCAAATTTACTATCTTTTAGGATATCTAACGATCCTAACATATTTTAATTACCATACCAGGTGTCTTTAATGGTAATCCAAACTCTAAGACAATTTTTAATGTATTATCATGAACCCTTATAATCGACGTTATGACCGTAAATGTACCTCAAATTACGACGCTTCATCGGATGTTGAATAGTAACCTATATGGAAGCTATCTTGCCGAGATTGTAGCTAGAAATCGCAGGTCGAGTTGTCATGGCCCTGTATAGATCTATACATAACTTCTTAGCTCTCACAAGACTAATGATTATAAGAATTGAGGATATGTCGAATTTAATCAAGGATTTTGGATGAATAACCAACTCACTAACGCATTAACCCTAGACTTTTATTTTTTATCTTTTAATCTTGTATCTTACCATAATTACCCCTATGCATATATATATATATATATATATATATATATATATATATATATATATATATATATATATACATATATATATATACATATATATATATATATATATACACACACACACACAGACACACACACAGACACACACACAGACACATCACACTATCTTTGTATATACCTCTCCCAGGTATATATCATCAAATGATTTTTTTTTGTGTGTATATATGTATATATATATATATATATATATATATATATATATATATATATATATATATATATATATATTTATATACCCTAATTATAGTTATTTTAACAGGATATTTGGGTAGAGTAACAACTACGTACTTTGCATATCCTAAATCTTGTCTATCATTACTCCTAGGTACTAAGGTTTCCTAGGTATTTAGACATTATAACATCTAGGTAACACCTACTCCTAGATTATTGGGTATTATAATCTTTATACATAAGATCATAGCTTAAAACTAGGCATAATATCTATAGTTATACTGTGACAACCCTGAGAAGTTTCGTCACTAGTCACCGGAAGGAAAAAATAGGAAAATAAATGTAATAGAAAGCATTATAATATTCAATGTTTAGGATAATAAGAATCATATATACTATTATGTTTATTTACTAAAAATCATCCATTAGGATCTAAAAAATGGCGATCAAAAAGTTGTGACATTTTCCGATTCGGTTAACATACTTGGATAGTACTCATTAACGTGATCTCAAGGGTATAAGATTCGTAAAAATCCGACTCTGTAGGAGAGAGTTATGGATTTTATAAAAATAGAAATCAACCGCGTAGTTAAAATTAATTACATCGAAACGGTACTTAGAGATAGGTTGAGTTTTGACTAAAAGTGCAAAAAGGAATTTCGTAGTACTCCTCAAGATATAAAACTTAGGAAAAAGTTTGTCGAAAAAGGAATCCATACGAGTAAGTTATGATTTTTTAAAAATCATTAATTCTTACCTCCGTTGGTGTAACATCCAAAATCAATCAGGTTGGTTTTTAACCTTTGGAATTTGTGTTTATGACACTTTTGGTCCCCCCAGGATTGAAATCTTGACATTTTTGTGTATGTGGGGCGTAACTCGTATTACATTGGGCGTAGGGGGATCCGGGTGCATACGCCGCACGTACATCTTGGTATACTGGGCGTACATGGCTCAGACCAAAACCATAGTGTTTAGCGTTTGTGCACTATTTAAACCCAAGTATGACCCCAAGACCTTCCCTCACCTCAGCATCCACTGTCATTTCGGCTCTCTTAGCTAACCCTAGTCATTTTTGAACCTCTTGAGCTTTGTAGTGAGATTTTGAGCTTCTTTGATGGTGAAGAAGGTGGTTCAAGAAGAAATCCTTGTCTCCAAGACTTTAGATCCAACATTTGCTACTCTTTTGGCATCACATAGAGGTATAAATATCAAATCTTTCCTTAAGCTTCTTTAGATTCTTGGTTGAGGCTAGGTTTCCCCTTTGAACCAAAAAGGTTTAGATCTTGGTGAGTATGAGCTACTCTGAAAACTTGTAGTTGAATTTTCAGTTATGTTTTTGTAACGCTCGGTTTCGAATCGGTTTATTATTCGGGACCATGGCCTGATAATCGGTTATCATAAGGCTTAGGGCCTTGGGGAGGAAATCTTTAGACCTATTTGGATGTGGGTGATGTCGGTTATGTGATGAAAGGGTTCAGTTTGTACTTTAGAACCCAAGGGTATCAGTAAGGTATCGGTTCGAGACTTTTATGAATTTTGGATTTAAGTTCAGTTTGTTTTCAGATTAAATAATGTTGATAGAAGTGTAGGGCTTCTCGTTACCTTTTCGTGGATATAAAGAACATCGAAAAGGGATAACCAAAGGTTATAACCATTCAAAGTTAGAGGGGTTTTGGGCCAAACCGGGTACGCATGGCGTTCAAAAGGAAAATGGACATGAGACAACTTGGCAACGTTGGGCTTTCCCTAAGGGAACATTAGGCTTTCGCTGGGCTGTTTCAAAAGCTCCTTTTTAGGGTTTGGTCCCTTTATAAGCATCATTATGGACCCAAACCTCTTCCATTCTCCATCTTCCATCCTCTCCAACCTTAAGAACGAAACCCTAGCCCCCATTCGTGTATTTCTTGAGCTCCATGCTGATTTTTGTGTATTTTGGTGATTGAATAGAATGAAGGAACTTCTTGAAGAGTCAGTGCTTGACTTAGAGGTTTTGGGTACAAGCTTTGCTCACCTAGATCTAACTTCTGGAGGTATAAAGTCTCAACCTTGACAACTCTTTCATGTTGATCTAGCCAGTTGGTTGGGGTTATGGTTTTGGTCTCGTTGTGGTGGTTCTTGTGAGTAGAAGTTACTCTAGAACCTTTGAGCTTCATATTTGGTCCTTGTTGGGGTTATAAAGTCTTAAAGTTTGGATCTTGATGAGTATAAACCTTTCATGCATGTTTTGGTAGTCTTTTGGTAAAGTTTGGGACTTAGGGTTTTGATTTGGGTCCCATTAAGTCTTGCTAAGTCATAAACTCAAGAACTTTATGACTTAAGAAGTCCCTTTGAATCAGATTTGGAAGTTTGGACTAAGGTCTTAAGGTAAAAGCTTGCATCTTGGCCTCTTTAAGGGAGTTAGAATGCTTGAAATCATGATTGGGTCCTTTTGGGCCATGCAAAGGTGTCAAGTTGACAACTTTATGGGTTAAGTCAATAATATGAAGTTATTTTGAGCAATTGGACATTGGACTTAAGGTATTAAGTCATTGGTGCAGTTTTTGGACATTGGGTTGGAACGTCGTGCGTTCGTCTCGGGAACGCCATGCGTTCGGGTCATCAGTGGACTATCTGGGCTTTTGCTTTGGATTTGATTTTGGGGTTGGACTTTCTGTTTTGGGCCATGTTCGGAGGCCATGTTCGGACTTATCTAGATGGATAGCCATGTTTGAGCCTAAGGATTTTGGGTTGGGCCTTAGTGGGCCCAACTTGGGTTTGGTTTGTAGTAGGCCCAATTGGTTTAGGCCATTAGTGGGTCGGGTTAGATTGGGCCATCGTTGGGCCTATGTTTTGGGTTTATCCCTGGTTATTATTTTAGATTAGTTTAGCTTGGCTCGATGTATGGAGTCGGTTCGCGTCAACAACGAGTGGAAGATTTAGTTATCAGCCGATCAAGGTGAGTTTCCTTACTGGGTTTAGCGGGTCGAAGGCACCAGTGCCGCCCCATGTTTATGCTATGATAGTATGTTAGCTGTCTTCGTGACTCTTGCATGTGTATGTGTTTATATGACTTCCGGGATAAGGTCCGATGTCGGGCGGGGCCCGATGACTATTAGTATGCTATGTATTTATATTGCATGTGTATGAGTTTATTTGTATATGCTATATGCATACTGGGCGGGGCCCGAACTATTACCGAGCTCAGCTCAATGACTGGGCGGTCCCGATGTCGGACAGGGTTCGAAGTCGAGCGGGGCCCGCTATATGTTTATTGTATGTATGGTATGTGGTATTTTAGAATAGTCTTTAAGATTTTTGCTTACGGTTTTCAGTTTTTGTTTCTGGTGATTCGGTTTTCAAAAAATAGAAGAGCTCGGGTTGATTGCAGGGCACACACTGCATGTTTATGCATTCTGTGATTTACTCTAATTTAATGATGTTTTGCTAAATCTTGACTTTTGGGACGTTAGAGTTTTAGTGTTTTAATGCTTAAAGTTGAAAGCTTTAAGGTGGTTTGGTCCCCATTCTTGAGTTAAGACATAGGAAGGGGTTTGAGAGATTTGATCTTCATCCTTGGACTTCTTGTAGCCATACAAGGGCTTAAAGTTGGAAACTTTTTAGCCCTAGAGGTCTTAATGGGTCATGATCTGAGTTTTGGAATTAAAATCTTAATGCATTAAGTCATTTCATTGAATGTTGCGTATACGTCGTGCGTACACCCATGTACGTCGTGCGTACTACCTCCGACTGATGTATGTTATGCGTACCAATGTGTACACTGAGTGTATGGCTCAGGCAGCCTTGTTTAGCATTCAGCTCAAATCTATGGGCGTTATATGGGTTTTGGGTTATTAGTTTTGGGCCTGGACTTGCTGGTGTTTGGGCCTTAATTTATCTTTAGGCCAATGTTGGTATGTTGGGCTTGTTGGGCCTAATATAGGATTGGACCTTGTTCTAGTTGGGGCATTGATGTCATGATTGGGTCTCATTGGGCCATGTGGACCATTATAGTTTGAACTTTGATCTTAGGGCCATTAATGTAGGATAGACATTTGGGCTTTAATGGAAAGCCTTAGACTTAGATGTTGGGCCTTTTAGGCCTTGTGGCCTGATATTGAATTGGATTTTAATGCTAGGCCCATTAGCTAAGGAAAGACCTTTAGGCCATTATGAAGGGTCTTGGACTTAGGATCTTAGGCCCATGTCTTGATTATGCCATAATTATAACTAGGGCTATATGTATATTGTTTAGTGTGAGTTATTGGGCTAATAGTCAAGCAGCTTTCATATTCAACAGACTAAGGTGAGTCTCCTCACCATACCAATGGGTCGAAGGCACCAAGGCCGACCCATTACTTGTTATGAATTCTTAATAGTTGCATGTGCAGTGAATGTATTACTTGATGTGTTATGTGGTTATGTAAAAACCATGGGGGAGCCCATGACAATTGGTTAAGACCATGGGGGAGCCCATGACCCACGAGTATAAGACCATGGGGGTAGCCCATGGCATCCCGGATGAAGACCATGGAGGGAGTCCATGGCAATCCTATGTGAATGTTGCATGACATTATTGTTTTTGTGTATGTTTGGGGAACTCACTAAGCATTAGCTTATAGTTTGTTGGTTGTTTCAGGTACTTCGGGATCTAAGGGCAAGGGCCCGACTTGATGGTGCACCGTGCACTCTCCAGTATTCCGCACTAGTTGTTTTGGATACTCTGATCTTTTGAACAATGTGTTATGTAATGGAATTTTTGGAATGAATATGGATGTTATTTCTAATTATTAAATGAAAATTTTTACCTAAGTTTTTTAGCCTTGTTTGAGGGATTCGGGCACACTCTCGGGTGTGTCAGAACTCAAATCGAGGAATTGTTAAACTTTCTTTTTCAAAAGAAACAAAAATCGAAGTTTTCTTGAAAATGGTTTTTGTAAAAAGGGGAAAGTGCAATGTCCATAATCGGTCGAGCTCAAGTAAGTGTTCCCAATGTATTAGCCATGCTATAGTTATATTTGGAAATTGATGTTGAATGGATTATCTGCTAAGTGTATGCTTTCAAAGTTGTACATGTCTAGGATTACATAGCCCTAGAATGATGGAATTTGCCTTATTCATTTTACTTCTTTGGTTGTGGTTTAGGGTAGAAGCTTTATTTGACAGTCGATGTGATTCTATTTGTGTATAACTTGCATGCACATGGCAACCTGATATGATTGACTCGAGTTTCTGGTTCGGTGAGGATTGGGAAATCCTAGAATAGTCTAGGATTTGAGTGTATGATGTATTCCGTGGTCATGACATTTTATTTGTGTGATCTAGAGGTATTAGGTTTGACTTTGGGGAAGGTATAGGTAGGTGTGGAAGGTAATATTGGGCTCGTAATACTTAAAGCACAGGACTTGTACCCGAAACAAGGACATTCCGGGAAACCCTAAGGAGTCTGGTAAGGGGGAATCCCCTTGAACTCCCTTATCAATTATATGTTGTGTGTTATCTTCAGTTGAGGATGGTGATGATAACGCGAGGTTCGGGTTCAGGATTAGGATCAGGATCAGGTTCAGGCTTTGGTGCAGAGCCCATTGATGAGAGGATGCATAATCTCATTGCGGATGAGGTTACTCGTGGAATTATTGACGTTGCCCCGATGATCTTCGGTGTCGTCAAGGAGGGCATCATGGAGACCATGGAGGAGCGGCTCAGGTCTTTTCGAGCCGACATTGCTGCAGGCCAGATTGTGGCCCGAGCTCCCTCGTTCCGGGAGTTCAAGGCATGTGGTGTGCCTAAGTTCTTTGGGGTTAGGGACCCCATTACTAGTCGACGTTGGGTGGCAGACATGGATAATGCCCAGCGCACGAGCTTTTTCCCCGAGGCAACAAATGTGGGGTTCACATCTTGCATGTTGAGGGACCGAGCACGAGACTAGTGGGAGGAGGTTACCCGCGAGGTGGGATCAGCGGGTGTGGCTGAGATGACTTGGAGGAGGTTGTGAGGAGGTTTGATTAGGAGTTTGCATCGGCCATTGAGGTGCAGCGTTTGGTGAGAGGGTTCTGATGGGATATGAGCACTACATCATTCCTATGGTGTACATGCAAACCCTAAAGCTTTGGATCTAGTTTGTCTAATGAACATGCAATAATCATCCAATGCCATAAACCCTAGATCTAGCATACAATAATGATTTTAACATATGAATTGGGGTTTAGATCTTACCTTGATTGTTATGTAGGAATAACAATCTCAATTCCTCCTTGTAATTGGCTTCTGAAAGCTTAGTGTCACAAATGTCACGCCTCTAATGGCTCACAAACACCAAGAGCAAGAGGATGAGGATGAAGAAAGAGAAGAGGAGAGGCACTCAAAAACGTCTAGAAACCCTAAGGAAACTCTTAGCCACGTTATTGGTGCCCTAGGGGGCCTTAAATAGTGAGGCTATTATGGTTATCTAACAAGGAAACCCTAATTTGACTGCTTAGGCCCTAAGCAGCCCAAGGACTCCCTCCTTAGAGGCCTTGGACGATTTCTAATGGGTTTCGCTATAGAATTTGTCCACTCCTCTAATATGGAGTCCATTAGCCCAATATTCAACTATCACACAATTGATAGTTCTAGTCCCCTAAGTTTAATTAATCTCTTTTAGCCACAAAATTAATTCTTAATTAATTATTGACTAATATTAATTAAACAATATGATTTATCCTTTAATATATTATTCTCATAATATATTAATAAATCATAATTAATCCTCTCTCTCTCTCCATAATTCATCCTATCAAGTTGCTTTAGTGAAGGCACCCAAAAGGACCATGCACCATCGGGTCAAGTACATACCAAAATAGTTACGGAATTAGACACTAATCCAACAGTCTCCCACTTGGATAAGTCTCATAACTATTATGCGTATCACTTCAGATCCTGATGCGCAACCGTAGCTTTCAAAAGCCGCTGTCAACTCTGATCATATCAGAAATGTGTCCTTTAGATAAGGGATCATATATTCCTCCATTGTAGATATCGTATAGATGTAATACATGGATTTAAATCATTCTCTCAGTCTATGTGTTGTTTCCTGATTTCCGATTTATGACGACTGACAACAGACTATAATTGAACACCTCAACTTAGTCCCGGCTTGGCCAAGCACTTTAGGTGTCATCACAAAATCATCGAGGGGCCCACATATATCGCTTTTATCCCACTTTGGGTAAAAGGAACGGATAAACTTCAATTCAATGCTCTCTTGTATTCACTCACCGAATCACACACAACAATACGTTTTATAACACCAAGTTACTGGTGCGTTTACATATTATCATTGTGCAACCGATTTGCAAGATACAACTCACACATCTTGGTTTCAAGAATATAAAATATTATCGTCTCACCAATCACTCGTGATAAAATCCATGAAGCGATCCAAGTGAGCATGGGTTGAATCCAATACTCTAATCTTATAGCAGCACTCATGAACCCTGCAGCAAACTTTTGCTATGTCTAAAACACTATAGACAATCTACAGTCAGATTCATGACAGTCTTCTTTCATTCATACTTCCAAAGATTGAGCGACTATGGAGGGTTTGAATAATATTATTATTCGGGAAGTCAAAAACATGCAAAGTGAAACAAAAGAATAATACTAATCCTATATGGCCTCAAACCTTTGAGTATAAATAACAAAATTTATTTAATCACCATATTGATTACTCATCATTTGTTGTTTCGGGTAATCAACTTCTTACTTGAATTATAACAACAATTGTCCCATGCTCTTAGCATGCACACTATGTTTTCCTATGGTCCTTACTTTGTGAAATAGATCAAATGAACACATTTCCAATGATGCTCATTTCACAATTCATAATCCATTAGTGTAAGAATACAAAATTCTCGCCACTACTAGAATATGTTAGATTCTAACACTTTATGCAACGGTCCTTTCGTAATATCACAGCGCCAAAGTCACTAGGACTTTGCCAATGAGATTACAAAGAGCTCTATTGGAAATTGTTACAAGACAATTCCATAGTCATGAAGTCTCATATTGAAAGTACATTCCTTTGAACATCCTTCTTGCATAAAAGTTTCTAATCTAGACATTGATTCTCGATATCCAACTCCCAATATGGAAACATTTCCATATTTCCATATGACAATTCATTCTAAATAGCATCTTATCTATTCATAATAATGTCAATATGGTTCATCCATGACTATACTTCCAACTGTCCTCAAGCGACCAATCCCTGGCGAACCTTAGATTTTCCTTAACAGTTGTTTAATTATTTTAGTCAAATCCGGTTCTATTCCCTTTTCCCCTCTAAATGCCCTAGGCATTTAGAAAATTTCAGAACAGTCGAATATTACAACATATGCAATCGATCCTATACCCGAAGCGTGTGGGATACGATTCATAATGAAAACATGATACTTTACGAGTTTCTTGCTATAATATTGCCATAATATTTCTATTTGTCGTGTTCTCAGAATTCGAACTATCAAGAGGGATGTCGTAATCATAATAGAACTTTGAGAATGCAAATAATAAATATATCCTTGACTAAATTCAATTAAAATTTCTCGATCTAAACTTTTAGATTGGAAACGAAGTATAATATTCTTTCCCTTAATTATAGCAAAAACATCTTTTCAACCCCTACAACTTTGCAAAGTGAAACTTTTGTTTTTCTATAATTAATATTGCCAACTTGCAATAATAATCATGCTCCCATTAACATGATGATTATATCCATTCCAGCATAACATTTATGCTCCCACTAGCTTTGACACGTGTTCAGAAAACAGTTAAACTTCTAGAAGACAATACTTATTGACTTCCAACATTCATATTTCCAATACGATGTGCATCGATAAGCCTTTATCTAAGCTTCTCAAACTCATACACATTTCCTCAGACAACTCACATGTGTGCCTAAACTAATTCAGAACTTATATTACTAAGTCTTAAATGCTCAAACAAATTGCCAAATCTCACAATTCGAACTACGAAGAGGGATGTCGTAATCATAATCGAATTTGAGAATGCAATTTACATTATCGCTATCTTCTTTCCTCACACTCATTTTCATGAAGGAGAAAACCTTATGACACTTAGATTTTTATAGTGTATGTGTTCCTATCCATGTGAATTGCCATAACAATAATCGTAAGATAATGTTTGTGACAAATTCAAACTCTTAGGGACAGAACTTGTTCATTCTTAATTTCTTGCCATCAAGGGTCCTACCATTGCTTCCAAGTAATTTAGTAGCTCACCTATGCTAGTCAATGTACTTTCATTGAACAAGATGTTTTCCCTTATGCAGTCAATTTAAGAACTCACAGAACTCATATGCATAATCAACTCAACCCGATTGGCACAGAAACAAGAATACGTCAAACCTCAAGTCGTGTGCTAGTGTTTAATGATAGGTTTACTCTTGATTTGTTCTTGAAACTTTTAAATATCTTTAGACTCCCACTGACCTCTTGACATATTATATTCTCTTATCAAGAAACATTTCTTTACTAAAACAAATATCCAAGAGTTAGTGTATGTCTATATCAAGAAAAAAACTATGCGCAATTTAGTACTAGTTAGTCTTTGTCTTATTCAAGACATCAAAAATTACCCAAATGTGCAAGTGTAAGAACATTCATACTTAATATTATCTCACTCAAGTCACAATCTTGGATTATGACTCTAAAACTTGATTTTGGAACGAAGTATGACTCATCCTTTTGATTTAACCATTTAACCAATTTTCGATTCCTCTTCTTAGCCATACTAGTGAACTAAGATGTCCTTAGAGGATCAATTGTGATATGTTTCTTAATCATTAAGACGATCATAAAACTGATACAAAGGTAGTCTCCATTCTTCTTAGATTTGAGAAACCTTTTATCTTTCTGCCTTCATTGAGTCTTCGTATTCGTTCTGCCATTCATTGAAACTTTTCAATGATTCAGAATTATACTTAATCTCGTAAGTATAACCACATTACTAGACTTTTGGTAAATTATGATGAATAGTCTTGTTGTTATTTGAGGCGGACTTGATTAGTGCACAACATTGTCTTCTAGTTCTTTAGTCCTTCACGTGACTCACATACTTGTGTGATTAAGGAATTAGTCTTATTTCCTAAGTACCAAGATTTACATACATCACATGATTCAGTTCATATGATTCCATGCTTCTGTCCAACTGAAACTTGGGAGATGAGAATCTTTCCTTACTTAGAGAAATTTGACACTTCCATAAATATCATAACTAAGAATCACATCCATTTATAGAAATACACAAACATCAATTTTTCACAACGATTTCATTGCAAGGATATATATAAATAAGATAGATCAAAATTTTATTTTATTCATAAAAGTAGCGGAAAACATGTCCTTACAATGCAAAATCAACTGAAAAACTATGTAATCAAACATTCCTAAAATATCTATCATAACTTTTTAAGCCCAAAATCCGATCTTCGAATCCATGCGATCGTGATCCATTTCTTCGTGATCAGACTCATCTTGCTCTTCCATCAAACTTCCTCTCTTTTCTCTGATCCTGCAAAACATTCAAATGTAATATTATCACATTATGTATTAAGAATCAATGAATAGGAACTTAATGGAGTTAGATAGTGGATTTTACCTAAAGTAGAGCCAAACGTCTTGACTCTCCCATCTCTTAGATCTCTCAAGTAGACTGGGCAGCTTCATCTTTAATGCCCCTTCTCCTGGCAATAAAAGCAAATTGAATCTTTTGGAAGAGCACACGGAACTACTTCAGACTTTCCCTTTCTCTGATGACCAAACTTTTCGACCATTGCATGCCTTTAGTTGCCATTGCCAATATCCATAGAGGTCTGGAAGGCAGATCCACCAATCAAATTTGCTTTTTCAGTGCGCCAAATCATTGTTGATTCAGTAGCAATAAGCAAATAGGTCAGATCGATGAGGGTCACGTCGTGATTTATCATATAGTACTCTATTACGAACTCACTATATGAGTCAGGAAGCGATTGAAGAACCCAGTCAATAGCCAGCTCCTCACAGACAACGACTCCCAACATTCTTAACCTATCAATGTGTGACTTCATCTCTAGGACGTGTGCACAAACTGACTTTCCTTCTTCATGTTTACTTGCTAAAAGGGCTTGAGTGAGTTTGAACTTTTCAAGCCTTTGAACTTGTGGGTTAGGGAGAACAATAGGAGGGGGTGGAGGAAGTGCAGCATGATCTCGTGTTTCTCGATCGAATCGTAGAATATCATCTTCATGTGGAAAACTTGTTCCACGGGATTTGGGAAGACCATAATTGTCATAATTTGACATTTACAAAACGGGAGAAAATTCAAGTTAGTTTATTGATTGAGTCCTTAATAAATCACCCAAATGAGATATTAAGGCTAGGACCCAACACAATATTCCACAACTTGGGAGAGGGATTCCGTAACCCAAATTCCAGAATATTTGAAGGTAAGTGAATGACGATTCACTAATTTTCCATCATGAAAAACGAAAAAGAGATTAGGTTTTAAACGTATTGAAAAACTCCTAGATCCTTCGAGATTCATTGAACTTTTCAATGCCATGTTTAAATCTCGATATTCCCCTCGATTTGTGTCACACCCCCAAACCAGAATGGCGGAAACATTCGGGGGTGGATGACTTCACGTAGTATCACAACCATTGAGTGTTGTAAAGAAAGTAACACAACCATCACATATATAATGAAAACGTATGTTGTTGCATTATACATATTAGCAAAAGAATATTACAATGAGATGATAAATGTTCAATAATAAAACATCTTTAGTGTTTCCTTCTCCAAAAGCTGGTGGTTACCTGTATTACTGATTCCCTGATAAATACAAGTGGTTTCGAAAAAGTGTCAACAATTAAGTTGGTGAGTTCATAAGGGTTTTGCATTGAAAAGTATGTCCTTTTTGATAGTAAATCGATGAACGAGGTTTTCAGAAAATCCAATATTTTCTATAAATGATTTGAAAAGTTTCCCGTGTTGGAGTGCGTTAGTGTTTTCCATACTTGAATAATAGTGATAAAATTTGGTGTTAACAATAAAATGGAAAATTGAAATGCATATATGAATCTCGTAAATCAAACTTGTTTGTATACTTTTATGTGAGTTTTATAACCATGCTATTGACACTGATGGCCTGTAACAATGTTCTTCAGGCGTTGGAACTGTTATGACATTTGTCACCCCAGGCCTGCCGGCCTAGCTGTAGCTAACAGCTTAGGTGTGGGATTGTCAATCCCATATAGATCTATACACAAGTATCACGCTCCCCCTACAAGGGATTATGGTATATAATACAAGACTTAATAATGCATACTCGAACGTACGTGAAGCTGTCTCACATTACTTGGTATAAACAGATTTACGATGATAAAGACTTTACTTCATTTGAAAGTATTTCATTTGTCAAGATGTATATGTAAAATGTATGAACAACTTGTTAGCTATGCTCGTTATAGATTCTCAAAAGTATGTTTCCATTTAGTAAGAATAACTTGGTGATATAATAGCCTTCTAAGCATAAAGATGTTTATAAAAACGATACTTCGACTTATAATGTACTTGTATTCCCCCCTAAAACATGAAAAGAATTGAAAAGTAGGGGTATGAACTCACTCGTTAAGTTTTGAAGAGAGAGGCTAGGTTTGAGCAGAACTTCGACCGCGGATGGTTGCGTCGTCGGGCCCTTCGGGGGTCTCTGCAGCGTAAATCTTTCGTCGGGGGCTCGAGTGCGGAAACCGAGGTGATGGAATGGTCTCTGGAGCTTTAGAAGAGTGTGAGAGTATCTGGAGGTTTGTGAATGTGTGCTTAAACTCGAAGCTTATGCCTTCTATTTATAAGGCTGGAAACCCTCGTACGCGGCGCGTACTTCCGGAGTATGCGGGGCGTAAAATGGCGTCATGGCTTACGACTCGGGTCTAGCTAAGCGTAGCTTGGGCGGGTCGATGGGACTCCTGGGTCTAGCCAAGCGTAGCTTGGGCGGGCCGATGGGACTCGACTCTGGGTCTAGTATGCGGGGCATAATCCCTGCTTCCGACTTCTAAATTTTGTAACTTTCGCGTACGAGCTTCGTTTTTCGCGTTCTTTATATCCACGCGTAGGTGAGATTATGCTCTACAACTTTCATTTAGACTCCGTCGGCTAGTTTTGACTTTATTTTTAATGATATATTTTTTTAATAGGTCGGGCCTCCTAAAGTTCGTTAAAAATTCATAGGTTCTTTATTCGACGTCGGTTTTCGTCTGTCTTTTTATCGTTTTATTACTACTGAGGAGATCTTCAACTTCCGTTTAGGTGGCGATAGCTAAATAACACTCGATCTTCAATCTGAGTTTTTAACCCTCTTCTACTGTTACGAAACTTTGAAAATCCGTAACTTCTTCATACGAGGTCCAATTTGGGCGATCTTTTTATGTACGCTCACCTTTCAACAAGATCTACGACTTTGTTGTAGATACTTAAGGCTAAATGCATTTTATTGAGATTCTACTTTTTACGTCAAATAATGTTTTAACGTCGTGTCGTAAATATACGAGTGGTTATAATTTCTTCAATATACCCCGGTTTTGAGCGTTCTTTATGTTCTTGGAAACCTTGGCATGATATCTAATATTTGATGTATCCCAACTTAGACACTTGAACACTTTATTTTCGAGGTTAATTTCGTTGTACTTAGCCTTCGAGTGTTAAAATGCTTTTGGAAAATATTGGGTCGTCACATCATCCCCCTGTTAAGGGAATTTCGTCCCGAAATTTAATCTAAGATAGTGTTTACAGTTTTAGGAAAAAGATGCGGGTACTTTTTTTTCATCTGATCCTCGCGTTCCCAGGTGTATTCAGGTCCTCGTTTGGCGTTCCAGCGGACCTTTACAATGGGTATGCGGCTTTGTTTAGTCCTTTTGATTTCTCGATCCATGATCTCTACTGGTTCCTCCACAAATTGAAGGTTTTCATTTATTGCAATTTCGTCTAGAGGGACGACAAGGGTCTCGTCGGATAAGCACTTCTTCATATTCGATACGTGAAAGGTAGGGTGTACGTTGTGGAGTTCCTGAGGTAGTCTAAGTTTGTAAGCCACTGGACCGATCCTGGCAAGGATCTCGAATGGTCCGATGTATCTAGGGTTCAGTTTCCCATGTTTTCCGAAGCGTATTAAACCTTTCCAAGGTGAGACTTTGAGTAGGACATGGTCTCCAACTTGGAATTCTAAGGGTTTGCGTCTCTTATCTGCGTAACTCTTTTGTCTATCCCTTGATGCTTTTAGACGTTCTCGGATTTGAACAATCTTCTCCGTAGTCTCCCTTATGATTTCTGGTCCAGTGAGCGTGTTGTCAGTTGCTTGTCCTTTTGCTAGTTGCGTGTCCCCCACTTCGGCCCAGCACAAAGGTGACCTGCATTTGCGGCCATAGAGGGCTTCGAACGGGGCAGCCTTGATACTGGTGTGGTAGCTATTGTTGTACGAGAACTCGACCAATGGTAGATGTGTGTCCCATGCTTTGCCAAAATCGATTACGCAAGCTCTCAGCATGTCTTCTAGGGTTTGTATAGTTCTCTCGCTCTGGCCGTCGGTTTGTGGGTGATAAGCGGTACTCATGTCTAGTCTTGTCCCCAAAGCTTTTTGTAGCGACTGCCAGAACCTTGAGGTGAATCTACTATCTCGGTCCGAGATAATGGATATGGGCACACCATGCAGTCGTACAATTTCTTTGAGGTATGTCCTTGTTAACTTCTCCAATTTATCCGTCTCTTTGATCGGTAGGAAATGTGCTGACTTAGTTAACCTGTCGACAATTACCCAAATGGTGTCGAGTCCACTTGTTGTCTTGGGTAATTTTGTTATGAAATCCATGGTTATCCGCTCCCACTTCCATTCGGGTATTTCTGGTTGTTGTAATAAACCCGAGGGCTTCTGGTATTCTACCTTGACCTTGGCACATGTCAGGCATTTGCTTACGTAGGTAGCAATTTCGGCTTTCATGTTTTGCCACCAGTACAACTTCTTGAGGTCGAGATACATCTTATCGGAGTCGGGATGTATGGAGTATCGTGTTTTATGGGCTTCGTCCATAACGATTTCTCTGAATCCACCAAACTTCGGTATCCAACTTCGATCCATGAAATAACGAATCCCGTTGCTCTTAGTCTCAAGGTTTTTGTCCATTCCCCTTAGAGCTTCTCCTATCACATTTTCGGATTTCAAGGCTTCTATTTGGGCTTCCTTGATTTGCGTGAACAGGCGTGAATGGATTGTCATAGTTAGGGACTTCACTCGGCGACCTGAGTACTCCTTCTGACTGAGTGCATCAGCCACTACATTAGCTTTTCCAGGGTGATATCGAATTTCGCACTCGTAATCACTTAGTAGTTCTACCCATCGTCTCTGTCTCATGTTGAGTTCCTTCTAATTGAGGACATGTTGGAGGCTTTTATGATCAGTGAAGATGGTACATTTTATGCCGTAGAGATAGTGTCTCCATATCTTCAGAGCGAAGACGACTGCTCCTAGCTCAAGATCATGCGTTGTGTAGTTCGCTTCGTGCGTCTTTAGTTGCCTTGAGGCGTAGGCGATGACCTTCCCTCTTTGCATTAAGACACACCCAAGTCCTTGGTTTGATGCATCACAATAGACCACGAAGTCCTCCGTTCCTTCTGGCAAGGTTAGGATGGGCGCACTACATAAGGCTCGCTTTAGTGTCTGAAATGCGCTGTCTTGTTTTTCTCCCCAGTCGAAGGTCGCATTTTTCTGGGTTAGGGTGGTAAGTGGCTTGGCAATCCTTGAAAAGTTCGGTATGAACCTTCGGTAATACCCGACGAGTCCCATAAATTGCCGGATTTCTGTAGGGGTTCTTAGAGTAGTCCAACTATCTATTGCCTTTATCTTGGAGGGGTCCACGTGTATTCCTTCTTTGCTTACAACATGTCCTAGGAAATCCACTTCCCGAATCCAAAATTCACATTTGGAAAATTTTGCGTAAAGTTTCTCTGCCCTTAATGTTTCCAGTACTTGGCGGAGATGTTTGTTGTGTTCTTCCTGGCTTCTTGAATAGATGAGTATATCATCTATGAATACGATCACGAATTTATCCAGGAAGGGACGACATACTCGGTTCATCAAATCCATGAACACTGCTGGAGCATTCGTCAATCCGAAGGGCATTACTACAAATTCGTAGTGACCATAACGTGTTCGGAAAGCCGTTTTGGGGATGTCTCCCTCCAGTACTCGCAGCTGGTGATAACCAGATCTTAGATCGATCCTTGAGAAGTAGTTTGCTCCCTGAAGTTGGTCGAATAGATCGTCTATGCGCGGTAAGGGATATCGGTTCTTGATCGTGAGTTTGTTTAGTTCCCGATAATCGATGCACATGCGAAAGGATCCGTCCTTCTTTTTCACGAATAGGACTGGCGCTCCCCATGGTGAGAAGCTCGGTCTGATGAATCCCTTGCTCAGCAGCTCGTTTAATTGACTGGATAGTTCCTGCATCTCGGCTGGGGCTAAACGGTACGGTGACTTTGCTACAGGGGTAGCTCCGGAGATTAAGTCGATTCTGAACTCGACTTGACGTTCCGGTGGGATTCCTGGAAGTTCTTCTGGGAAGATGTCTGGGAAATTGCAGACTTCCGGAATGTCTTTAATGTTTTTCGATTTTTGTTTCTTGTCTACTACGTGGGCTAGAAAGGCATGATATTCCTTACGAAGATATTTTTGTGCTTTAATACAGGAAATGATTTGCAAATTTGAACTAGGTTTGTCGCCGTAAATGACAAGAGTTTCGTCGTTTGGCAGATTTAGGCGAACAACCCTTTCGTGGCAAAGGATATCGGCATGGTGAAGGCTCAACCAGTCCATACCGATGATGACATCGAAACTTCTTATGGAAATGGGAATAAGATCGACTCGAAACAAACGCTCGTTTAAATTTAGTGTGCACCCTACGTACAAATCGTTTGCGTGTTCTGTTTTACCGTTTGCCATTTCTACAGTGAATATTTTATTGAGTGGTTGGGGTTCTTGAATAAGTAGGTGTTTGAATTTATGACTCACAAAACTTCTCTCCGCACCGCAGTCAAAAAGTATGCATGCATAAGTGTTGTTGAGTAGAAACGTACCCGTAACCACCGTGGGGTCCGCTATTGCTTCTCTCTGTCCTACTGCCAGCACTCTCCCCACACCGCCAATATTCCTTTCCTTGGGACAATCCCTCCTTAAGTGTCCAATCTCTCCGCACCCATAACACGCCCGGCTTACTCCAGTGCCAGAAACTTGAGTGATTGGTCGTGCCGGTGCTTTACAGAAACGGGCTGTGTGCCCTTTCCTGTCACAGTTCTTGCAGTGCATCTCGCGACAAATACCATGGTGATGGTAGTTGCACTTGCTGCACTTGGGCAGAATCCCCGCATATGGTTTTGTTGGCGCAGAGATAGCAGGAGTTGTGGTGGGGGTAGTAGCAGCATGAACCGCAACCATTTGCTTCTTTGAAGGTTCTTGCGAAGTTTGCCCCTTCCTTTTGTTCCAAAGTTTCTTCTTGTTGTTGTTGTTGGCATTGATTTCATTGTTGCTGTTCCCTTTGGTTGGTTCAGCCATAATAGCCGCGACTCCTTGACAGACACCATGATCAACAAGAGATTGTGCTAGTTCCTTGGCCCTGGCGAAAGTCAAAGGTCTGGAAGCTAGCACACTTCCTCGAAGTTGGGGTGATAGTCCCCAGATGTATCTCTCGACCTTTTGGCTCTCCAGGGTTAACATTCCTGGGCAAAGTGTTATTAAGTCACTGAACCTGTTGGTGTAACCAGCTATGTCCGATCCTACCATCGAGAGGTTCCACAGTTCCTGTTCAAGCTTCTGAATCTCGCCTCTTGGGCAGTATTCTCGAAGGAGCATTCTTTTCAGGTTTTCCCAACCCATGGAGTTCGCCACTACTAGGGTTAGTGTCTGGACGTGGCCGTTCCACCATGTCAGGGCGCGTTCAGAGAAAGTAAAAGCGGCGAACTTTACTTTGCTTTCTTCAGGACATGCACAGATTTCGAATACAGCTTCCATTTTCTCTATCCATTGAGATAGAGCCAATACTCCCCCAGTCCCGTAAAAGGGAATAGGTTTTCCGTTGGTGAAGTCTTTGTAAGTGCATACCCCTGAACGGCTTTGACCTTGGCTGTTTGTAAAACTGTTTGTTCCTCCCCCCGATCCGTTGTTGCTCATTTGTGCCATTGCTGCAGTTACAGCAGCGGTTATAGCAGTCTGGAACATAACGGTGTCCATAATTGGAGGAGGTGGTGGAGGTGGTGTTGAATTTGAGTTTCTGCGTGTTGATCTACGAGGAGGCATGTTCTGGTAGAGAAAAATAAGAATGAATACTATAAGTTTCTAATGTTTTGACAATCGTGTGTTAGTTGTATCTTGTAATTTGTTTTGACTTTAGTTTATGGTTTCAAGGTAGGCATAGAAATTATAAACTCGAATTTTTTTTTTTTTGAGAGGTATATAATAAGAAATACTTCATATTTATACATATGGGTCACACCTGAGGTGTGTTATTGCATATCTTGTTCGGGAAAATTTGATCCTCCTAGAGATCTCCGATTACGGATACAATCAGGGAAAACAAGGGAAATAAAGGAAAAACTTTTATCCGAAATCCTAATCTATAACAAAATTGTTGGGGCTTGAACAAGTTCTACTTGCGACGTTTGGAGCTAGATTCGGCATCCGACCGTTTGACTCCCATCAGTCGCCTCTCAAGATCTGTTTGTTGTTCCTTCATCTCTCTTATTTCTGCCAGAGCCGTTATCATTTGATTCTGAAGGGTCCCCGTGTAGATTTGGGTATTCTCATGTAGTCCTTCCAAACGGCGGATGTCAGCGGCGTTACCTTGGGTAGCAGCATTGACTTCGCGAACTCTGGCTGCTTGCCTGTCCGTCTCGTAGTTCTGGGTAGCTATAGCGTTCACAATAACAGGAAGTGCTCGATCAGCTGAGCTTCCCCCACTGACATTGTAAAAATCTCGGCACATGCCAAAAGGAGGGCGTACACCTTGCTGGCGGCTCCAGTAGTAGAGGTGACTTCCCCACATGGGAATGGGTCCCGGTTGATATGGTCTGATTTCGGGAGGATGAGGGATGGGAGGGTCGTACACTTCTAGCTCGGAGTCTGTCCCGCTAGAAATCTCCTCGACCTCTTCGTCGACTTCGAATTCCTCTCCGACTTCGACTTCGAATTCTCCCTCGATAACCCCTTCGGGTTCTTCCTCGACCTCTTCTTCGATTTCCTCTGGGTCTTCCTCCGGGTCTTCTTCTATCCAACCGCCGTTGCCTTGGTTTGAGTAGTAGGGATCTCCTGGTAAATAGAATCCGGCCATTTGTCTGTACTAGGATGGATGTATGAGAACTTTATAAGAAAAGAAAATTCTATTTAACGACTTACTATTTTTAGCTATAATTTGTACAACTATTTTTAATAATACTCCTATAATATTTCAATTTGGCGAGACTAAATTAATTTGTATTTGGTAAGTTCTTGGCTTGTTGTCCACTATGACCATTCCTCGACGTACGTTGGTCAAATCCAGGATAAATATAGTTGATCAGACTATATTTACTCTCGACCTAATTACATACCCCGAGGCTCAATCGTAGTGTCGTAACTTGCCTTAATACTTTTTAGTAAAACTTGTTATGATACGAGATTAATGCATGTTTTTTTTTTAAATGTATATCTTTAAAAAGAAAGTATTTTGTTCATGAAAATGTTTTGTCAGAGGGTTTTTGGTCCCCTTTGTATTTATAGTTTGTATATCGTATGTGGTTCGATATACTTAGTTCACTATAAACAATGCTCTGATACCAATCTGTCACACCCCCAAACCAGAATGGCGGAAACATTCGGGGGTGGATGACTTCACGTAGTATCACAACCATTGAGTGTTGTAAAGAAAGTAACACAACCATCACATATATAATGAAAACGTATGTTGTTGCATTATACATATTAGCAAAAGAATATTACAATGAGATGATAAATGTTCAATAATAAAACATCTTTAGTGTTTCCTTCTCCAAAAGCTGGTGGTTACCTGTATTACTGATTCCCTGAGAAATACAAGTGGTTTCGAAAAAGTGTCAACAATTAAGTTGGTGAGTTCATAAGGGTTTTGCATTGAAAAGTATGTCCTTTTTTATAGTAAATCGATGAACGAGGTTTTCAGAAAATCCAATATTTTCTATAAATGATTTGAAAAGTTTCCCGTGTTGGAGTGCGTTAGTGTTTTCCATACTTGAATAATAGTGATAAAATTTGGTGTTAACAATAAAATGGAAAACTGAAATGCATATATGAATCTCGTAAATCAAACTTGTTTTTATACTTTTATGTGAGTTTTATAACCATGCTATTGACACTGATGGCCTGTAACAACGTTCTTCAGGCGTTGGAACTGTTATGACATTTGTCACCCCAGGCCTGCCGGCCTAGCTGTAGCTAACAGCTTAGGTGTGGGATTGTCAATCCCGTATAGATCTATACACAAGTATCACGCTCCCCCCACAAGGGATTATGGTATATAATACAGGACTTAATAATGCATACTCGAACGTACGTGAAGCTGTCTCACATTACTTGGTATAAACAGATTTACGATGATAAAGACTTTACTTCATTTGAAAGTATTTCATTTGTCAAGATGTATATGTAAAATGTATGAACAACTTGTTAGCTATGCTCGTTATAGATTCTCAAAAGTATGTTTCCATTTAGTAAGAATAACTTGGTGATATAATAGCCTTCTAAGCATAAAGATGTTTATAAAAACGATACTTCGACTTATAATGTACTTGTATTCCCCCCTAAAACATGAAAAGAATTGAAAAGTAGGGGTATGAACTCACTCGTTAAGTTTTGAAGAGAGAGGCTAGGTTTGAGCAGAACTTCGACCGCGGATGGTTGCGTCGTCGGGCCCTTCGGGGGTCTCTGCAGCGTAAATCTTTCGTCGGGGGCTCGAGTGCGGAAACCGAGGTGATGGAATGGTCTCTGGAGCTTTAAAAGAGTGTGAGAGTATCTGGAGGTTTGTGAATGTGTGCTTAAACTCGAAGCTTATGCCTTCTATTTATAGGGCTGGAAACCCTCGTACGCGGCGCGTACTTCCGGAGTACGCGGGGCGTAAAATGGCGTCATGGCTTACGACTCGGGTCTAGCTAAGCGTAGCTTGGGCGGGTCGATGGGACTCCTGGGTCTAGCCAAGCGTAGCTTGGGCGGGCCGATGGGACTCGACTCTGGGTCTAGTACGCGGGGCATAATCCCTGCTTCCGACTTCTAAATTTCGTAACTTTCGCGTACGAGCTTCGTTTTTCGCGTTCTTTATATCCACGCGTAGGTGAGATTATGCTCTACAACTTTCATTTAGACTCCGTCGGCTAGTTTTGACTTTATTTTTAATGATATATTTTTTTAATAGGCCGGGCCTCCTAAAGTTCGTTAAAAATTCATAGGTTCTTTATTCGACGTCGGTTTTCGTCTGTCTTTTTATCGTTTTATTACTACTGAGGAGATCTTCAACTTCCGTTTAGGTGGCGATAGCTAAATAACACTCGATCTTCAATCTGAGTTTTTAACCCTCTTCTACTGTTACGAAACTTTGAAAATCCGTAACTTCTTCATACGAGGTCCAATTTGGGCGATCTTTTTATGTACGCTCACCTTTCAACAAGATCTACGACTTTGTTGTAGATACTTAAGGCTAAATGCATTTTATTGAGATTCTACTTTTTACGTCAAATAATGTTTTAACGTCGTGTCGTAAATATACGAGTGGTTATAATTTCTTCAATATAACCCGGTTTTGAGCGTTCTTTATGTTCTTGGAAACCTTGGCATGATATCTAATATTTGATGTATCCCAACTTAGACACTTGAACACTTTATTTTCGAGGTTAATTTCGTTGTACTTAGCCTTCGAGTGTTAAAATGCTTTTGGAAAATATTGGGTCGTCACAATTTGTGACTGGGATGCCGAGGATCACAAAACAGGGTGTGAATAACCATGCAAACTTACATGGTGCCCCCAATGTTATAGTCACCTATTCGATGTGCCGGTTAACCACACACGCTCCACTGAACTATGACAAACATCGAGTCACCCTTCGTTACCTTTGCTTATAACCCATTTAGTATGTCGGTTAACCACGCACGCTCCACTAACGTCTTAGCAATGGTACAAAGTGTAATTTCATGGAATTGCATCAAATTCACTTTTGCCTAAAGTAACTAAGATTGGGAGTTTTTTAAAAAATATTTAGTTACTTTATAATTCATTTTACTTTTAATGGAAAGGGTTTGTCATGTCCTACCTGTTCGGCTAACGACCCTCCACCAATCAAGGAAGCGGTGGGTGAGAGTGGACACCCATTAAAAGGCCATTTTATAGGCCATAACCTTACCCCCCCCCCCCCCCCCTTAAAGATTGGCTTTGTGAATGAGGCCTACTAACGGTAAGACTAGCAGTTTAAGTTTTATATATATATATATATATATATATATATATATATATATATATATATATATATATATATATATATATATATAATATTAGACTTTTAATGTTATATATAGTATAAGGGTGTATTTTACACTTTTAAAATACTAGGTGGTCTAATTTAATAAATTATACTTTTAATTTAATTAAATGTAAACCTTATCACTATGGATTTATTAACTCTCTTTTAATTATACATTTAATTAATTTAATAAAACCATAAGGGTGAAATTTGAACTATTTTCAAAAATTAGGGTTTTAGAATTTAACATTTTTTAAAATTAAACTTTTAATTAAAATTTAAATTCCAAAACTTGAGGGCAAGTTTTTTTGAAAAATTTCAATTCATTAGGGTTTAGAATTTAAATATTTCAAAATTAAACTTTCTAATCAAAAATTTAAATTCCAAGACTTGAGGGCAAGTTTTGAAACTTTTTAAAACATTATCAAGAATATTCTAGATAAAAATACAAATAATATCATTTAACAATTAATTAGTGGTTATCTAATTTTGACCTAATCCGATTTCATGCAAGATAATTCATCAAAAAATCAAATTTTATCATATAAGGAAATAATAATTCAATTAATATGAAATTATCTTTTATTTTGGCAATGATAATCACCTAATATCATAAAAATCCAAATCTTATCAATAAAAATCGTTTTGGTAATTATCCCACAGCAAAAGAGCATAAAATCCTGATTTTCCCTCTATCTGACCACGGGACTCGCCGAGTCAGCGACTGGACTCGCTGAGTTTATCCACTGACTCGCCGGGTCAATCAGGCAGAGAGCAAGAAAAACAATTTTAAGCCAAAGAATGATCAAACATGCAACAAATTCATCAATAAACAACCCTAGTCTCTGATACCACCGATGGGATTTGAGCACTACATCACTCCTATGGTGTGCATGCAAACCGTAAAGCTTTGGATCTAGTTTGTCTAATGAACATGCAATAATCATCCAAAGCCATAAACCCTAGATCTAGCATACAATAATGATTTTAACATATAAATTAGGGTTTAGATCTTACCTTGATTGTTATGTAGGAATAACAATCTCAATTCCTCCTTGTAATTGGCTTCTGAAAGCTTGGTGTCACAAATGTCACACCTCTAATGGCTCACAAACACCAATAGCAAGAGGATGAAGAAGGAGAAGAGGAGAGGCACTAAAAAACGTCTAGAAACCCTAAGGAAACTCTTAGCCACGTTTTTGGTGCCCTAGGGGTCCTTGAATAGTGAGGCTATTACAGTTATTTAACAAGGAAACCCTAATTACGAGTTTTTGTTGATGCCATTTGGGCTCGCCAATGCTCCAGCAACGTTCATGGATCTCATGAACCAGGTTTGCATGCCGATACTAGATCAGTCTGTGATCGTTTTCATTGATGATATATTGGTCTATTCTAAGACCAAGGAGCAACACGAGCAGCATTTGAAGGATGTGTTGGAGACTTTGAGGAGGGAAATGCTATATGCCAAATTCTTCAAATGCGAGTTTTGGTTGTGTGAGGTGCAGTTTCTGGGGCGCATCGTCAACCAAAAGGATATCTTGGTAGATCCGACCAATATTGAGGCGGTAATGCGTTGGGAGGTTCCGAGGAACGCATCCAAGATCAAGAGTTTATTGGGTTTAGCAGGGTACTATCGGAGATTTATCCAGGATTTCTCCAAGATTGTTGTACCTTTGACCTGTTTGACAAAGAAAAGTGTGACCTTTCGATGGGGTCCAGATCAACAATTGGCATTCGAGACCTTGAGGAAGAAACTATGTGAGGCCCTGATTCTGGCCCTACCCAAGGGATTGAATGATTTTGTAGTGTATTGTGACGCTTCTACTTCGGGTTTGGGAGCGGTTCTGATGCAGAGGGGGAATGTGATCGCTTACGCTTCGAGGCAGCCGAAGCTTCATGAGGCGAATTACCCCACTCATGATTTGGAATTGGGGGCAGTGGTTTTTTCCCTCAAGATTTGGAGACATTATTTGTAAGGAGTTCTATGCACCGTCTTCAATAACCACAAGAGTTTGAAGTATTTGATGGACCATTAGAATCTGAATATGTGACATATGAGATGGTTAAATGTGGTGAAAGATTATGACTACAAGATTTTGTATCATCCCGGGAAGGCCAATGTGGTGGCCGATGCTTTGATCCGTAAAACGGCGGGTACTTCAATCCGAGGTGTTTGTTTGAGGATGACAGTCATTTCACCTATGATGGATATGATCAAAGGGGCACAAGTGGAGGGATTGAAAAAAGAGAATTGGAAGACTGAGTGGATTCGAGGGGCAAATTCCACAATTTGTTCGAGACAACCGGGGATTATTGAATCGGTGTGGCAGGGTGTGGGTTCCGGGGAGTGAGGCAAAAGATCTTGGAGGAAGCGCATAAGTCCAAGTTCTCTATTTATCCGGTGGCCACGAAAATGTACCGAGACATGAGATTGACCTATTGGTGGCCCTGCATGAAGCGGGAAGTTGCATGGTTTGATGAACGGTGTTTTACTTGCATGAAGGTCAAAGCCAAGCATCAGAGACCTCATAGAAAGGTTCGGCCGCTACGCATCCCCATGTGGAAATGGGAGGAGATCACATTGGACTTTATCACGAAATTGCCTAGGACGACACGGGGTGTTGATTCCATTTGGGTTATTATGGACAGGTTAACCAAGAGTGCTCATTTCATTTCGATTTCTGAGAGTATCTCCTCTAAAAAATTAACAGATATTTATGTGCTGGAGGTGGTGGTTAGGTACGGAGTGCCGGTATCTGTGGTATCGGACCGCGATGTTCGATTCACATCCAGATTGTGGAGGAAGTTCCCTGAGGAGTTGGGTACTCAATTGCATTTCAACACTGCTTACCACCCCCATATTGATGGTCAGAGTGAGCGGACGATCAAAACGTTTGGGAATGTGCTTCGGGCATGTGTATTAGACTTCGGAGAAAGTTGGTATACTTATCTACCACTAGCTGATTTCTCATCTAACAATAGTTATCATGTTAGTATTGACCGACCCCCGTTTGAGATGTTGTATGGTCGGAGGCGTAGGACTCTAGTTTTTTGGGGAGAGGTTGGGCATCGAGTCATGGGAAGCACCGAAGTGGTGCTTAAGACCACTAAATTAATTCAACAAGAGCATGATAGACTGTGGATTGTGCAGAGCCATCAAAAAAGCTATGTTGACCGGCGCCGATCAGGTCTCGAGTTTCAGGTGGGAGATTTTGTGTTGTTGAAGGTGTCATGTTGGAAAGGTGTCATTCGGTTTTGAAAGAGGGGCAAGTTGGGGACCCAATGAATTGGTCCATTCAGGATTTCTGTTCGAGTTTGCATGGTTGCTTATCAGTTGGATCTCCCAGACGAGCTCAGTCATATCCACAACACCTTCCACATATCTCAGCTCCGTAAGTGTGTTGCAGATGAGTCCGCAGTTATTTCTTTGGATGATATTCAGGTGGATAGGAGCATGAATTATGTGGAGAAGCCCATTACAGTCTTTGATAGTAAAATTAAAGCTCCTCGGAATAAAATGGTGAAGCTTGTAAAAGTGCAATGACAGCATCAGAAGGGCTCCAAGTGGACTTAGGAGCCAGAGGACGAGATGCGTGAGCATTACCCGGATCTATTTGCACCAGCAGACTTCGAGGGCGAAGTCTAGATCAAGTGGGGGAGAGTTGTAACATCCAAAATTAATCCGGTTGGTTTTTAACCTTTGGAATTTGAGTTTATGACACTTTTGGTCCTCACGATTGAAATCTTGACCTTTTTGTGTACGTGGGGCGTAACTCGTATTACCCTGGGCGTAGGGGGCGTACGTTGCACGTACATCTTTGTACGTTGGACGCATGTGGCTCAGACCAAAACCCTAGTGTTTAGGGTTTTCGCACTATTTATACCCCATTATGACCCCAATACCTTCCCTCACATCATCCTCCACTGTCATTTCGGCCCTCTTAGCTAACCCTAGCCATTTTTTAACCTCTTGATCTTTATAGTGAGATTTTGAGCTTCTTCGGTGGTGAAGAAGGTGGTTCATGAAGAAAGCTTTGTCTCAAAGACTTTAGATCCAGCATTTGCTAATCTTTTGGCACCACATATCGCTATAAAACTTAAATCTTTGCTTATGTTTCAATAGATTCTTGATTGAGGCTAGGTTTCCCTTTTGAACCAAAAAGGTTTAGATCTTGGTGAGTATAAGGTACTCCCAAGCCTTCTAGTTGCATTTTTAGTTATGTTTTAGTGTCTCAATGCTTAAAGGTGCAAGCTTTGAGGTGGTTTGGTCCCCATTCATGAGTTAAGACATAGGAAAGGGCTTGAGAGACGTGATATTCATCTTTGGACATCTTGTAGCCATGAAAGGGCTTAAAGTTGGCAACTTTCTATCCCAAGAGGTCTTAATGGGTCCAGATCTGACTTTTGGACATAAAATATGCATTAAGTCATTGCGTGGAATAATGCATAACTAGTGCGTACGCCATGCGTACACCCATGGACATCGTGCGTACTGCCTCCGGATGAGGTATGCTACACGTACCAATATGTATGTCGGGCGTATGGCTCAGGCAGTCTTGTTTACCGTTGGGCTCAAATCTATGGGCCTTATATGGGTTTTGGGTTATTAGTTAATGGCCAGTACTTGTTCGTGTTTGGGCCTGAATTTATCTTTAGGACAATGTGTTGGATAAGGTGTCTAAGTCCATAACAATATTTGAGATGCACTTGACCCGACCCGGCATGGTCCATTTGGGTTGCACTTCACTCGAACAATTTGTATGGATAATCTTTTGAGAATAGTATGTTTATGATTTATTAATATATTATAAAGTATAATATATTAATAGAAAATCATATTATTTAATTAGTATTGATCTTAAATTAATTGAGAATTAATTTAGTGATCAAAATGTGACTAATTAAATATGGACTCTTGTATTTATATAGTGTGGGCTAATGCTTATTTAGTATGGGCTAGGCTTGCATGGGAGTCCATGGATGGTCCATGGAGCTTTTAACCCATGGATCCTTGGAAAGGAAGAGTCATGGGTATTAGGGTTTACATGGATGTAACCCTAATACTCTACACTATATAAAGGAGTCTTTGGCCCTTGATTTGACACTAGTTGTGTGTGAACAAGAGTGGTGGCCGATCTCAAGGGTGTGCATTATTCTCTCAAGAGTTTTCCAAAGTTTGTGGTGATTTGTGATTTCCATTTGAGACATCCACACTATTGGTGCTAGGCTCTCAAACTCCAAGCAATCAACCATTACTAAAAGGTATGTCTACTAGTAATTTTATGATTCAAGTTCCCCATGCCATGCTAGTTAGTATGTAAACCTTGTAAATTCTTATTTGCATGTATTTTAGAGAAAACATAGATCGAAGGTTTATAGGGTTGCATGTACACCATAAAAGTGTTAGAATGCTTATAACCCAACCCAATGTTGGTATGTTAGGCCTATTGGGGCTTGTGGCCCAATATAGGATTGGACCTTGTTCTAGTTGGGGCATTGATGTCATGATTGGGCCTCATTGGCACATATGGCCGATTATAGTTTGAACTTTGATCTTAGGCCCATTAATGTAGGATAGACATTTGGGATTTAATGGAGGGCCTTAGACTGAGATATTGGGCCTTGTGGGCCTATACCGAACTGGATTTTATTGCTAGGCCCATTAGCTAAGGAAAGGCCTTTGGGACATTATGAAAGGTCTTGGACTTAGGATCTTGGGCCCATGTCTAGATTATGCCATAATTCTAACTAGGGCTATCTGTATATTGTTCAGTGTGAGTTATTGGGCTAATAGTCGAGCAGCTTTCATATTCAGCAGACTGAGGTGAGTCTGCTCACCATACCAATGGGTTGAAGGCACCAAGGTCGGCCCATTACTTGTTATGAATTCTTAATAGTTTCATGTGCAGTGAATGTATTACTTGATATGTTATGTGGTTATGTAAAGACCATGGGGAGCCCATGGTAATTCGTTAAGACCATGGGGGAGCCCATGGCCCACGGGTATAAGACCATGGGGTAACCCATGACATCCCGGATGAAGACCATGGAGGGAGTCCATAGCAATCCTATGTGAATGTTGCATGGCATTATGTGTTTCTGTATGTTTTGGGAACTCACTAAGCATTAGCTTACAGTTTGTTGGTTGTTTCAGGTACTTCGGGATCTAAGGGAAAGGGCCCGGCTTGATGGCACAGCGTGCAATCTCCAGTATTCCGCACTAGTTGTTTTGGATACTCTGATCTTTTGAACAATGTGTTATGTAATGGAATTTTTGAAAAACAATATGGATGCTATTTCTAATTATTAAATGAAAAATTCTACCTAAGTTTTTGGGCTGTTACAGTTTGACTCGAAAATGAAAGTCAAAACCTGCCAAAACAACCAAAAGGAAAGTTGTAGTACCCGTTGAGATCGTCACATAGATATAGAGAGGGTCTAGATTAGACCACACACGAGGAAGTAATGATTTTTGAAAAATCTTTACTTGCTCATCAAGTGCACGCCACCATGCATCGCGCACCTAACACCGGATTCGAACAGATTGCGAGTGATGTGGCTGAGTACGATGGGGACACATGGCAACTTCCTATGGAGCTACAGTGTTCGAATGCACGTCGTGCATAGGAAAGGCGCGACGCACACCCTTAAAACTCGACTATATATAGAGGGCTATGTCATTCAGTCAACCACACCTTCAAAACATTCCTCTCTTTCTCTCTGCTTCGTGTGTTACCTCGTGGGGAGGTCCCTGTAGTTCCAAGCTCGTATCTACCCTACATCAGCGGTTTCAAAACCTATAGTGAGTTCACGACCCCTATTTACTGTTTAAAAATGTTTTCAGGGGGGTAATACATGCTTAACAAATGATTTTATAAAAATATTTATTTTATAAATATTAAGTCATTTTATAATAAGCTATATGCTTTAGGATAATATTGTTGGATTAGGTGTCTAAGCCCATAACTATAATTGGTATGTACTTGACCCGAGAGTAGTATGGTCCATTTGGGTTGCATATCATCATGAAAATCTGTTAGGATGGACTTTTGAGAACATGTTATTTATGGTTTATTAATATATTATAAGTTCTAATATATTAATATGAAATCATATGATTTAATTAGTATTGATCAAGAATTAGTTTGGAATTAATTTACTAACCAAAAGAGACTAATTAAATAAATGGAGACTAATTGTGTAAATTAGTTATATTTATATGTTGGGCTTATGATCCATGTTGGACTAAGTTTATGTATGGATACATAAAGAGTTGGGCTACATGAACCATGGATCATAAACTCATGGGTATGGATTAGGGTTAACCCATGACCCTTGGAATCCTACATATAAATATGTTGCCCCATGACCAAAATCGTGTGCATCTATTCTTAGAGAATTATATGCCGATTTTGTGTGAAATGAATACTCTCTCAAGTTATCCTTTGTCCTAGATGTGTTGTGATTCCATTTGAGGCATTCATACTATTGGTGTTAAGCTCTTAAAGGATCAAGGCTTCCAACTACACTAAAAGGTATGTCATCTAACTTGTATTTCATGTTGTTTATGCTTCATTGTATGCTAGTTAAGATGATGCTTAGGAATATTGAATGTATGCATGTATAATAGAGAAAAACATAGATCCAAAACATCTAGGGCTTCATGTACACCATAGGAGTGTTAGAATGCTCAAAACCCTCCAGTGGTATCAAAGTCTAGGGTTGTTTTCAATTATACTTGATGCTACTTGTTGTTTAAGCTTGAAAAATAGATTTTATGCTGTTATAGACAGTGGACTCGCTGAGTCCACTGGGGGACTCGCCAAGTCCAAGCACAATTCTAACCAACCTGCCGAGTTTGTTCTTGCACTCGACGAGTTGGTGCTCCAGAATGCAGATTTTCGATGTTTTAGGATATAATTGGACTAGGATCATTACCCTAAGCTGTTTTTGAACTTATAAACATGTTTTTGATGTGGTAATGATCATGCTTATCCAATTTATAAGATAATTGTCAAAGTTTCATGTTTTTTATTAGTTTATATGATTATGCTAATTACATGAAATTTGTTTGATATGAATTTTCTTGTTCATATGAGTTTAATCTAGATCACGGACATTATTTAACATGCTTGTTAGTTTATCTGATGATCTTTATGGCCTTTAATGTACTCCATAACTTGTCCTTAAGTTATGGAAAATTAAAAGTTTTCCTTTTAAAAGACTTCATTAAACTCATAGGTTATGGTCTTGAAGATTTTTTTCTATAAATGTTTATATGAACTCCATAACTTGTCCTCAAGTTATGGGTTTCCAAGAGTCTTTTCATTAAAGCCTATATTAAACTCATATGTTATGGATTCCAAAGGTTTTGGAATAGTTCAAAACTTGCCTTCAAGTTTTGGAATTTGTAAATGTAGAGTCTTTTTTTGACACATTTAATTCCAAACCCTAGAATTTTAAAAGTTTAAAATTCAACCCTTTAATATTATAATATTATAGGTTTAATATTTATATATATGTATAAGACTAAAGTCAGTATTACCGTTAGTAGGCCTCATTCACGAAGCCGGTCTATAAGGGGGGTATAAGGTTACTGTCTATAAAATGGCAGTTTAATGGGTGTCCACTCTCGCCCACCGTTTCCTTGACTGGCGGAGGGTTGTTAGCCGAACTAGTAGGACAGGGCACTAATTCTCCCTTCATTAAAAGTATAATGATAAATGTAAAGTAACTAAGATTTTAATAAATTCCCAATCTTACTTACTTTAGGGAAAATGTGAATATAATGTTAACCCATGAAATTGGACTTTGCACCTTGTTAAGTTGTTAGTGGAGCATGTGTGGTTAACTGACATACTAATCTGGGACTGATAATGCGTGGCAAATGCTAGCTTGATGTTAATCATAGATCAATGGAGCGTGTGTGGTTAACCGACACATTGATTAGGTGGTTGTAACATTGGGTGTACCAAGCTAATTTGCATGGTTATTCACACCTTGTTTGTGATCCTCGGCATCCCAATCACAAACTCGAAGGGCACGATTGATATTAAACATGCCATTGAAAAGTTCAATGAATCTCAAAAGATCTAGGAGTTTCAATTCACTTGAAACCTAAAACTATTTTTTGTTTTTCGTGGTGGAAATTGGTAAATCGTCATTTATCTACCTTCAAATATTTTGCAAATTGGATTACGGCATCCCTCTTCCAATTTATTAAATATTGTGTTGGGTCCTAGCCTTGATATTTCAAATTGGGTGTTATATTAAGGACTTAAATCAACCAAACTTGAATTTCTCCCTCATAGATGTCTAGTTATGACAACTATGGTCTTCCTTATCCTTTTTGGATAAAAGCTTTCCTAATGAAGATGATATCCCACATGACGATCAAGGTGAAAGATTAATCCCTTTGTCGTGCATTAATGGGACCCGAAATCATACTTCACTTCCTATACCTCCTCCAGTTATTCACCCTAACCCACAAGTTCAAGGACTTGAAAAAGTTAAAGGTCACTCAATCCATTTTGGCAAGCAAACACAAAGATGGATAGTCTTTGTGCACTCACGTCTTGGAGATGAAGTCACATATTAACATGCTAGGAGAGTTGGGTGTCGAAGTCTCAAGGAAGTTGACTGTTGACTGGGTTCTTCAATCACTTTCCGACTCATATAGTGAGTTCATTAAGTATGACTATGTGACAGACCATGACATGACCCTTAATGATCTTTACCTATTTGCTTGTTGCTGCTGAATCAACAATGATTTGGAGCACTGGTAAAGCAAATTTGATTGGAAGATCTACTTCCCAAACTTACATGGAAATTGACAATGGAAACATTGGAAGTCCAAGAAAGTCTTCTATTCCCAATGGAAAGGGATCAACTAAAGTCAACCCGGTTGACCAAATGGTAAAGAGAAAGGCTAAGTCTGAGATAGTCCCGTGTACCATTACTAAAGAGTCCATATGTTTCTATTGCCAAAAGAAAGGGCATTGGTTGCAAAGCTGCTCTATTTACCTGAAAGTTTACTCGGATGGTAAAAGTAAAAAATTTGACTATGCTTCAGGTAAAGTCCACTATATAACTCTATTAAGTTCCTATTTGGAGATTCTTAATACATGATGTAATCTAATTACATTTTTATGTTTAGTATAATCAAAGGAAGCTTAAAGGAAGAGTGAGTTGATTTTGATCATGAAGAGATGGATTCCGATCGCGTGGTTCGATGATCAAAATTTTGAGCTGCTGTATAAGAGTTATGATAGATTGCTTAGGAATAGATAACAACATAGTTTTCATATGTATTTGCATTGTAAGGATAAGTCTTTTCGCAGTTTTTTTAAATAAAAGAAATTTTTTGATTTTATTTGTTTTACGCATCCTTACAATGGCATTTGTGAAAATTGTTGTTTACATGTTTCCACTGATAGCAATATTGGAAAATAGATTTGATTCTTTCGTTTGTGGTAGTGTCATAATTTACAAAATAAGGAAAGATTCTCATCAACCAAGTTTCAGTTGGATAGAAACTTGGAATCATGCAACTTGTATTGTATGATGAATGAGAGCTTCAACTATGGAAAATTAAGACTAATTTTTTGTTCACATGTATATGTGAGTCAAATGAAGGACTAGGGGATCGGGTACACTTGGTTGTGCGATGGTCAAGTCCACCACAAAGAACAATAAGACTATTCGTTATGGTTTACTAAAGTTTAGTAAATATGGTTATGCTTACAAGTTTAAGTGTAATTCTGAAACAGTGGAAAAGTTTCAATGTATGGCAGGACGAATGAGAAGAATCAAATTCGGCAGAAAGATAAAAGTTTCTCCAGTCTGAAGAGATTGGATAGTAGGAGAATACTTGAGTATCTTGTTTTATGATTATCTTAAAGATTATGGAAAGCCATGTCACAATTGATCCTCTAAGGACATCTTGGAGCATTTGTTTGGCTAAGAAGAGGAATCGTGAATTGTTTAAAAGGTTAAATCAAGAAGATGATTCATAATTCGTTCCAAAACAAGTCTTAGAGTCATACTCCAAGATAGTAACTTGAGTGACATAATCTTAAGAAAGGTTTATAACACTTGCCAAATGTAGAGTAAACTACTTTCTACTCTTGTACATTTGAAATTGGTAAGTTATGATGTTTTGGATAAAACACAGACCAACTAAGAACAATAATGTGAAGTGTTTTTCTTGATAAGAATTCGCACTAACTATTGAATATTTCTTAGTCAAGGAATGGTTCTTGACAAGAGAATCTCATATGTCATGGAGTCAGCAGGAGTCTTAATGATCTTGAAAAGGGTCTCAAGAACTAATTAAAAATAAAACCTATTGTTTATCACTAGCACACGACTTGCGGTTTGTAACCTATCGTGTTGACATATTCTTATTTCTGTGCTCATTCCAGTTAAAAGTTGACTATGCATGTGAGTTCTACGAGTTCTCAATTGTTTGCATAACAACTTGGAAGACATGGCAGGCCCTTGTACTGCCAGGTGGCAAGAAATTGAGATTTAACAAGTTCAGTCCATATGAGTTTGGATTTGTCACTAACCTTGTCTTATGATTATGGTTTGACAAATTCCCATGGATAGGAATATACACATCATAAAATCTAAGTGTCATAAGGTTTCTTTCCAATTCAAGAAAATGATTGTGAGGAAACGCTTTTACTAAGTAGATTTTAAAGAGATATCATGTGGGATTTGCATTCTCAAATTCGATTATGATTACGGCATCCCTCTTCATAATTCGAATTGTGAGAAGGGGCTAAAGGTCTAAACATTATGATTACAGCATCCCTCTTCATAATTGTTTAGACACACAAGTGAGCTGTCTAAGGAAAGGTGTATGATTTTGATAAAATCTTATCAAAGAATCTCGTATCAGAAATCATAACTTTGGTAAGAAAGTCAATAAAGTATTGATTTATAGAAGTCCACATGATTTATGGGTACATGTCAAAGCTAGTGGGATCATAATTGTTATGCTAGTAAAGTAATTATTATGCTAGTGGGATCATAATCAACTATGGTAAGTGTTGCAAGTTAGCAATGTTAATTATTGAAAACAAAGGTTTCAATTCGCCAAGTTGCAGGGTTTGAAAAGTTGTTTTGCTATAATTGCGGGAGAAGAATTCATATGTCATTTCAATTCTAAAAGCTTAGATTGAGATTTTAATCAAATTTAGTCAAGTATATGTATGAATGTTATGGTGGAATGGGTCAACATAAGAAAATTCTATATATGGAAATATTATTTGCGTTCTAAAATACGATTATGATTACGGCATCCCTTTTCATAATTCGAATTATGAGAACATGGCAAATAGAAATAGAAATATTATAGAAAATGACTGGTCTAGTATCATGTATTTATGTGAGACATCATGAATCGTGTCCCATATGCTTCGGATATAGGATCGATTATATGTGCTGTAATATTCATCCATTCTAAATTTACCAAATGCCTAGGGCATTAAGAGGGAAAAGGACTAGAACTGGATATGAATAAAATGATTAAGCAATTGTCGAGGATAATTTGAGGTTTACCAAATATTGGTTGCTCATGGACACTTAGAAGTATGGTGTAAATTTTGGAAAGGACCATATTGACATATTCTGAAAAGAGGCAACTCTTGTTTAGAAGTGATAGTCAAAATAGGAATATGGAAATGTTTTCATAAGGGAAGTCATTCTTTAAATTTGTGTAAGATTAGAAAAGTTAATGTGAGAAGGATGTTAAAAGGAATGTACTTTGAATGTGAGACTTCGCTTCCATGGAATTTCTCTCCATTGGAATACTTTATAATGTTTGTTGCCAAGTCTCTGTGACTTTTGTGCATAGTTATTACAAAAAGATCGTTGCATATAAGTTTAGAATCTAACAGATTACAGTAAATGGCAAGAATTTGATATTCTTACGTTTACGGTAAGAATTTGGAATTGTGAAATGAACATCATTAAAGTGTTGTCAATTGATAGATCTTACAAAGTAAGGACCATAGACAAACATAGTGTACATGCTTGGAGCATGGGACAACTATTGTTTTAATTCAAGTATTAAGTTGATTATTCGAAACATTATACAATGAATAATGAGTAATCAATATGGAATTCAAAGTTTTGGGGTCGTATAGGATTAGTATTATTCTTGTGTTTCACTTTGCATGTTTTGACTTCCCGAATAACTAGGTTATTCAAACCATCCACAGTCAACCATACTTTGGAAGTAGGTATTGAGGCAAGACTGTCATGAATGAGTTTGTAGTTGGCTAGGTGTTTTAGACATAGTTGCAGTGTTCATGAGTGCTCGTGGAATAAGATTCGAGTATTGGATTCAACCCATGCTCATCTAAATCACTTCATGGATTTTATCATGAGTGATTGTGAGACGATAATATCTTATATTCTTGAAACGGAAACATGTGAGTTATAGTTACAAGTCGGTTGCACATTGACATATGTAAACGCACCAGTAACTTGGATGTTATAAAACATATTATTTTGTGTAATTTGATGAGTAAGTACAAGCAAGCATTTGGGTCGAAGTTTATCCGTTCCTTTTTCCCCATGTGGATAAAAGTGATATATGTGGGCCGCTCGATGATTTAGTGATCACAACCCTAAGTGTTCGGCCGGGCCTGGACTGATTTGATTTGTTCAATTAGTCGGTCATCATAAATTAGAATTGGGAAACAATAAATGGACAGAGAGAATGATTACAATCCATGTCTCAGTCCATATGATATCTAGAATGGAGGAATATATGACCCCTTATCTAATGGATGCATCATTGACTAGGTCAGAGTTCGATAAAGGCTTTTAAGAGCAACGATTGCTAGTCAGGATTGAAGAGTTAAACACTCTTTAGATTGATTAGATCTTTAACAAGTAAATAAATAAGAACAATAAACACAAGAACAATCAATGAATCAATCCGTATGCTGAATGATTAAAATATAGTCACACCTCAGAAGAGCTCAATTAAGAACTTCCTCTGTAGAGGTGCGCTAGGGTTTACAGAACAATAAATGATAATGATAAAAGCGTTAATGATAAGATTGCATGCATGTAACTTATATACTAAACCCTAGAATAACAAATACGGTTGGACAGGCCCAAACTGTGAATACAAAGTATACTAAATAACATAGGTCCATAACGCAACACAATATCTTCAACAATCTCCCCCTTTGCGTTAAGTGAAACCATGGCCAAGTTAATTCATAATTCGCTTCTGCACTTCATAGACTTTGGGAATGAAACTCAGCAACAACTTGCGAACATGAATGTACCAAGTGATCACATCAGTGAAACACTTCACATCATCTTTGTTGTTGCACTTATACTTCGCAACAAGTTCCAAAATGAACGCCAGACAAGAAGTAGCAAACAAGTGCTTGTCTTTAAGATGAAAGTAAAGCTTGCGACGATCTGCACTTGGACGATCCCTCGCAGTGTAAACTACAAACCATCCTTCCTTGTAGATCTTCCTGGGTTTCAGCTTCTGGAAGTCATTCGGAGCCTCTTTTGGAACAACACTTGGTTTTTGTCTTAGAACCGTAGCAATTTCCACATCCATCAACCCAACTTCCTGAATGTAAGACTTGATCATAATCTGAAGATGAGCAAACACCGGTTCGTACTTCTCCTTCTCTCGTAACAAAATGTTGAAAATAACCATCCAGACATTGGGGTTCAAGCATGGCAAATCCGCGAGAGTAAATTCACAGGCTTGACATGCAGATCCTCTCGCAACTTTAAACTTCGCATTAGGGAAGCTTTCAGTCTCGATCAGCCCAGTAACCTTCACAGCTACAATTTTGCTCGCACTCTAGGCCTGGAACTGAGGCTTCATATGTTTCAACTAGAAGTTAAACAACATTTAATCACCGGTGCTATCAGAGAAAGGAACACTGGAAACCTTTATAAAGGCACAAAACCTGAACGCCTTCGGAGTGATCGGAATGTCAAACTGCGAATCCTATGAGTTCTGAACTTCAAAGGAAGCAATAGGATCCAACCAATATTGAATTGGCATATCCACATCTTGGTTATGCATGCGCTTCAGGGTCTATTTTGGAAAAAGCAACATTTTACTTTTAAGAGTGGCATGAGCTTCCTTTTCAGCTCTTTCTTTGTCCTCAGCCTCTCTGACGATGCGAGCATGTTCGTCAATCTCTGCTTCGCGAGCCTTCTGTCTTTTAAGCTCAACTTCATCAGGCTCTTCGTCTTCACTATCATCAATGATTGATTCGTTGCTAAATAACGGATCCTTGTTTTTTGGATCTTGCTTGATGACAGGAGGTTTAACTGAGACTTTGGGTTTGACATCCTCCGTATGAACTTTTGAGCTCCCTTCTCCCCTTGTTTCGGAAACAACATCGGTGTCGAAACACCCTCCAAACGGTGCAGCATCGCGAACACCGGTCTCAGCTTTTCAAGCAGATACTTTTGGATGGTGACAAAAATCATAGGATCATGGGTCTCAATGATATTAGACGGAAATCCGTTAATATCAGAAATGCAACTATGTGTGACTGCCTTTTCTGCTAGCAAATCATCGACCTTCTGTTGAGTATAGTGAAGTTTGGTCTCCAACACTTTACAATTTTCCTATTTGAGTGCGAGAGCATCCATGATCTTGCTCTCCATTGCCAAGTTTGCCTGAAGCTTTGAGAGTTTCGCATCAACAGAGGCTTGGAATGCTTCGTGATCAGACTTGAACTCAGTGCGAAGTTCAACAAAGCTCGTCTTTTCTCCTTTGAACATGGCACCAACATTTTGAATAACTTTGTTTGTTGTGGAGGTGTTGTTGTTGTAGGTAACCTGGTATTCATCCATAAATACCCTTGTATCAGTAATTAGTTTATCGACTTTTTCAGTCGTTTCCTTGCAAACAGCAGCCGAGTCAGAAACTACCTTAGAGAAAGAAGAGGAATTAGCAGTATGCTCCTTTGTGACTAGCTCAAGAATAGCTTCAACATCAGCTTTTGAATAAGCTTCAGAAGTAGAAGTGCTGGAAGTGAGAAGCAACTGATCAAGCTTCTCATGAATAGATTTGAACTCTGCTTTAGAAGTAGAGACATCATCGTTATTATCAACCCTTATTTGAAAAGGACTGAAAGAGAAAGCTTCTAAATCTTCATCGTCATCATCTCCAAAAAACATTTTTGGATCATCAGTACTAATAGGAGAGATGGGTGGGGTAACATGGGTTGAAAAACCTGAAGTATTAGCCCCTGTATCAGATACGTTGACTGAACATTCAGGTGCAGAAGAGGGTTGGGGTGGAATCATGGAATCTATGAAAATGGGTATGGAGACAAGAATCATTGTGGGTGCTTGGGATGATACTATAGGGAGCGGAGCAATGGTTATTAGTACAGAAGTAGTTGTTTTTGGTGAGGGAGGAGGAGAAGGAACATATTCATTAATTGGTGGAGTTACCTCTCGCTCAGTGCGAACTTGTTCTTGTTCTTCAGTGTGAATGGGTTCAACATCCTCATTGCGAATAGGGGGATCCTCCTCAATGCGAATCTCGGACTCAGTCTCAGAATCTGAGTTTTTGTCATCAATCTGAGAAGGACTTAGAGTAGGATACTTTCGCCTTCTAGCGGGTTGCTTCCTTCGCTTGGGAGCGGCAGTAGAGGTTGTAGGAGCCTTTCGCTTTTGAGATGGAGGTTTCATAGCTGCTGATGGTCCTTCTTTCGCAGAATCATTCCTGACAGGTTTCTTAGACCCTTTTCCCCTTTCTTGGGTTTGTCCGCCTCAACCAGAATGGCATGAAATTCGTCAGTGAGAGGACGAGGTCGCGAAGGAGTGAGAGTATGATGTCCTTCGAGAATCTTACTTGATGGAGGAACATCACGAAACATTGCCTCCAGAATCAAACCAATAAAGTCGAATTTAGACCTGTTTGCCATGATAATCCCTGTTGTGTGGAATGTCACAATAGAAGCCATCAAAGCATCAGTCATCACTGTAATCTTTAGCTGCTTAATAGCCCTGTTGACCACCACACCTCAAAATCTCGCACAAGAGTTTTCATTATGACGAGTTACAGAATGAGTGTTGTGGATGAATTGATCCCAAAGAATAGCACCATAGTCAACGTCACCGGTGTAGAGTCCGTATATCATCCCCATAAAGAGTTTGCTTACACAGTCACTTCCTGTGACTCTTTCAGAGAAGGACTTAAATAGAATGGTGAAAAGAGCATTCCAAATTGCTGGAAGATTGGGTTTCTTGAACTTGGATACACCTATGAGTGGCTCCTTGTATCTCATTTGGTAGAACATCTCTAAGATGGTTGCGTTGGAGATGGTTTCTGGATTGATCAGATTCTCAGATTGTGGAAGCCCTAGCATATTGCAGAAACGGGTCTTGGATATTGAAGTGGTTTGATTGTGGATGTCAAAATAAACCCTTTGCTCGTCCTTGACATAGTTGGCAATGGTATAAGCTTTGGAGAGAATCGAGAGAGGGTCATTCTCGACTTGAGTCATAGCAATCGTTAGAGGAAAGTACTTCAGACACTCGATCAAGGGAAGGAGGAAAGCATCATACTTGACCGGATTCAAATCGATTATCAGGTTCCGGTGTTTCTTGACTCTAAGCAGAGTAGAATGAACGGTTTGATCTTGCACTGATTGATTTTTAGAGGAGGCCACCATTGATGAAGCTAGGAAGAAGATGAACAGTAGAAAGCCTTTGAATCGCCAAAAATCTTTGAGAGAAGTTTGAGAGTGGTAAGGAAATAATGAACCGCCAAAATCCCTTTATACGATTTGATTTGTTGAGAGAAATCCGGAGATATAGTATCGAGAACTGAATCGTCTCCTGAAAAAGCGCGATTTGACAGCTATGACAAGTCAGAGGCATGCGTCACGCGGCGTAAGAATAGCGGGCGGTTCAACTTTTCACGCGCCTATTTGAATTTTGATCCTTTTTTAGAATTGCCGCGTCAGCCTATCTTCTTTCGCAGTAAGGAAATTACGTTGAGTGCGCATGACTGCGAACCTAAAAGTTAAATAGAACCATGAACAAGACTTTTGAAAATCACAAGGATCTTCGTGCAAGAGTGTCAAAGAAAAAGAAATAAAACAAGGCTTATCTGTGGGGTGTTGTGATGCCATATAGATGACATAAAACTGTTGATCCCAGGCAAAGATCTCTTCCGTCATAGTCAAGAGAGACTAAAAAGTGTATGTTCGGTTTCCTGTTGAATACGATCAACTGTTTGATGAGAAACACTGAAAGACATCTTTTATATAAGGTTGGTAAAGGTGGTTTATCCATTTACCAAACTACGAACTTGACATAAGTGCGAAAGTTGGAAAAGGTACTCGTCTGACCAGTGTAGTCAGTTGAACGAGTAGGTTGGGAAGATATTGTAATTGACTTGGAATAATATTGAAACCTCAAAAAAAAAAAAAAAAAAAAAAAAAAAAAAAAAAAAAACTGGATCTTTTGGTAGAAATGTCTTGGTGAAAGACAATTTCATAAAGATCACGCAAAAATAAAAAGAGATTTCATAGTGCTTCCCATGAAAGTGGTTTCGTTAATTCTTGGGTAAAAGCTATAACATGTGATTGTTCACCATCAATCCATTGTGGGTATTGAATTTTGGGTTTCACTTAGTTCGTGGCAGAATGAAACTAAGATCATTAACACAGAATTTTGCATAACCATAAACCTCAGTGGTAATTGCTGAGAGTCTCAAAGGTTATATTGATGAATGCGAAAGTGATGGAGAAGAGAGTGGATGGAAACAAGAAAGCGAAAGTACCTTTGCAATGCGAATGTGACCATGCAAATAACTCTTAACTCAATGTGAGAAGAGTAATGTAGCTCATGACTGATGTGAATTCGCACCCTGATTGGGAAGAATTGATTGGTGATATCAAATTCATTAAGGCTTCACAGTCGAGTCGTTGAGGCTTAGGTCAACATACAACTGCATGCTTATAGGGACACTTAGCTAATTCATAAGTAAAAGGAGTTATACCTGCCCCATCACACAAGTAGATAGACAATGCGAACATCTTCGTTTATAATCTTGATTTGCAAAGGAAAATGAACAAAAGATAAAAGTATTTTTGTGATTTTGTTGTTTTTGAAAACCAGTAAAATAAACAAAACAAATTAATTTTGGTTTTTGAAGTGTTTATGAAAATAAGGAAAAAACAAACTGAGAGGAAACAGTGGACTGCGAAAGGCTGCGAACGTTCGCACCGATTCGCAGTGAAAAGACAAGAAATGAACAGTTGACTATGAAAGGCTGCGAACGTTCGCAACGATTCGCAGCACTGAACAACTTTGAAAACGGAGATAAGATAAGAAAATCAAACAAAGATAATAGTAAAGATATACAAAATATACAAAAGGATATTTGAAATACCAAACCACATTCATTGCGAACTATTGCGAACGTTCGCATTGATAAAACAGGTTGTTAATGAACAGTGGACTGCGAAAGCTTGCGAACGTTCGCACCGATTCGTAGTGATGGTTTTATGAATGCGCTAGTGGATTTGGTACAGAATCAGCTTCCATCATTCCCAGCCCTTGAATAATTCTATTAAATGTAGTTTCAGGTAGGGCCTTGGTGAATATATCAGCCAATTTATCAGCGAATCTTACGAAATGAATCTCAACGTTGCCATCTTCCACATGATCCTTGATAAAGTGATACCTCAGTGCTATGTGTTTCGTTTTTTAGTGTTGCACTGTCACACCCCAAAACCGGAACGGTGGAAACGTTCTGGGGTGGATGACGTCATGTCAAGTATCACAACACATGCATTATAGTAGTCAAAGTACAACAAAACATTGCATTAATAGTAATAGTTTTACATGGTTACATTAATACATCAAAGTAATACAAGTAATAGAATAAATACAGCGCAGTACTAAGCTATCTTCATCAACAGCTCCGGGGATGTACCTGTCTAATGCTAACCTGAGAATACAAGTTATTTGAAAAGCGAGTATCAACATTTTTACAAATGCTGGTGAGTTCATAAGTATTTAGTGACATTATCCAAATAACTTTATAAAGTAGTAGTTTAAGTGTTTACTGTGTATTAGAGTTCCTTCCAGAAAATCCTATATTTTCTTTAATAAAGCAGCCTTCTACCAAGACTGGTCAGTGTTATGTGGTAAAAAGTCATTTTCCCTAAATTGCTATCATTATCAAAATACTGAATTTGATTATTGAGGAAAGCAAACGACATCAGGGAATAACATATGCCTCAGCAGTGAGGACTGCTGACTAAGGCAAGGAATCATAGACTCCAGAAGAGTATCGAACAAATGACACGCCTGGTTCAGTCTAACAAATAGAGACTCAGACCCCAGAAGGTACCAAATGAAAGGTACAACTGGTAAGGTCTAAAGCAGTGAATACAGACCGCAAACAGTATCAAATGAAAGATACATCTTGCAAGGTCAAAACAGAGAATACAGACAGCAGACAGTATCAAATGAAAGATACATCTCGCAGTATCAAAACAGTGTGACTCTGAAAATGAGTTACCAGCATACAGTGTAAATTGCCGGTGAATACTGTTACCTTAAGACCATGAATTATAAGGTAACCTGAGATACTCGTAACCATACTAACTGACACTAGAGTACCAGACGCCCTACAAGCGTCTATATAATGTGACATTTGTCACCCCTTAGCTTGGTGGGCCGTGGACTGTAGCTAGCAGTCAGGGTGCGGGGGTGTCAATCCCGTATAGATCTATACACACAATGTACGCTCTCCCTACATGAGACTCTGGTTACCAACTAGACGACGGAGAAGGCCGTGTCCTGAAGATGCATCCCAAATAGTGGGTAGAGACTTCCGAATAGTGGGTTTCTAATGTAAGTGTTGAACTAGAGGTAGAGACTCATGACTGAACTGACTGAAGTAAACCCATATGTCTATGCTTGTGTACATAATATATAACTAATGAATCAACGACCTTCGGATGGACATCCGATCCCACTAGACCACATCTCAACGAAGAAAAGGAAATAGGGCGGACAAGCCTTCCTAAGTCCTTCAATCATTATTTATATGCATCTATACAAGCACAGACATACATCTAACTACGCTTGAGTGTGTATCAAGTGGAATCATATCGTGAAGTATAGGTGTACAGTGTGGAATAACCGACTGGTGAAGTATAAGTGTACATTGGAACATCCAAGTCGTGAAGTATAAGCGTACAAAGGAACATCCGAGTCGTGAAGTATAAGCATACAGAGTGGGATAATCGAATCGCGAAGTATAAGTGTACCAAGTGTAAGTGTATCACGAAGTGGAGACGACGATAAGTGAAGTAAGAACGTCTATCAAGTATAAGAGGCTACAAGTATAAGCGATATAGAGACAAAAATCCGGTATAAGCGTATCACGAAGGGAATGCATTATCAAGTAGGAGTTTTAAATAAGTAAAATCGAAGCAGCAGTAACAACAAGTAAAAGTATACGTTGTGAAAGAGAACTTTGATTAAAATCTTGTAAAACCTTTATACTCGGGGAAAAATCATAATTTGTATTCTTTTGTAAAATATGTTTGTAAACCTTTGGAAATCTTTCATAAACCAGTTTAAAATGAATTAGGATAAAACAGTATAAGTAAGAGTTTTGAAACAATGAAAACCTTTTAGAAAACCATTATAGTGTCCTACTCGGTAAAACAGTGTACAGTGGTAAAATCTTGTGCATGCGGGTTATCAATCACATGTGATTGATATGATAACTAGCATGTTTAAGTTGTATCCCCCCCCTATAAAACATTTAAAAACACTTAAAAGGTTCATTCAGGGGTATGAACTCACCTGGTGTAAGTAGGTCCGACGAAGGTGCCGTTTGGGCGTTCGGTGTCACGCAAGGACTCGAACACACACAATGACCTATTTAACATATGATAACATATGTTCACATACAATTAGTATATTTAATACTAATTAAACAATTATACGCGCTCAAAGGAGCGGAAAACACTTTGGATAAGTGTTTGGGTGTCCCGGGTAGCGTCTAAGGGTGTGTATGACTTAGGAGTGGAGCCTACTATTCGAGAGTAAACTCCCAAAGTTGTGTTTACGGCCCAGGGACATCTCACCATGAGTTTACGGCCGTAAACTCATGGTGAGTGTATCTAGTGTGTTTTAAGGCTTCTACTTGTTCATGGGATTTTTCTAAGTACTTTTCCAAAATGGTATGAGTGAGTTTAAGGCTTCTAAGAGCTTCATTAGGGAGTTTATGGCCTAGGGACACTCCTAAGGGAGTTTACGGCCGTAAACTCTCATTCTTTGAGTTTTGTGAAGTTTAAAGCCCCTAATACCTTGCTAGTAATTTATAATGGAGTGTGATGCCATTTTGGGGGATTAAAACTATCATTTGGGTGTGTTTTGGGGAGTTTACGGCCTAGGCACTTGCTTGGGCCGTAAACTCCATGTTACCCCATATTTCCTTGTGTTTAAATGATCCAAAACTTAAATAGCATGTCCTTATTTTATGTCTTAAGCCTATGGGTGGTTTGGGAGTGTTTGGAACTTGATTTAACAAGTTTAGAGGGTGTTTACGGCCTAAGCATGTGCTTGGGCCGTAAACCCTCTTTTATGCCACAAATCTTGTTGTTTTGGGGTTCAAACACTCCTAGGCTAAATCCCCTAATAGTTTCTAAGCTTAAGGATGAGTTTTAAGGCATGTTTGGCACCATATTAGGGGTTTACGGCCCTAGAGTGTTCCTGGGCCGTAAACTCCTTATTCCATGCCTTCTTGGACGATTTTTGAGGTATAAACACAAGCCAATATGTTTAGAATAAGCTAGGGTAAGTGGACTTACGATTTGGAAGCGTTTGGTTGCGGATTTGGGGCGAAAACGGGTCTAGAGAGAGAGTATAGAGAGAGAGGATGGAAAAGCTCCAAATGGAGTTTACTCCCCTTTATATATGGGTGGGAGTTGGAGCTCAGTGGAATTCTACCCGATACTGCCGTCAGACGGGGCTTTTGGTCGCACCCGATTTAGTGGTCGTAATAATAAAACTTAACACTTTCCAAATAAACGGAAATGTGTGTTATGTGTTTTTATTCCCTTTTATCATGACTTAACGGCCTATTAAATATAAACAACTGAAATGTTTATTAAATTGACGACCTCTAATTAACGGAACTTTTATAAACTGGAATATTCCGTTAACGGTAACGAGGAAATGTAACGGAACAACTTGGGTTGTCACATGCACTGGGTTGTGACATATTCGAATAGCACTTTCGGAGTCACAATAGAGTGGAATTCTTTTCATATTTAAGCCATAGTCGCGAAGTTGGATTTGAATCCAAATGACTTCAGATGTGCACGAAGCTGCAGCAATGTATTCAGCCTCAGCTGTTGACAACGAAACGCATGTTTGTTTCTTTGATTGCCAACTCACCAGCTTGCCATCGACAAATTGACATCCGCCAGTTGTGCTTTTTCCGATCTAAACCGCAACCCCCTAAATCAGCGTCTGAAAATGCTTGTACGAAGTATCCTGATTTCGCAGGGTACCATAAACCAAGAGATGAGGTTCGCTTCAGATATCGAAAAATATTCTTTACAGCCATCATGTGAGGTTCACGTGGATTAGCTTGAAACCTTGCACAATAACAAACAAAAAACATTATGTATGGTCGAATAATTGTTAAGTACATCAAAGACCCTATCATTTGGCGATAAAGGGTCATGTCAGCAGCCGATTTTTCAAGAGAAGGTGTCAACTTTGAGCCAAACGCCATGGGTACCTTCACTTTTGACTCTCCCATCATTCCAAACCTAGCGAGCATAGTTTTCATGTTAGCCTCCTGATTAATGAAAATTCCTTCCGCTCCCTGTCTAATGTTTAATCCAAGAAAAAAGTTAATTGGACCCATTGAGCTCATCTCAAATTTAGTTTTCATCAACCTTCGGAACTCAGCTGTTTGTCCAGGATTTGTAGATCCGAAGATGATGTCATCAACATAAATTTGTACAATCATCAAGTGGTCACCCTCTTTCTTGCAAAAGAAGGTTGGGTCAACCGAACCTTGCTTGAATTTGGACATTTTAAGAAAACGAGTAAGAGTTTCATACCAGGCTCTTGGAGCTTGCTTTAATCCGTAAACCGCTTTGTCAAGAATGTAACGGTGATTGGGAAATTTCTCGTTTATGAACCCAGGCGGTTGTTCCACATAGACGGTGTCTTCCAATTTGCCATTTAATAATGCACACTTCACATCCATTTGAAAAACCTCAAAGTTTTTGTGTGCTGCATATGCCAAGAAGATGCGACTAGATTCTAATCTAGCAACAGGTGCGAAAGTCTCTTTGTAGTCAATTCCTTCTTCTTGGAAATAACCTTTGGCTACCAGTCTAGCTTTGTTTTTGATTACATTCCCTTCTTTGTCCATCTTGTTTCTGAACACGTACTTTAATCCGACCACATATGCATCCTTTGGTGTAGGAATCAGTCTCCATACTTTTGTTTCGCACAAATTCATTGAGTTCTTCTTGCGTTGCATGTACCCAATCTGAGTGATCGACTGTAGTTTTAACAGTTTTTGGTTCAACTTTGGAGACAAACGTATTAAACATACAAAATTCCACTTGAGAGAATAACGCAGTATGTTTCTCTTTCACTTGAGAACGTGTGAGAACTTTTTCTGATGATTCATCAGTGATTTGGGTTTTTGGATGATCTTTCGTCCATTTGATAAGGGGAGGGTAATTTGGATCATAGGAGGGATCCAGTTTAGCATTTACTTCTTCTTCGAATTTTGACTGTGTATCATCATCTTCATCATTTGTATTAACATTCTCCCCTTCGAATGATGAAACAATTTCTGCTTCAGGCTCAGAATTCTCCCCCTCGATTGGACGTTCATTGGGTGTGGTGGTTGATAAATTCTCCCCCTGGAAAGTAGAATGGGAAAATTCACTTGGATTTTGAGAGATGGCAGATACTGAAGGTCCATCTAAACTTGAAGGTACGCTTTCCATGACTTTAACAGCTTCGTCAATAACCTTCTTCAGATTGTCTACTTCGTTGTCAGTTGCTCTCACTTCAGAGAGAATAACAGACTCTGGTTCATCAAAGAGGTTCACATATTCTTCAAATAAGTTGGAGATAGGAATCGTGACTTGACCAATTTGAGGAAAGAATTCATTCATTGGTTCTTTGTTGGATGTGAGTTTCTTCACGTAGTGATCATCAAATGACACGTAATACGTTTCTTCGATTTTCTTCGAGCGTTTGTTTAGAAACCTAAAAGCTTTTGAAGTTAGTGAATACCCAAGAAAGATTCCTTCGTCTGCTTTCACATCAAACTTGTTTCGGTTCTCTTTAGAATTGAAGATGAAGCATCTTGAACCAAACACATGGAAAAACTTGACGTTAGGCTTGTGGTTGTTTAGAATCTCATAAGGAGCTATTGCGAAACACTTATTGGTTAAAGACCGGTTCTGGGTGTAGCAAGCAGTGGCAATAGCATTAGCCCAGAAATACAAGGGTAACGATGCGAAACTGAGCATGGTTTAGGTTGCTTCACATAACGAGCAATTTCGCCTTTCAACGACCCATTTTGTTGTGGAGTATAAGGAGCGGAGAAATTATGTGATACTCCCTTTTCAGCAAGAAATTTGTCAAACGCTTAGGTTTTGAGTTCAAGCCCATCGTCACTTCGAACGTTGCGAACCAGCTTTCGCAGTTGAACTTCAATATATTTGATAAAATCCTTGAGCTTTGGAGTAGCATCTGATTTCTGTCTAAGAAAGAACAACCAAATGAAACGAGAAAAGTCATCAACAATTACTAGTATATACTTACTACCACCACCGCTTTCAATAGCAGAAGGACTGCAAAGATCGATGTGTAGAAGTTCCAAAGGTACTATAACTTTCGTGTTCACGATCTTTGGATGACTTTTTCTACTTTGCTTTCCCATCTCACAGGTGACACATAAGTGTTCCTTGTCAAACTTGATAAGTGGAAGTCCTCGCACATGATCACCAAGAACTAGCTTGTTAATGTCTTTGAAGTTGAGGTGTGAGAGCCTTCGGTGCCATAGCCAGCTTTCGTCAGGATGCACTTTTTTTAGTAGACATATAGATGGCTTCCCTCGTATTGGATTGAGGTCCAGTGGATACATTTCTCCTTTCCTTTGAGATTTTAGCAAAACAATCTTCGTCTTCTTTTCTATTATTTCTGACCCTTCATCATCAAAAGAAACCTTCAGTCCGGTTCCTACCACTAGTTGTGAAACACTGATTAGATTGTGTTGCAAACCTTCTACATATGCCACCTTTCTGATTGAGAAATCTCCATATGTGATCATCCCATAGCCTTTTGTTGTGCCAAAAGAATTGTTACCATACCTGACACATCCACCATCCTTCAGAGCACGAAACTCCCGAAGTTCTTCCCTTCTCCCTGTCATGTGACGTGAGCAGCCACTATCAATATACCATTCATCATCGAACTGCTCGTCACGAATAACCTGCAAGAATTAAGCAGATTTAGAAACCCAAAGTTTCTTGGGTCCTTGTGAGCCTTTTACAAAACAAGTAATAGTAAGAGAAGGATCAACAAAAAAGGTTCTTTTTATTAAGGTGGTCTCATATTTTCTTTTGATTGTGAAAACTTTGATTTTACTATCTTTTGACATTTTAACCTTAGGTTTAGGAATTGGATATTTGTTGTTTTCTAACTTTAGGTTTTGTTTCCTTAGGTTAGTATTCATCTTCTTGTCGTCTTCTGAGACGATCTTCCCTTTTCCCTTCACATCTTCTTTAGGATTGTGCTTTGAGTGAGAGGAATGTGTTTTAGAAGCGAAACCTTGCTTTCAGATCCTTTCGCTTGTGGATGAGGAACCGAAAATGCCCATTTGGTTGTTGAGTTGAGAACAGAAACTACTCCTTCGGTTTCTTTCGCTTCTATTTTGGGGACCGAAACTTCCCTTTCGGTTTGCTTGGCTAGATGAATAGCATTGAGTACAAGAAGTAGATTGATTTTTTGATACTCCTTCATCCTTAGCGGTTGATCCCTTGCCTGATCGAACGTAATTTGGGTTTTGGGACTGCCAAAACTGTTTCCTTTCAGTAAGATTCTTCTTGTATCTCCTGATACGTTGTTGTTTCTTTTCAGACACTTGTTTGGGATTTTTATGGACGTTAACCTTCGGTTTTAATCTTTCATTATGAATTTCGCTCTTTAACGAGGAAGTTTTGCTTGTAGCCTTGACTGATTCACTTGGAATCTTTTTGGTATCGTTGGTTGTTGGCATATCAAAGCGTATAGGCTTGTTGAGTGGTTCTGCCACATATTTGCCTTTAACCCTCCTTGATGTTCTCTTAGATAGACCGACCGTTTCATCAGCATTATCTATTGGTGCCAACCAGAAAAAATTATCACATCTTTCAGCATTATCTTCGTTCACTAATGCCGTGAGTTCGGCCGTTTGCTTCTGTGTAACGCCGGTAACTGCATAAACTTGATTTGGCGTGGTTTGAACCTTTTGATACACCACAACCTTATCTTTCATAACCTTGGACTTATTTTGGGACAAATGAGCGAATTCAACTGAGTTTTCAGAAATGAGATTTTTGGTTGATTCGGGTTCGCTCTTGACAAGTTCAAAGCAGTCTACCTCATCTTCTATAGATATTTCACTCATATCATCATCCTCATCAAATTCAGAAGTATTTTCAACATTAATTTTTGTTTCTGAACTCAACTTGGCATTCAATGAGTCAAATTTCTGCATAGTTTCGGTTTTAATTTTCAATTTATCATTTTCGTCCAATAAATTCTTAAGCATGTCCTTGTGGTCTTTGGACTGGAAAAAAGATTCAATTTTGTCAAGACCAATTTTATAGCCAGGAGAAACTTCATCAGACGAGACAGCAACTTCACAATCATAAACATCAGTATCAATTTTATCCTCCCTTAATTCAAGGAAGGGAAGAATCATACTGTGAGTTTTCCTGCCTATTTCACAACCTAGATGCAACTGAGTGATATTAAAATATAAACGTTTATCAATTAAACAAAAAACATTTCTCTGTTTTAAAAGCTTCAAATTATCCCTTTGCAAATAAATTGTCTCATCCTTAATTCTAATTAACTCTTTCTCCTTTTGCTCAATCCACATTCGCCTCTCCTCACTCTTCAAAGACACCCTGCGGAGTTGATCAGTTAGGTTAGAATTTGTGAAGCGATTTTGGGTTAAACTGCCACTTAAACTAGAAATTTTAGTTTTTAATCCGTTCAACTCTTCTTTATAATTTGTGACATAGATTTTTAATGATTCGAGAATAGATTGTACCTTCTTGATCAACTGGTCGCACTCATTGATCTGCTCACCAGCAGGCTTGGCAGTGAAGTACCTGTCTTCTCGTTCCTTCGCTTCATCTTGACCCCCATCAGTAGTGTAACCCCTCATCTGTGACACTGCAGCTGTCACCATCAAACACTTTCCTCCAACCGCATACTCATCTTCTTTCGCCACGAAAGCCCTGCCATGTGTAGGCTTTCTCAATTCTTCATCCTCTGAATCAGTAGACCAGACTTCAAGACCACCAAATTCGTCATTTGCAACATTTTCCTGCACAATAAGAACATTCATAGTGTTATTTGTAGCAGTTTTCTTCTTCTTAATCTCTTCTAGCTTTTGCAGGTAGTATGCTTCATCGTCTTCACTTTCATTCTTTTCTGACATCTTCCTCAACATACAGTCCTTTGCAAAGTGGTTTTTGACTCCACGGAAGTGACAATTAAATCCTGAGTCACTTGTCATCTTGCTTTCCTTCTTCGGTTCTTCTTGCTGGGGAGTGATCTTCGGTTCCTCCTTTGCCTTTTCTGAACTGTAGTTTCCTTGTTAGTTTCGGTTCTTATTGGTGGGAAACTTTCTCCAAATGAACTTCTTTGGGTTTGAAACCATCAAAGCATATTCTTCATTGGTCAGATCAAATTCAGAGAGATCTAAATCTTCTTATTCTTCCACTGCATTCTTTCCTTTGGAAATTAGGGCCAAATAACCCATGCTTGAAACCACATTCGTTTCTTTAGTCACTGCACCTTCATGTGAATTTAGTATCCCCACTAGCTTCGCCAATAAGTAAGTCTTGAATTGTTCATGGGCCTTTACATTAGACACTACAGCCATCCATTCGGATCTGAGGCCATTCATGAATGTGACCTTCTGCTCAATAACTTTCCTATATATGCCATGTTTTATCATTTTGTTAAGAAGATGATTAAAGCAATTAAGGGCTTGGATAAGCTTCTCTTCAGGTTTCTGCTTGAAGTCTCCAAACTCTGAAAGCAATAGAGTCTGGATTGAATGCTCAAGATCCTCATCAGTAGAATACAGCTCTTTCAATCTGTCCCAGACCTCTTTCGTTGTCGTGCATGAGCTAACCAACCGAAAGGTGTCAGACAGTAGGGCAAATCTAATCATTCTAAGCGCTTTTATATTGCATACAAACTTATCATTCTCATCTTGAGGAAAGTCTTTAACATCAACCATAAGTTGGTTGTACTCCTTTTGAGTCTTTATGACTCAGTTTGTGCCAGAGTGAGCGAACGGACCTACAGTGATCGCTTCCCAGATCAAATACCCATTTTCTTCATAAACGATCACATAGTCTTCAAAGTGATGCATCCATACTTCGTAATCTTGAGTATATAGAATGGGAATTACAGTTGTGGATCCAATGTTGTTGGAGATATTGATAGGGTTTGTGTTGTAATCGTCGTTTGTCATGATGATTTTGTGAAAAACATGTTCAAGATCAGACTTGTAAACAAAGTTAGGGTAAAATTGAAATCCAATAACTACGTCAACAACAGAATGACGGCTTCTAACAGAGATCAATATTAGTGGAAAACCTTGAAACCTTATTCGACTGAAAAAATGCGTATAGATTACACAGTCTCCTGCTCTGATACGAATTAAAGAGTTAAACACTCTTTAGATAGATTAGATCATTAACAGGTAAATAAATAAGAACAATCAATGAATCAATATGTATGTCGAATGATTAAAATATAGTCACACCTCAGAAGAGCTCGATTAAGAACTTCCTCTGTAGAGGTGCGCTAGGGTTTACAGAACAATAAATGATAATGATAAAAGTGTTAATGATAAGATTGCATGCATGCAACTTATATACTAAGCCATAGAATAACAAATACGATTGGACAGGCCCAAACCGTGAATACAAAGTATACTAAATAACATAGGCCCATAATGCAACACAATATCTTCAACATGGATTTTTGAGTCGTACTTGCAATAATAGTTATTAGACTTATCCAAGTGGGAGACTGTTGGATTAGGTGTCTAAGCCCATAACTATAATTGGTATGTACTTGACCCGAGAGTGGTATGGTCCATTTGGGTTGCATATCATCATGAAAATTTGTTAGGATGGACTTTTGAGAATAGGTTATTTATGGTTTATTAATATATTATAAGTTCTAATATATTAATATGAAATCATATGATTTAATTAGTATTGATCAAGAATTAGTTTGGCATTAATTTAGTGATCAAAAGAGACTAATTAAATAAATGGGGACTAATTGTGTAAATTAGTTATATTTATATGTTGGGCTTATGATCCATGTTGGACTAAGTTTATGTATGGATACATAAAGAGTTAGGCCACATGAACCATGGATCATAAACCCATGGGTATGGATTAGGGTTAACCCATGACCCTTGGAATCCTACATATAAATATATTGCTCCATGACCAAAATTGTGAACATTTATTCTTAGAGAACTATGTGCCGATTTTGTGTGAAAGGAATACTCTCTCAAGTTATCCTTTATCCTAGATGTATTGTGATTCCATTTGAGGCATTCATACTATTGGTGCCAATCTCTTAAAGGTTCAAGGCTTCTAACTACACTAAAAGGTGTGTCATCTAACTTGTATTTCATGGTGTTTATGCTTCATTGTATGCTAGTTAGGATGATGCTTTGGAATATTGAATGTATGCATGTATAATAGAGAAAACATAGATCAAAATCATCTAGGGTTGCATGTACACCATAGGAGTCTTGGAATGCTCAAAACCCTTCAAATATAATTGTAGACACTATGCCAAGATTTAAGCTATGATCAGTGTCTAAAGGATATGATGCCCGATAATCTAGGAGTATGTATTACCTAGATGTTATAATTGATGGGTTTTACATGTATTAATGTGGATAAATCTTTAACACTTAAGGTTACATGCAACCAATTAGATCTATGTCATAAAACTATTGAAGGAACATTCTATTGAACAACAAGAAACCTATGATTCCTAGGTATTTTTGAAATTGACAAACAACTTAGGAATTACATAACTTTTGATTGTTGTAGTAAACAATCAAAAAACCTTTCTTCTTTGATTTTAGAAGCTAGCACCACAAGTGTCGTGCCTCTAACGGTTCACACGCAAACCCTGGCAACCAAGGAAACTTGAAAAGAGAGAGAGAGAGAGAGAGAGGAGTAGAAGAAGAAAAAATTTCAGAATTATTTTCTTGGTATGAGGTATAGAACGAAAATCAAACCCAAGAGGGGTTTATATAGGTGATAGGAAGGTATTAGATAAGGCAGGTATCTCCAAGATAACCCCAATCCCTTAACTTCCTCCCTAAGGCATTCAAGGCTCCTTAATGCCAAAGGAAAACCCTAGAACCTCTTATAGAGTTCATCCCCCTCAATGGGAGGTTCTAGAATTGTTCAATGTTCAACTTTTAAACATTGTCACCTTTAGTCCTTCTACTTTTAATTAATCCCATTCAATTACGTGTCCTACAATAAGTGATCAAATATTCATTCGTTCTACAAGATATCATATGGACACGAGACATGGATTGAAATCAATCTCATTGTCCAAAATTATGTTTCTCGATTTCCCGATTTATGACGATTGAATTCAAGTTGCTAATTGAACACATCAATTTAGTTCGGGCTTGGCCAAGCACTTCAGATGTCAACATCAAATCATCCAGGGGCCCAAATATATCACTTTTCCAGATAGGGTAAAAGGAACAAATAAACTTTGAATCATATGCTTGTATCTTTTACTCACCAAATCCCACATGATACTACGTTTTATAACATCAAGTTACTGATGCGTCTTCGCAATACCAATGTACAACCGACTTGTAAATTAAAACTCATATATCTTAGTTTTAAGAATATAAGATACTATCGTCTCAAAATTACTAGTGATAGAATCCATGAAGTAATTTTGTGAGTGTGGGTTTATCCAATACTCAAAATCCATATTTTCTAAGTACTCGTGAACATTATAGCAACCATTGCAGTGCCTAATCTCCATAGACAATTTACAATTCAGTTCATGACAGTCTTATTTCACTGCTTACTTCCAAAGTATGAACGACTGTTGAGTTTCGAATAATCGAATTATTCAGGAAGTAAAACATGCAAAGTGAAACACAATAATAAACTAATTAACTATGGTCTCAAAACTATTGAATATAAATAAAACTCGTATTAGTTAATCACCATAATAATTAAGACTTTATGCACTGTATAATGTTTCAAGCAATCAACTAACCACTTGAATCAAGCATCAGTCATACCATGTTATCAATATGCATACTATGCCTCTCTATGGTCCTTCCTTTGTGAACATATCGACTGAACACTATTCCAATGATGTTCGTTTCACAATTCCAAAATCTTGTCACTGTCTAAGATGTATTGGAATTCCAACCTTACATGCGTTGATAATCTGTGTCATCGAGGCTTCTAAGTCACATAGACTGAACCAACGATATTACAGAATGTTCCACTATAACTTTGTTACTAGAAACAATTCCAAGTAATGGAGGTTCTAATTCAAGGTACATTCCTCGAACACTTCTCTGTTATTAAAGTTTCCAATTCACAAGTAGACTCAATAATCAACTCCCTTTCTGGAAACTTTTCCATATTCCTATATGACCATCAATTTTAACAAAGAATCATCTCAATCTACAACATGTCACTGTGGTCCTTCCAAACAATACCATACTTCCAACTGTCTACAAGCAACCAATATTTGGTAAACCTCAGAATGTTCTTGACAGTTTTTTAACAACTTCAGTCACACAAAATTCTAGTCCTTTTTCCTCTCAATACCCACGACATTTGGGAACAACAAAATAAGTGGATATTATAGCATATGTAATCGATCCTATATTCGAAGCATATGAGACTCAATTCATTACGTCTCACATGAGGATTTGATATATGTTCGGTCTCTTGCTATAATATTTCCATAAATCAAATTTCCTAGGTTGAACCACTTCAACACGATACTTGTAACGCTCGCAGATTCGGGTTAGTAAATTTAGAGACAATAAGCGTAAAAAATTGATATTTTTAATAAATGATTATTTAGAATAGATAATCTTAACCAAGTTATAGTATATGTCACAAAGGTTCCGTACAAATAAAGAATGCTGAAATCTGAGATATAACGAAGATGTTATGACCCGTTGAAGTTTTACGGCAAAACCGGCACGACATCGGGAATCGTAAAAAGTGAGTTTGCGATACTTTTTAGCCTTAGCGATCTAAACGAAAGTCGTAGTATACTTTAAAATGAGAGCGTGCATAAAAAGAACATCAAAATCTGACTTCGTATGAGGAAGTTATGATTTTTCTAAGATTTAGCATAACATTGCACAACCCAAAATTCGAATTTTAGATCGATCGATTTTCGCCGACACAACCCAAATGATAATTGAAGATCTCATTAATAGGATCTTAACGATATAAAGACAAACGAAAACGGACGTCGGATGACAAAGTTATGAATTTTTAATAGGTTTTATATGTTTAAGCCTATTAAAATATAACTTTAAAAATAAAGTGAAAATTAGCCGATGGAGTCTAAACGAAAGTTGTAGACCATGTTGCCACCTATGCGTGGATATAAAGAACGTCAAAAATGGAGCTTGTGTTCGAAAGTTACGGATTTTAGAAGATAACTATTTTTGGGGGTAATCTATGAGTGACACGTGGCGCAATCTGGGCCACACCTTCTTCCCCACGGCTTGGAACAAGACGGAGACACGTGGCAATGAATGCCCTGCGTTTGTCTCTTGAACGCACTGTGTTCGACCCTTCGCCCAGCCTATAAATAGAGCTCGTTTCTTCTCATTTTTCCACACCAATTCACTCCAACTCTTTACCAAACACCCCCAAATCCTCAAAGTTTTTCCCTGGCACCTCCAAGGTGTTAGAATCAAGTCCCAGAGCGCTGGAAATCCCCGAGAAGAAGAGCTTTCGGCTCAGAAGTTCTGCCCCCGCAGAGCCCGGTTCCTAGCCAAACCCCCGGTAAGTGAGATATGTTTACCCTGCTTTACATATAGCTTATATTTAATATAATATCGTTATTATGAACCTATAAATAAGATTTATCAATGATTCAAAGTTGTTATACCGATTAAACTACATATGAGAGAGGTGTCTAGAATGGTCACGTTGGGTTTGATTGTTGGATTTCAGAAAAGCTATATGTTGAAATGGTCCTGCCTCCCAACTGTCCTGCGTGGCTGATCCTTACTTGATAGATCATGAAGTAGACTCTGAGTTAATGATGAATCTAGACTAATAATTAGTCACACTGAATATTAGACTAAAATCTAGTGGTAATAATACTAGGTTTCGTCGAAGGAAATTATATTGTTAAGAAGCGAAGTGTTGTCCAAGTTGGAATCGTCACTTTGACAAGTGAGTGCATAGTCCCTTTCATGAACATGATTTTAATACAAGTATTGATTGAAGTATTAAATATATATATATATATATATATATATATATATATATATATATATATATATATATATATATATATATATGTGAATTATTTGATGTTGGCTGAAATACGTGTTAAAGAACATACCTAATAATATATGATTATTTAGGATAAAGAGTAAACCTAAATTATTTATGAGGAATAATGGGTAGTATCTTCTTATGAGTACGGGTGAGATATACACGGAGAATAGAACTTTAAAATATGTTATTGATCCAGGAGCATGGATTAGACATGGTCATTTGTCCTTAGTCCGAGTGTATGGATAGGACATAGTTATTTGTCATTAATCCAGGAGTATGGATTTAGACATAGACAATTGTCCCCAGTCCGAGAGTATGGAATGGGCACAGTTATTGATCCGGGAGCATGGATTAGATCTAGGAGTATGTATTAAGTAAAGACGTAAAATTTTAAGGTCTGAGAGTATGTATAGTGTCGTTGTGAGGATTGACGGGGTGGGGTAGGAGTTGCTTATTTATGGTGAAATTGTATATTTTGTGATTCATATATATATATATATATATATATATATATATATATATATATATATATATAACATTGTGAAATTGAAATCCCTATGTACCCACCAGGTTTCCCAACCTGACCACTCAGTTTATTTGTATCACAGGTGTCGATACAAAGTCACATTACACTGAAAGATTAAGGAGAGCACTAGTGTAAATGAATGTAAGGTCTGTTTATGATTATGTTTATGAATTGACGACGACGTCCCAATGTTTTAAAAAGGAATAAAATACATTTTTTCATAAATGCTTTGATAATATATTTATCATATTTTTCTGGTAACAAATTCGCAACACTTTTCTTTAAAAGATACTCTGATTTTCAAAATAAAGCATAAACAAATCTGTCTTTTCTGGCCATGAAAATGGGGATGTCACACTTGGTATCAGAGCATTAGTTTAAGCGAACTAGGAATAAAGATTTATTTCTAGACTTAAACTTAGAATGTTAAGCGATGATTTTGAGTTGAGTGTATTTAATATAACTTAAGTAATACACCTGAATAGGCACAAGCACTATCTTATTTTAGGAAAGATGCCTAAAATGCTTTTATGTGCTAAATGATTTATGATATGCATTATATGATCGAATTTATGGTTTGTTGCCGACCGGATCTAAAAATTTTATGTGTTCAGATTTCTAAACGTTTAATTATAGTATTTGAACTGACATGTAACTTTTCGGAGTGATAAGGAAATTTACACATCGATCGTAAATAAAATCTTTCCTATCTTAATTCTCGTCATTACACACCGAACATCTGATTTGGTATATAGATCGAAATGGCAAGAACCCAAAGCGGAAAAGCGAATGGAAACGGGAATCAACGGCCTGTGATTGAGCATGCACCAAAAGTAGCAACTACATCTGAGCCAATCATGATGGCAGGAGTGCAAACAATGATCCAAATGATGTTGGATCGTCAGATGGAGGAAACAAGGCGTTTAATTCAATAGAATAGGGACGATCCTACTATGTCTGTTGAACAACCTGAGTTGAACATTGAGCAATTTGATGAAGGGAATTATAGTCAGATTGTGAGTCTAATTGAACCCCAAATGGTTAGGAGGAATGACCCGTACATAAGGATTGACAGGGATGGGCGCATGTATAAGAACTTCTGATGTGCACGGAAATACTCACTAATTTTAATATTTATAACCTAACAAACTTAGACTAACTATGCACTTGTAGGAAGTGTACCTAGTCAGATTACAGTATAGCTTAGGTAAGTCGGGTGTCGGTCACAGGGAACGGTGTTATTAATTAATCTATTCACTACTAAATTAATCTAATTATTAATAAACTAAAAAGGGGTTTTTATCTGATTTTGCAAGATCAGACTAACTTAAATCAAATTCAATCAATAATTAAAAACACTCTTATCTAGTTCGAATCCACTTCGTCCTTATGGCTAGCAATTAATTATGGATTATTAAGTTGGTTATTATTATATTAGTAATTTTAGGTCTAAATTTACCAATAGCTAATTAATTCATGTAAAACTATGTATGGTCACACACAATTAAACACAGAACCAATTATGTTTATGAATATGTTATGTACGATTTATCATACAAACATAATTATGGTCATAATCTATGTTCTCTAGCACAACAAAGTTAATTACTTCAATTACTAACTAAGATTTTGGTTGATCCTAGCTCTAGCAATTCAATGTTCACTAAATTACTAGGTTATCAAGTTCATGCAGTTAATGGTCACTAAGCTACACATAACATGAATTTAAGCAACTAAAGCAACAACATAAGCATGATAGGTAACAATAAATCAAACACAAGCAATTCACCAACTAAATAAATCCATATACAATTATGTTATTCATAAGTTTGAAGCTTCATCTAGCTAGATAAGAGTATCTATATTCAGCTGCTGATAGTAGCAACTAACATATAAACATAACTCAAATAAGTAAACATGTTCAAAAGTATAAAACAAATAAACAAATTATGAACTTTTACTCTTTTGGTGTTGAAAACCCTTTTCCGGGACCTTTCTTCTGTTGTAAATCGCCTCCTGGAACCTCTTCCTTCAGCAAAAAGTCTCCCAAATCGTAATGGAGAGGGGTTTATATATTTTATGGAAAATCATGTTCCACGTCGTGGCAGGAAGCTCCACGACATGACTTCAGGAATTATCCATATTCGCTAAGGATTCTTTCTTCGCGTACTTATCTTCTGAAAATATCGATTCCACGTCGTGGTTATTAAGTTCACGTCGTGACCCCAGTATATTCCGTGAATTACTTCATCTTTTATTCTTCAAGCCTCTAATGTTCCATAAATTGTCACTTCTGGTCCATTTCTTCTAAAATGCTTTATTTTGGTTGTAAATAACATTTTATCCTTATAAGTACCATAATTCTATGCAAATAACCAAAATATTAAATAAAATGTAGATCGATATTGCCTAAAACTATGTATAAATATGGCAATATCAACTTCTTGGGTGCCAAACCACCAAGTCTTTCAGGAAGCTCGAAGCCTGTAGAGATCATGGATTGGATCTCCGAGATGGAGATGGTGTTTGAAAGTTGTAATTGCAACAACAAGCAGAAAATCGTCTTTGCATTTATACAACTAAAGACTAGAGTTTTAAGTTGGTGGAAGTTGTTGGCAGATACAATGCCACGAGGAGAATGTCACACCCCGAAACCCAGGGCGGAAACGTTCCGGGGCGGAGGTGACTTCATGTTAAGTATCTCAACCAATGTACATAGTAAGCGAAGTAAACAAACATTACATTACATATTAGAATTTACATTTGTTTGAAAGTAAAAAGTTACAAGTGTTATACATATGTATATATGATCAAAAGTAAAGACGTGTCTTCTACGAACTCCGTCTTCGCCAAAAGGATCGCTGGGTACCTGTCTAATGCGAACCTGAGAATACAAGCAGTTTGAAAATCAGCATAAAGCTGGTGAGTTCATAAGCGGTTTTGTTTTCTGAAAATGTACAAGTTTCCTTTCGGTTTTTGAAAAAAGTTACGAACCCAAGAAAATCCCATATTTTCTTATATGTAAAGTTTAGTTATCTGGTTTGTTACACGATTTTGGTTATGTACAACTGTTACCCCAGGAAAATCCCATATTTTCCTAGAAGTTGGTTACCAATCCGAAATGTAATGTAAACGATATATACTGAAAACCTGGTTATCCTTGTGAATTGCAATAGTTTTAATATGTTTATAAAACAAGTAAACAAACTAGTTATTAAGTTTATTATTACTATCGAGTAAATCTATGTTATCCAAATTGCGAGTTCCATAACCATACAATAGACTAGATATGGCAATAAGTAGTCCAAATCACTTTATGACTTTCATCACCCTTGAACCTTTCGATTCGGCTGTAGCTAGCAGCCAGGTGCGGGGTAGTCAGCCCCATATAGATCTATATACTCAAGTCACACTCCCTATCCAAGAGATTCTGGTTACAGAAGCGGTCCTCCACTCGCGTATCTCTGTGGAGTGTTCCCGAGGACATGTCTCCAATTTATAGGAATAACAAATTTACTAGTAATAATACAGAAAGATCCTGTTACAAACGATGATCCTCCACTCGCGTATTTCTGTGGAGTGTTACCGAGGACAAACAATGTACTAGGTTTCATGTTCAAAGTTCAAAGGTTATGCTTTTAACTGTTATAATGTGGAAAACCATTTGTGAAATATAAAATATAACATTTTATAACGTGTTTCACAAATAATATGATAATGTGTTCTGCAAGTTCAAACGGTTGTCTGTTACGATTGCCAGTGTTAAAAACATATGAAATATGCAACATAACATATAAAACAAAATTTTTAGTACAAGCATTCTGTGTACTTTGCTTGTATTTCCCCTGAAAATAGTGAAAAACATTGAAAAATGGTAGTGGTATGAACTCACCAGGCGAGAAAACGTGACGGTTTGGATGCTAAGTGTCGGTTCGGGGCTTGATAACGTTCGAGGTTCCTATGTAATATGAAATGATATACAAATGTATCTAATTAGACTTTAAATCACTATTTAATTATGATTATACACTCCAAGACATGAAAACACTTCAAATCAAGTGTTTGGAGTGACCCGAGTGACATCTACAGACGTATAGGGCTTGGATAGTGTGCTTGCTCTTCAAGAGTAAACTCCTTATGGAGTTTTTGGCCCTAAGACCAATACCACATGAGCTCATGGCCGTGAACTCATGGTTGATAGGTTTTATGGTGCTTAATGGTCAATTATCACTTGGGGAATGTTGCTATGATTTAATCTAAGGCATAGGATTGGACTTAACCATCAAAGAGATTACCAAATGGAGTTTACGGCTGTAAACTAGGAGTTTATGGCCATAAGCTCCTATATGTCCATTCCTTTCATGATTTGGTGGCCCTAGATCAATCACGTGTGATTCAAACTAATTTTACAAGCCTTGAAATGGATTTAGGGCATCATTTGACTAGTGTATATGAGTTTACGGCCCAGGAACCCATTCTTGGGGGGTTTACGGCCGTGAAATACTATAGGGAAAGTTTTCATCATGTTAAAGGCCCCTAAATCAATTGTGGTTGTTTCTAGACTTTAATCCAAGGTTATTGGTGTGTTTAAATTGCATTTTAACACTTTAGATTGAGTTTACTGCCCATGATAAGGAATTTATGGCCCAAGCATGTTCTTGGGTATTAAACTCATGTTTAATCCCCAAAAGTTGAGTTCAAGGTGTTCTAAGTCCATTCCAATAAGTCCTTAGGTCGATTGCAAGCTCCAAGAGTGATTTGGGAGGGTTTTTGGGCTCCAAAACCCAACTTATATGTATTCACGACCCATGAGTGTTCCAGGGCCGTAAACACATGTTTATGGTCCTAAATCATAGATTGAACACGGATTTGGAAGCTAGAAAGGTTGTACAACAAGTTAGGAAGGTTACCTTGATGAAATGGAGCTTGAAATGAGTGATTTTGGATCAAAAACTTGGATTTGAGGAGAGAGGTTAGAGAGAGAGTGAAAAGGCTTCAAATAAGGCTTAAACAACTTTAAATATGTTTCAAGTTTGGGACACAGTGGAATTCTACCCAATTCTGACGTTAGACGAGGCTTTTGGTCGCACCCGATTAAGTTGCCGTAACCCGATATGGTTGATTCTAAAAATTTTCCGATTGCTAAAATGGGGTGTTATTATGAGTTCTAAACACATTTGGGCACCCATTAAGTCATGAAAACAAACTCAAAGTTAATGACTTAATTGAATAACGTAAACGGAAACGAATTTGAAAACGACGAATTTAATAACGAAACGGGTTACAAATGACGGAATGAAATTCGGGTTGTCACAGAGAAGCCCTGAGGATGTCTTGGGAAGCATTCATGGAGCAGTTGAAAATGCAATACTACTTAGAGATAGATCTGATAGACCTAAACAACGAGTTTCATAACCTAAAGAACGGGAAGACGAGTGTTGATGAGTATGCCACCACATTCACCGAGAAAATGAAGTTATTCCCCTACATGGTGCCTATTTAACTTTTCAAGATAGATAGGTTTGCTAACAGATTACCAACAGACTTTGGTGCAATAGTAAAAATGGCAACTACCTTGAAGCCAACCGTTAGAGCAGCCAAGAATGTGGAGATCCAACTTAGGGAAAAGGGTTTAGAAAGAGCTGAGGTAGGCGAGAAGAGGAAGTTTGTGGGATTCGAAAAGAGAAATAGGTCCCCAAGGTATGACCCCAACAACAAGAGATATGAGGACAGCAATGAAGAAATGTTTTGTGACAAGTGTAGAAGGAAACATGTTGGGAGATGCTCTAAAGAGGTGACCTGCTTCAAATACGGGAAGACTGGTCACTATGCCGATGAATGCACGACCAAGAAAGAAGTCTGCTTTAAGTGTGGTGAAGAAGGACACCACAAGCATGACTGCCCGAATAAGGAAAGGGCTACAAAGCCAAATGTGTCACCAAAGCCAAAGACAAGAGCATTCCAGATGATCCTTAACGAAGCAACTGACAATGCAAGGAATCAGGAGCGAGGGCTGATATCCGAAGATCAAGTTATGAAATTGCCATGTGGATAGTATCAGGAGGTGTATCTTATTAGAGGCATAGTATAGGTTAAACTTGAACGTCTATGTAATCGTCTCAAGAAATAATATAAAAACCTCCATTATGTTATCTGAAGTGTTAAATGATTATGTGAAATTCTTGTATGGTGACTTGGAAAACTGCGAGACAATACTTGGGACAAGTATGAGTAGGTGTGAAGGGTAGTAGGGTCCTATACTACCGGAAACACAAGACTCACGCTTGGATCAGGGAAAGTCACAAGGTTACCAAGGCACTTGTAATTGATTATGTTTTGTTCATGTTTGTTGTTACCATCGTTTCAGTAATGACTAAGAAGATGATTGTTAATCTGACCCTAGTGGTCATATCAAATCGAGTTTGACTAATATGAGTATGTTATGTGGTTCAAAGAACCAAGATCGATGTAGCATCTGACTTAAGCCAAACGATTGAAGTGAAAGATAATCGAAGCGATCAATAGAAGTATCAGAACCATTGTTAAGGTAAGAAGCTTGTAGCTAGAAGTTTATTTGTATCACAGGTGTCGATACGAAGCCACATTACACTGAGAGATTAATGAGATGACTAGTGTAAATGAATGTAAGGTTTGTTTATGCTTATGTTTCTTTATTGACGACGACATCCCAATGCTTTAAAAAGTAATAAAATACATTTCTTCAGAAATGATTTGATAATATATTTATCATGTTTTTCTTGGAACAAAGTCCGCAACACTTTTCTTTAAAAGATACTATGATTTTCAAAATAAAGCATAAACAAATCGGTCTCTTCTAGCCGTGAAAATGGGGATGTCACAATACTCATATATGTTTGTGACTAAGTTCTATTAAACCCTACAATATAAACTTTTAGATTTGAAAATGAAGTATGAGTGCCATCTCCCTTGAGTCTATCATTGCGAAACAATTTGCAAATTGAAAACTTTGTTTCTTACGAACAATATTATCAACAAGCAATACTAACATAACAATTATGCTCCCACTAACTTTGACATGTACCCATAAATCAACTGGACTTTTAGAAAACAATGCTCTTGACTTTCTTACAGAAGTACAAATTTCTGTTACGCGATGCTTCGATAAGTCTTTAACTAGACTTCTTAAGCTTATAAACCTTCATTGGGTAGCACATGTGTAAGTTTAAACCCTTTCAGAACTTGCATATATATATATATATATATATATATACACACACACACACACACAGAGTCAAGTCCTAATATTTTCATCGATTTGACAAGAAAGTCCTAAACTTTATTTTTTTGACAGTAAAGTCCAAATTACCGGCAGCTTTTGACACTTTTACCCTTTTTTCCCGCTTAGCCGGTAATTAGGACTTTTTTGTCAACAAAATAAAGTTTAGGACTTTCTTGTCAAATCGTCAATTAGGACTTTACTGCCAAAAAAATAAAGTTTAAGACTTTTTTGTCAAATCGTTGAAAATATTGGGACTTTAGTGTATATATAATTTATTTTGGTTAGAAATTTAATGATATGATACTCTTTAAGCACAAGAGTTATTGAAACCTTCTCTAATCAGCTAGATCCTATTGAAATCCTTTACGTTTGCTTCTTGTTAAATCGTTTTTTTAATCTCAACAAACCGACATTGAAAAAAATTGAGATAATCAAGAAAGAAAGAAAGAACCAGGGGTATGTTGGTCTTTTGCGGTCTCAAAAATGGAGAAATTAGAAACCTAAAAAAACGAAATTGCCCTGGCTTAATACAAACACAAACAACACATGCCTAGTCAAAAGGGTGTGAATGTGGAGAAGGGAAAGAAGGGCAATTTCGTTTTTTTTGGTTTCTTATTTCTCCATTTTTGGGGCTGTAAAAAGCCAATACAACCCTGATTCTTTCTTTCTCTTTTTCTTGATTATCTTAAGTTTTTTCAATGTCGGTTTGTTGAGATTAAAAAAACTATTTAACAAGAAGCAAACGTTAAGGATTTCAATAGGATCTAGCAGATTAGTGAAAGTTTCAATAACTCTTATGCTTAAAGAGTATCATACCATTAAATTTTTAACCAAAAAAATTATATATACACTAAAATCCCAATATTTTCAACGATTTGACAAAAAAGTTCTAAACTTTATTTTTTTGACAGTAAAGTCGTAATTGACGATTTGACAAGAAAGTCCTAAACTTTATTTTTTTGACAAAAAAGTCCTAATTACCGGCTAACCGGGAAAAAAGAGTAAAAGTGTCAAAAACTGCCGGTAATTTGGACTTTACTGTCAAAAAAATAAAGCTTAAGATTTTCTTGTCAAATCGATGAAAATATTGGGGACTTTACTGTGTGTGTGTGTGTGTATATATATATATATATATATATCATGAAAGTTCAAACTATTCCTCATAATTCGAAATATGAAGAAGGATGTCGTAATCATATTATGAATTTGAGAATGCAATTAATACAACCACTAACCATGCTGATCTTTATCAGATCTTTAAAATCTATTAGTGCAAGTTTTTCCTCGTAACTATTCTCATGAATTAGAGCAAAACCTTTTGCGACCAAGATTTTCTAGTGTATACATTCTCATCCATGTGAATCTGTCATTTCCAACCTACAATCATAAGATAAGGTTTAAGACCAAACCAAACTAAAATTTAGCTTTCCTTTCATGGACTGAACTTCGCTTATTCCAAATTTCTTGCCCTTTGGTAGCACAAGGGCCTACCAATTTAAAAGTGTTTGAATCGAGTTTAGAGAACAAAATCAATAACAAAAAGTATTAATAAGTTATGTTTGACTCATTGATTTGTCTGAAAGAGTACAAGAAAGAGAGATTAAGAATGAAAGTGCCCAAAAACTTTCTCTATACTTCTATACTAATCTATTTATAGGGTAAAACAGACACTCAAAAAATATGCAAGGACTAGACGTGAAACTACAACACAACAAATGCCTTGCAAAATACATACACTGCGAGGTACCAGACTTCGCACCTATACATACAAAAAATACTTTCGACCTCTCACTAGACGTTGCACACTCAACATCCCTCTACTAAAAGATAACCAAAACTAGTGGGGCGACATTGGTGCCTTTGACCCACGGTACAATGAGGCAAAACTCACCCGAATCGAAGAACTCCGAAACACTGCAATATGATCCCTTCTATGCATTGCTTGCACCAGCGAATTCACTAACACCATAACCAAATAAAATATCAATCAATAGTCCAAATCCCTCAAGTTTGACCCAAAGTCAAACTTTGTCAAAAAGTCAACGATCAACGAAAGTCAAAGTCCAAGGCTGGCTGAGTACGCCCAACATACTCCACGTACGACCATCATACACGATTCAAACCCAATACACCAAGCGTACTCCCAGCTACACCCAACATAAGTTGGCTGATTCCAACATTCCATAAAGCACGTTATCCCTTAAGACCTTTTATTTAGAGCTCAGTTCTATGTCCAAATTAACACTCTAAATTATAAAGCTTCAAACGTTATGATTTTGCATGGCTGGGAAGGGACCAAATCCAAAACCCTAACTTATCATAAAATTCTAAGCTTCATAACACATTCATGAATGGGAGAACAAGACCAATATCACATTTTTATGACCTAATACCCTCATATACACCTGGAAATGCACCCCACAAGATTTGGAACAACCAGACTCAAATGGACCAATTTGTATGGCAAAAAGGACATAACTTTAACACCTTAAACTAGATCTAAGGAAACATTCATAAAGCTTCTAACTTTATACCTTTTGGAGATTAATGAGGGATGCGCACTTCCAGATCTAAAGTTGCTTCAAGCTTCCAAGCTTTATCACCACCTTCTTCTTCCTTCAAAGGTACAAAAAAGCACACTCTTTGGCTCACAAGGCTCAAATTAGGGTTAGGGTTTCAAGGGAGGACGTTGGGAAGATGGAGGATGAGAATGGAAAGGGTTTAGGAAAGTTAAGGACCTTAAATATGGCTCAAAACCTCGAAATTAGGGTTTGGGTTCTGATCGCGTACGCCCAACGTGTGCTCTTGAATGCATGACTTCACCATGCTGGTGCGCCTAACGTACTACCCTTCTTCCCAAAATCAACACACTTTTAAACTACTGCAACTTCTTCATTTCAACTTCCATTTTGGCGTTCTTTATATGCACCAAAATATATTGAAGAGCCCCACAATATTATCTAGATATCTTGGACTAAAAACTTATCGTACAAAAATCCATATTTCATGTAAGAACCCGACTTATGACTTTTCCCTTTCAACCTTTTGGCCCAAATCACAATTCAAATGTTAAATCTCTTAACCATCATTACTTCATTCTAAAAGGACTAAACATTACCTCCTCAAGACCCAAAACCTTTACACAATCAACTTTCGGCCCACAACCCTAAAATAAGAAATGATAGGAAACATGATGTTACAAATAATCATGACTTTCACATACATCATCTAGAAATCTATGAAACGACACTGTGTGAAGTTTTTCCCAAATGATATCCCTAAAAATCTTAGCCACCTATGAAAAAGGGGTCAGAAAACTAGATTTTTTTTTAAAAATCACCAGATGCCATTTGCGAAAATCTAGATTTTACATGCAAAATTCGAAGATCACTTGCAACATTTAAAACAAATTCCTCTTTTTCTGATTTTTTTGGTGTTTTAGTCATAAAAATCACACCAACAACCAAACAAATTTTAATTTTGTTGTTTTACATACGAAAATAACAAAATAGGATTTCACATCTAAAATATATTTACTTTTTTTTTCTAGTGGAAAATGGAAATAGTGTTTGAAGACTTACACATAAAACTTCAAAATAATGGTTTGTTTTTTAATCTATTGCAACTGATTTTCGATTATATCAATCTGAATCTTCACAGATGGTACCTACGATTTTTTTTTCTTTTCAAATCTAGTTTTGGGATCTATTTTTTTTTTTTGCAGATGAATGAGATTTTCACAAATGTCATATACAAAATTCGAAAAATGGTGTTGCTTTGCAATAGCTAATTTTTGTATCAATCTTGAAAAATAATAAATATTTTTTTCTCTGAAAAGAAATAGGTTGACATGATGAATAAAAGTTAAAAATATATTCATAGCTATTCTAACAATTGCCCAATTGTTATGAAACCCGGTCAATCATCACTCGAACCCGACCCATGGCCCATTGCCGTTGGACTTTGTATCGATAGCCATGGACGGCCTCTCGCAAAATCATCGTCTTCTTCGGATTTGTCACCGGTCAAATCCTCCTGTCTTAGTTTGTGCGTGTTTCTTCGTACGGTCTCTTCCCCTCCTCTTGTCCTTTCAGGTCAGCGTATATTCCTTCTTTTCTAGACTCTTCGATTTGTTGTTAGTACGAAATTGTTGTGTTTACGACCGAATCAGATAGATTCGCACTAAATTTTGATATATTGCGATCACGGGATTCGGTAAATTTGTTGTAGAAATTGAAAATTTAGGGGTCCGCTGACAGAACCCTTTATACGTGATTGATTTATTGTGTTAGGATTTGGCTACTTTGAGCTGTATAATCTGATTGACTGATGATTATTTTCATTCAGTTTTAAAGCAAAATTGTTTGATTTGCTATGAAAATCACAGGTGTTCACGAAAGTTTGTTAAAAAACAATCAAAACATCATGGGTGTGAAACAAGTATTAAAGAACCTTGATGCGTTTCCGCGTGCAGAAGAGCATTTATTGCAGAAAACACAGTCTGGTGCTGTTGGTAAGTTTTTTCTATTACTAATTAAAGTTCCCTTGATCTTTATAAGAACATGTCTGAGTGAGTGTGGTTTCACTTGGATGGCTACCATGTTAGATTGAAGAAAAAATGAACAAATTCTTACAATTATGAGATAACTTAAGCAGAAAAATAATATGCCTGACCAAGAAGCAACCTGAAAGATTTTTTTTTCTCAAATTTTCTTGGATTTTACTGCCCAAGGCTGTGCATTTTTGGTTGCAGTTCACTTTGTTGGTTTAGTTCACCATAATAGCATCTACACAACTTACTCAAATAGGATCAATGTAGAAACATCTGAAGTTCATATATTTTTTGGTATTTTAATCAATTCAATCGTTTGCATCACTATTTGAAATCTCACTTTCTCTCTTCCCCTCTTTTGGTTGTCTAGTTTCGATTGCAGGTTTGTTCATAATGGCAACATTATTCTTGCATGAGCTGACATACTACATATCTACATATACAGTTCATGAGGTTTGTTCTTTTGCCATAATCTTTTAGCCCTGATGGTGACTAATTTATATTTATTAGATCATTGCTTCATAGTGGTTATATCTTGTAAAAATTAATATGTTGGCAGATGGCTGTTGACCTGAAACGTGGAGAAACCCTACCAATCCATATAAACATGTCATTCCCTGCTTTACCCTGTCAAGGTTAGCAACTTTTAGTCAAGATGACTCCCTGTTTTGTTCATACTGTGAGCATGCTTTTTTCCACTGTGATTAACATTTGTATTTTTGTCAGTTTTGAGTGTAGATGCCATTGATATGTCTGGCAAACATGAAGTGGATTTAGATACAAATATATGGAAGGTATGGTTGTTCTGTTGTTAAATAACATGTTCTTTATGTAGATTAGACTATGTATTTTATTTTTGTCAATATACAATACCTTAACCTTTAACTTTATTGAGATTATCTAAATAGTCATTTCTTTATCCAAATTTGTGATCCTTAGAACGCCATTAAATGTCATATGTTAGAAGAAGGTTTTTATTTATTTTTTGGGGTTGGGAAACCAGCAAAGCAACTAGCTAAGTATTGGATTTTATGCTGTAATAGGACTAGACAAAATGAAAATGGAGAATAGAAGATGATGACACCAAAATGAATGGTTCCTAAAATGTCAAGATTTCATTTGTTCTCTGGTAAAACCTTCTGTTAAGAATGACATATTAAGGATTCATCATCTAAATTGCTTTAAATCCCTTACTTCATTATTTATACATCAATAGTATCTGTGGAAACTATAAAGAATTGGAGATGAACAGTTGTTTATATGTGGATTGCTTGTTAAGTTGGAATGACTATTGACTAATACCTGTTATATGTGATTTATTCTGCTTACCCTTTGCTAATTTAAGATAAAATTTGTTCCATTTTATCTCGCTTGCTGTATGTAATTGATGCATTATGATTGTTTTAACGGGTTAGAGTTACTGCAGCTTCGATTGAATAAAGAAGGGATGATTATCGGGACAGAGTATCTATCGGATCTAGTAGAAAAGGGACATACAACACATAATCATGGTAATCATCTTTGAATGTATAATGCTTCATTTCATATATAGCAGTTGCATCGCATGTTTAAAGTTTAAACTATTTATTATTATTAGTAGTATCATGGCTCTTATGTATTAGTTTGATTAGGAAATGAAACACATCATCATGAAAAACCTCATCTGGATAGATTCGATGATGAGGCCGAAAACATGATCAAAAAGGTCAAGCAAGCAATTCATGATGGAGAAGGATGTCGGGTATGTGTTGTGACATTTATTTATATTTGACAATAGACATAGATAATAGAAATATTGCTCATAATATTCTTTCTAACTGAATTAGGTTTATGGGACGTTGGATGTTCAAAGAGTTGCTGGAAACTTCCATATTTCAGTTCATGGTTTGAACATTTTTGTAGCACAGATGGTAAATAAAACATGAGTACATGACATTTGTGTCTATTTTATTTTATAACAACTACACATATATTACTATTAATCTAAAATTCTGATTTGTTATTGATCTCTGATTTCTGCAGATCTTTGAAGGAGCTAGCCATGTGAATGTGAGCCATGTGATTCATGATTTGTCTTTTGGGCCAAAGTATCCAGGGCTTCATAATCCTCTAGACGAGACTCATAGAATACTCCCTGGTGCTAGTGGAACTTTTAAATATTACATAAAGGTTATAAAGTTTATTTTATTTAATGTCAGCTTTATCTTCTTATGGTATGTATATCATAATATGGTGTGTTTTTAAAATTTTTTTTATGGTAATGTAGATTGTTCCAACCGAGTATAAATACATATCAAAAGAAGTGTTGCCTACCAATCAGTTCTCTGTTACCGAGTACTTCTCTCCAATGAATGAATATGACAGGACATGGCCAGGTTTGTTTTCTTTTCTTTTGTGAAATCAAATTAGTGGTTATTATGATGACAATCTTGTTTTGTTTATAATTATATATATGTGAGATCTTAAAATTAAAATGAGTTTGTTTGATGTGATTCTTCAGCTGTTTACTTTTTATATGATCTCTCTCCAATTACGGTTACCATCAAAGAAGAAAGACGCAGTTTTCTACATTTCATTACTCGTTTATGTGCAGTCCTTGGTGGCACATTTGCTTTAACAGGTTTGTTTTAACTCTTTCTTTAACTGTTTTAACACCAAAGTAAATAAATAGGCTATACAGTTTTTAAGATTAGTACATAGAAACCTATCAGTAACATAGAGCTTTTGGTAAATTTCATGTAATTATCTCAACTTCAGTTATCATTCTACTTGACACTTTGTATAAAAGCTAAAGAAATACGAGTAAATTGCCTATATTTATAACTTTGGTATCATATTTGACAGGAATGCTTGATCGATGGATGTATAGATTGTTGGAGGCAGTGACAAAACCACAAGCCAGACGTTCAATGCGGTAAAAAAATGAAGCACATCACATCACAGATAATGTGTTTGTCATTTTGCTTTTTATCATATTTAGAACTTGGTATCCTTTTGTCAACCCATATTTTTGTTGGTAATTGTATTATTTAACTACAGTCAATTGGTTTAACCATAGTAACATTTTTTATTTGTGGTTGGTTATTATACTCATGGTCTCCGGTGTTACAGTAGGGAATTAACCAGAGTTACTTGGCCACAAAAACATATTAAGGTTGGATTGGTTTGGATGGATGTTTGACATTAATTATTTTTTTGTTATGAATGTATTAAACATGATTAGAAAATAAGTTATTAAAATAAGGGATGACCACTAAAATGACCAAAAGGAAGGTTAGGAACCCAGAATATGACCATCTTTTACACATTTATCGTAAAATCATCATCTCTTTCTAAAAAAAATAATTTTGCGAAATTACTTTGCTGCATTATTTTATGACTTTTATATTTTGCCAATTTTTGATTCATATATTGTGATAATATCTTTTTATGCGAAATAGATATCAAATTTGTAGTGGGACATTTTAAAATAATTCCTCAAAATAGCGTAATTTCTCAGATTCATTTACTTTTGTGAAATGAGTGGGTATTTTCTGATAACATAAAACATTGTCATTTGATGTGTCAACACCTCTATCTTTTTAAAGTAAGATCAATTAAGGAAGTTATAAGTACTTGAATACACATTTTCCGATTTTTTTTACCCGTTGTCCTTATTAGGCATTTTAGTTATTACTAACTTTTTATATTTTTACTCATTTTATTTAATTACAAAACAAAATTCAAGTTGATTTAATGTAGGAAATGAATCAAAATAGTGGCCCCTATTTCATGGCAGTATTGTGAGAAGAAGTGTCATAATACAAATCATTCCAAAGTGGGCTTTGAGTGTTTGAGGTTGAATGGATAAAGACAAAGTAGTGTCGATTGCTAATTTGCTATTGTCAGTCTACTTCTTCCAAGCAAATTAGTTATAGTGAAATTCTAATGCTTATATCTTAGATTTTAGAACATCGTAATTATTAGTAAACCAAATCCTATGTAGATGTGATGAATTATGCAATTTCATTTTATAGAATACATATATTGTTAGTTGTCATGTTCTTTAAAAGAAAAATATCAAAATCTAGATTAATGGATGTTAACTCTTACTCAAATTAAGTAAAAATAATCTAATATAAATATCAAACTGATACAGAAAAAGTGACAAAATAGAAGTGTCAAGTAAACGAATCGAAACAAGTGGAGTAAAACTAATGTGTTAATTATAATTGCAAATAATAAAATTATTACGCTAGTAATAGTTTTTTGAGAAAATGACAAAAATAGCCATTTACACTAATGACATTACAAAAATAGCCAAAAAAAATCGAAATTACAAAATTAGCCAACGATTTCGCAGATGGAGATGCCCCATCTGCGAAATAAGTTTCTCATCTGCGAAAGTACAAGCACCTAAAGCACAGCTGTGCTTTAGGTGCTTGTACTTTCGCAGGTGCTTTTAATTTTTTTTTTTTAATATTTTTGTTGTATATATAGGGGTAATTTCGCAGATGGAATAGGTCCATCTGCGATTTACTCTCACTCTATCTGTGAAATCGTGGTATTTTTTGTATTTTTTTTTTTTTAAGTTTGACTATGAAATGAATTGGTTTGACTACGAAATCATGTTGCTATATAAAAAGTTTTGTAGAAAAAATATCATTTTGGTTGTTATTTGTTTAGGAACTCTCTCTACAATTTGCTCAAAAATGATTGAATATTTGGTTTGTCTTGTAACCGGTGGGAGATGGCAAGTTAATGGAACTAATCTGGAATACATATGTCACCACAGGGAGGTATTTCTGAACTTGCTTTGATATTTTCTGAGTATATTAGTTATAATGATTTTGTATCTTTGGTAAGAAGCAAAATTGGTTTGTTAGACAAATATAGAATTAGTCTTCGTTTCCACCATCCTGAATTAAATTATTATATAGCTATAGTTGAAGACATGGATGTTAGAATGTTGATAAACGTAATCAAATGTAGTGGAGGAAGGGCTGTGAAAGTGTTTGTGGTGGTTGATGAAGTTGAGGAGGTTAATGGGGGTGGTGAAATTGGAAACCAGCTTGTTGGTAATTTATGCAGTTATAAAGGGAGCAACGATCCAATAGGTACTTTCAATACTCCTAGTGTATCTCAGTTTCACAGTGTTGCTGAAAATGTTAATGTTAGTTATTCACCTATTCACTATGTGGATCCCGAGAATTACAAGTCTGTTGGTGATGATGATGTTGGTACATATCTTAATCATGTGGGTGGTCGTTGTGATGATGTTGCCGAACAAGAAGTTAAACTTATGAATAGGCGTGTGGTAGATAAAACTAAAAAGAAAAAAAATTCAAGTCAAAAAAATGAAAAAAATCATGTTTACGGGCATTATGTTGATGTTGGTGATGTATGTTTAGATATAACCGAGCTACAAAGCAATTCCGATAGAGATGAGTTGGGTGATGAAGTTAAAGCTAAGTTTCCCGATAACCTTTTTCACGGTATGCCCCCTGTACCAGCATGGCCAGTTGATATTAATGAAGATATCCCAACACAGATGGTAAACATGAATCTTCAAAAGATTCAATGTGAGAGTATATTTAAGAACAAAGAACTTTTAAAGCGGTGAATTTGGTAAAAAATGTCTTCGAGAAGGTTTCCAAACGAGGACAAGTAGATCCACCAAATCAAGGTACGAAGCTGTGTGTGTTTCGAAAAATTGTTCTTGGTTACTAAGAGCAAAAGCAATTAAAAATTCTGATGGACTTTTCCAAGTGAATAAATTTGTTGATGTACACACATGTTCTTCAACATTGTTGCAACCTAATCATCGACAAGCAAACAAATATGTTTTGGGTGAATATGTTGCTGATGTTTTGGCTGAAGACTATAGTAGAGTTTATCGGGGAAAAGAAATTGTTAATGATATGAATGCTCAATTGAATATCAATATCTCATACCATCAGGCATGGCGTGCGAAGCAATATGCATTGTTGTCGTTAAGGGGTACGAAAGAGGATTCTTTTACCAAACTTCCGGCGTATTGTCACAACTTGGCCAAACATAATCCGGGTACTGTCAAATATATTAAAACAGATGCTGATGATCGCTTTGAGTTTTTGTACGTCACACTCGGTTGCTCGGTTAGTATTATCATGTCCTAATTTTTTTTTAATATTTATTTTGGTGTATTTGAATAGATATACAATGTATTGTAGGTACGCGCTTTTGTCAATTTTTGTAAGCCGACCCTAGTAGTAGATGGAGCTCACCTAAAGGGCGAGTTCAAAGGTACCATGTTACTTGCAGTTACTAAGGACGGACAAAACCAAATATTACCGGTTGCATATGGTATATGCAAAAATGAGTGTACCGATTCTTGGACATGGTTTTTTCAAAAACTACATGATTGCATAGGAAATATGCAGGAGCTTACAATTATATCTGATAGGTCTCCATCTATAGCAACATCCGTTGCTAACATTTTTCCTCACGCTCATCATGGAATATGTGGTGTCTATTTGTATTTCAACATAGTATCTAGATTCGGCAAGAGTAAGACGGTTAAAGGAATTTTTTGGGAGGCGTGTAGGGCGTACACAGTTGATGCTTTTGATGCTACCATGGATGTTATGAAAAGGACAAAAGAACCAGTATAGAAGTACTTAAAAAGTATAAATCCAGAAACCTGGTCAAGGGCACATTTTAAAGGGAACCGATACAATCTTATGTCGTCCAACAGTGCGGAGTCTATAAATGCATTATCTAGACACACACGTAAGGTGCCAATACTTATGTTGATCGATTTTTTTCGTGCTACAATGCAACAATGGTGGTTTCAAAGACGTAACTTTGCAGGTATTAAGTAAATTTGTAATATTAATGTTTTATTAGTTTTGATGTTATTGATCTTAACTTCTTCATTTTGGCTGTTTTTTTAGCGGAAGCAACAACAACACTTACCCCTTGGGCGGATGAAGTTGTAAAAGAAAACAAGAAAACTTTTACCAAATGGGATGTTCGCATGATCTCAAATACGAAATGCGAGGTCAAAAAGGGGGCACAAAATGTGATTGTTGATTTTCAACATATGACATGTACATGTAGGCATTGGCAACTTGATGGGATACCTTGTGGTCATGTCATAAAATGTTTAACAGTGAACAATTACCAAGACTGCTCGAGGTTTGCATTAAATGCTTACCTTACCGAAACACTGAGGAAAACATATGAGGAATCAATAAACCCTATGCCGAAGCCATCTGAATGGGAGATCCCCGATGATTTGATGATTGTTAAGCCACCTATAATGGATAAACGTCAGCCAGGCAGGCCAAGAAACACAAACCGCATTCCATCCCAAGGCGAGGGTCCAATTATAAAAGAGTGTTCTACATGTGGTCAACTAGGACACACGAGAAATAATTGTACTGGAAGGGCGTCCGGTAGCAGAGCAGGTCACATAATTTCTACTGCAGAAATGGCATATAATATTGGTGGTTCAGCGGGTTGCTCACAAACCTATAACGCTGATTTTGATATAAAACAACCTTGAAATTAAGAGTAATGACGAGTTGTTAACTTATTATGTATTGTAATATTTTTATTAACTCTTACAAGACATTGTTATGCTTTCATATTTTAGTTAAGTTTGTTGATTATAACAATGAATGAAGCTTTTATATTATAAAATATAGTTTGCAGATTTTTTTTAACATTTACAACATGTTATTTAAAAAAACAACAAACGATCCTTTGGCAACCTAATCTGTTTCATGATAATATTACAACAACTTTGTAACTAATTTTTAAACTCAGGGAACTGCAACGGGTACTTCTCTTTCTCCATTGTTATATAGTCATCCATAATTCTCATTTTGTCTTCGAAACGATCCTTTTTTACCATAATGTGTATCAACTGCTCATCCTTCTCAGCAAGCCGTTTTTCAGTCGTTTTGATTGCCTTCTTACTCTTTTTTATCCAATCTTTATGCTCTTTGATTTTGTTTTTATTGAGGTCAATCCATTCTTGAGCTTGTTTGCATTCCGATTCAATATCATTAGCAAGTTGAGTGAGAAGTCGGGATGACTCTTTGTCCTCTTCTTGTTGTGCTTCAGCCTTCTTTAATTCTTCAAAATTTTCATGTGACATATATGGCCCGGCTGAAGAGGGTGTAAAAAAAGGGTCTACCGAATCACAGTAGTAACAATCTACTTCGTTGCATGAGCAAATTTCAAATTTGTGTGAGGAACTCATAATAAAGTCGATATTGTATTAAACTGGAGCTATAAGTGGTATTTATACATACTAGACAGTAATGAGAAGTCCAACTTTGAAATGACTAGACAGTAATGACAAGTCACTGTAGTAACCTGCACATCGCAGTGGGACCCTTAAGTGACAAGAGATAAATGACAGTTTGACATGACAAAACACTGCATAAAGCTGAAAATCGTAGTCCAAATATAACCATTTCGTAGTCAAAGTATTAATTCATAGTCTATTTATTTATATAAATAGATGTTTAAGATCTAAAAACCAAACACCCAAATCACCTAAACGAAACAAACTCCCATTATTAGAAATGTCGTCGAATGCAGCAAGTTCTTCGAATGAAGTACCTGGTTCCAATTCTGAAAGGCCATGGACGACAAGCGAGGTGTTAGTTCTAACACGATGTTGGCTAAGTGTTAAGGATGGTGTATCGTTACTTGCTCCCCCGCATTGCCTAATTAGTGATGAATGGAGTCGCATAACATCTTTGTTTAACCATGAGATGGGAGAAGGACAAAAAAGAGAAAAATCAGATGTTGTTACTAAGTGGATGGATGTAAAGGAAGAAGTGACATGGTTCAATCGAGCATGTAATTATGCGAAACGTAACAATGTTCGTTATCGTGACGAAGAAGAGTTCTTGGAAGTTGTTACAGAGTTTTACATCTGTGAGCATGACGGTAGAGACTTCGAATATGAGGAAGTTTGGAAGGTTGTTAAAGATAAACAATATTTCATGTAGACCGCTCTAATTTCTGTTAAGAATAACCCATGGACTTGTGTTTTACGTTAATGCTTTGTTCATATTATGTCGTTGTTTTTCATGTAATTGTTGTAATGTTTTTAATGGTTCATGGAATCCTTGTTACTAATGTATTCTAATTTATTGTGAAAACTAATGCAATGGCCATTTATTAACTCAAGTTAATCATACGAGTTGCTCACATAATAAACTAAAATATATTTTAAACAAATGAAATACATACGAAATACATAAGAAATACATGAAAATAACCTAGTACATGAAAATAACCTAGTACTCACATAACAAACTAAAATAGATTTTAAACAAACGGGATATATTTCAAAATATTCCAAGGGGCTTCAAACTGGAATTCCAACCCGTTACTTAATGACTTGTATTCCTCCTTAGCAGCTTCCAAGATGACCTCTTCAATAGCATTTAAACGGGCGTCGTCAATTTTGGTATAAAGATCGTTGAATAATAGAACTTCGGTTTTCATTTCATACCATCTTGCTAAGATGTCTAGTTCGTCACGATCGTTTCTTGTAGCCATTCGGTTTTCAGCATTGAAAATATTGGTTAAACGGCTCCAAAACATTGGATCGTTCAACTTGCTTGTCTCGTACACATGAATATAAGCATGTGTAAGAACCAAGAACTCTTCATTGATCCATGACATAGAACTCATTTTGATTGAAACAAAGAGAGTAGAATCTAAAAAACAATATTTGAACAGTTGTATTGGTTTATTTAATAAAGTATTGCATGTAACTTAAGGTCAATTTATAGTAGTTTCTACACAAAATCGCAGTCCAATCTTCTAATATGTCTGCAATTCATAGTCAAAATTAACTGACGAATGCAGTGTACTATACTTATAACACAATAGATCACTGTTCGAGTTGACAATTCATCCCCGGTCGAATGACAACACAATACATTGCTGCTTGAATTGACAAGCCATTGCACCAGGAAAGTAAGGAGTCGTTATAAATAGATTTCAATATCCGTTGTAATTGTATTGTATTACTTCCCTCCTTGCAATTATGGACTCACCACATATATGGAGGAACGCAGAGGAGGTCGCTTTGGTTCAAGCTTGAATTATAACTGTAGAGGAGGATTTTCCACCGGGTCCCCCACAAGTTCGTGCTGGATCATTTTGGTCTCGTGTCTATCATTTGTTTCACCATTTAATGAGTCGTACTCAATATCGAAGAAGAAGAGATGTCAAAGCGAAGTTTCTGGATATGAAAATAAAGGTGAAACAATTTCAACGTATTTATAACGAGTTAGATAACGAACATGCAAATACGGATGAAGACATTCTACGGCAGGTGGCTTTGGAACTATACCGTTTTGAATATGATGGTAGCGAGTTTACCCACTTAGATGCATGGAATCTTTTAAAGAATGTCCCTTATTTTTAATATGCATGTTGGTTAAGTTAATTGTTTTTCGTTATTTAAGTTGCTTGTTGTTGTATGTGTGTAGTCGTTACTATTTAATAAACGACTATTTCTTTTAATGTATGTTGTTTCCTCAATAGCCAATACATAGAACGCCATAAAATATAAATGGGGTACATAAATAACTAATACATAATACGACATAAAATATAAATTGGGTACATGGATAACTAATACGTAACACAACACTAAAATAAAAATGGGGTACATAAAAAACTAATACATGAATAACTACTGCATTGAGGGAGATAACATGACCACCGTTTCATTTGGTATTTCCTAATGCACATGTGATGGTATAGTATTCACCAACTCAGATCCATATGCAAGTCGATACACATAATTAGTGAACTTGTAATCAACCATTATGTGAATGGACTCAGATGTACGGGTTCTTAAACATGCTATAGCGTGGCCACATGGCATACCGCTTTTTTGCCATTTACCACAACTACATACCCTTCGTTCAAGTTGTACGTTGCTAGTGGCAAAATTGTCATCGACTTCAAATGTATCCCCATACAAACGTCTTGCATTACAATTATAAGACTTGTTGAGACATTTTTTAAGCTTACTCTCAACGTAAGGGGTCAACCCACAACCCACCAGACAACCTCCCTGTAAAATTTGGTATTTTAATAAAAATAGTAGCACAATAAAAAAACTAAATATAACAATCTCCCTTACCCTCCACGTCGGCCCGTTCAGCATACTTTGATTGTATCGACGTGGTGGTTAACTCAATTATCGTTGTTATAGGAAACTCACGTGTGGATATAATTTGCAAAATTTCAGGGACGTCAATCGATTTAACATTGTAACATATTTTTGGGAAAAATGCTCTTGTCCATTTTGAAATCGGTATATCGTCAAGCCAGTAAATTGGACTCATAAGCAAGGTGCAGAAAGGTGGTTTCCTACATGCACTTTGCAACCTTTCCAAACAAAAGTAAAAATCATCAATGCTATATGCATTGCATGACTTCCAAAACAACGATTCGACTTCCGTATTGTTATGTCCGACAGACTCACGTATCTTTCGAGCTATATCTTTAGGACAATATCCATGATAGGAATCCGGGTAGGCACTCTGAACACCAAAGTCTATGTTATCACACAGGTTGCTTATGAAACCAACCTCTATGTCCTCACCTAAACAATCTCTTAACCTCATCATGAACCATCTCCATGATTCTTCACACTGTAAGGTTCCCAAACCAATTGCTAAGAGTAGTGGTTCATGATTTCCATCTAAAGCCACTGCGAAGTACATTGTTGTCATCAATCTCCCAAGAAGGGGTAAATAACCCACATATATCAGCGGTATCATGCACCTAAGGAAGGTACGAATCTACATAAAAACGAACACATATTAGTGATAAGTAAAAACTAATCGAGATACATTACCATGAAATATTATATAACTCAATAAAAGAAGTATGTTATACCACGCAACCTAAAGCCACAAAACAGAATTGAAAGCGGTTGGTATCGGTTTTCTTAATGGCTGTGAAGGTATTAGGATTTGTTCTTTGAAGGTTATGCAAGAAAATTGGTAGTTGAGAAAAGATTCTTTCGTTGTAACTACTCATTTTCAATACCGATGATAGTGCTCTACAATCATCACACAGATGCAATATGAAACAAATGCAATTATAGATAGAAAATATTGTATCTCTACTGTTCAAAATTCATAGTTTAACCTTTTGAATTCATAGTCAAACCAGTTCATTTCATAGTCAAATTTCACTGACCGACATGACAATACTACAAAATGTACTTGTCTGCATTTCGTAGTTCAACTTTTTGAATTCATAGTCAAACCAGTTCATTTCATAGTCAAATTTCACTGACCGACATGACAATACTACAGAATGTACTTGTCTGCATTTCGTAGTTTAACTTTTTTAATTCGTAGTCAAACCAGTTCATTTCATAGTCAAATTTCACTGACCGACATGACAATACTACAGAATGTACTTGTCTGCATTTCGTAGTTTAACTTTTTTAATTCGTAGTCAAACCAGTTCATTTTATAGTCAAATTTCACTGACCGACATGACAATACTACAGAATGTACTTGTCTGCATTTCGTAGTTCAACTTTTTGAATTCATAGTCAAACCAATTCATTTCATAGTCAAAAAGAATTGTCTGTAATATGATTTCTTTTATAAATGGGTGTTACTCAGTATGAAAAATTTAACTGAGAAAGTAACTCCGATTTATAACAAAAAGAAGGCTAATGGCATACTGCAATTGCGGAGGAGAACGTATCGTTAGGATTTCGGGTACAGCTAAAAACCCAGGAAGATTGTTTTATGCTTGCCCATATTTGGTATCATGTTGTTAACATCATTCAAATTTAAACCCTCGTGTTTACATCACAAAAATTTATTTTCTTACTGTTAATGTTAAATTTAACAGGGACCAAAATGTGGGTTTATCAGTTGGGTTGATGAAGAGAATGACCAATCATCTATGGTAATAGCTAAAGTAGCTAACTCTAATAAGCTCTTTCAATCAGAAAATAAGAAGTTAAAGATAGCGTTGGTTTGTAGTTGGGTGTTGTTCTTGGCAGTTCTTGTTTACAAGTTGTAAGCTTTTCAATATTGTTTTTATGGTTTTGAAGTTGTTAGGTCAATAAATTGTTGTATTTGTAACATTAAAACAAATGTTGTAGTCGTTCTTATGTTGTATGTATTGATAAGTAATTAGTAGGTCATTAATTTGTTGTAATTGTCGTAACGTTATATTTTTTGCCATCCGTTGAGTAAACTGTAAAAATAAACTAATAATCAAATCCAACATTAATTTATATATACAATTATATAATCCAACTACATAGGACCAAGACTAGACCCCCAAATAATTTTTGCCATCCGTAGACGGAACTCTAAAGCTGCGTTCTTTGGGTCAATAAGAACACGTATTGGTTGACCTGAAACGAATTGCTCCATAAACATACAACAAAAACACCGCAATCACCCAAATGACTACTTTGTTGGGGAACATTTTCTTCATAAATGAATTGCACATTCAATGGAAACCTTGGGATGTTCCTCCGGGCCCAATACTTAATCTTGTCCAAATAATTTGCCACCCGACGTTCAAATTTGGAAAAGATTCCTTCAGATTTGAATTTTTCATAAGCCCCTCTACCAAGACTGTCATAAATATGCACTTCCATTGACGCTAATCGTAGTTCCCCAAATAGCCAATGATTAGGGGATGAATGAATCGGCAATAACACCTGTATAAGGATCAGAAAATAAAATTATGTTTATTTACATCACAATACAAAAACATAACAAAAAAAATGATATTATTTTCAATATAAACAATTAAGTTTACCGTATCAACATCCCACCAAGCAACCATGAAGTTGGGGTACGTAGCAATACCAGCCATAAACGCCCTCCAGTCCTGTCCTTCTTCCAAAGCATGAGAAACAAAAAAATTTGGAGACATTATTGTATGTCGGTCGCTCTCAAACCGTCTCTCCATCAATAGTCGGTACCAAATGGTTATATGCTGCACACATGATAGTTTTGTTATTGACTAAAAAACAATTAACTTTTAAATAATTAATTAACAATTAATTTACCGCTGACTCCAACCATCCGTCGTGTGTATGCCCAAACAATGAGCTCCAAAAATCTCTATCTAACACGAAATTAAACAAACGATGCTGGACATCATATGAATGAAATATATAATTTTGGATGACAACCTCACCGCCTGCTACGTAAGGTTGCAGGCGCAACATGGAAAAGTCATGAGCAACACCAAAAATCGGAGGAGGAACTGGGCTTGTTGATTTGATATCAACCTTCTTTTTTGTTCTTCTTTTTTGCTTCGGTGTCGTGTGCAACTAAAAACAATATTCAAATGTTTAAATCTATATCTTTCAGATAATTCACATAAACATAAAATCATCAGTTTATAAATAAAACGAATACCTCGGTGTAAGGAGGACACAAATATTGTGATGATTTTCGAGTCCTCGGTTTATCGGGTGTAACTTCTTTGCCATCATAATAACGAAAGACACTTTATTAAAAAGTAATTATTAAAATCGTAAAGGTAATATCTATAACAACCTTGTCGTCTTGAATATCACCAAAAACATTTTCAGTTGTATTGTTTTTATTCATCACTTCATCTTGCACAACCTATATTTTCAAATATAAAATATGAACACAGCTATTCATATATGTTAATAAAATTTAAAAAAATAATGTAGCGTGTAACTAACCTGTTCATCATATTTTCTTTGTGACACTATCGGATCATCAAAACTAATGTCGTTCCAAAATTGTTCAGTATTCACTTCTTCAACAAAAACCTCTATAGGTTGTCGGTTCATAAACACATGCTGCTCCAGTGCATGTAGCTGTTTCAACACCTCGTCTAGGTTGTGTGTTCCCACTGCCCCAACCTCTACCATGAGAGTGACCACTGGACGACATACTAGACGAAGATTCGTCTTATCTCCTAAAATGGTCCCGTACTGGGGATGGAACTGCTTTCCCTTCACCATATATATACTCTTGAAATGACATATAATAACAAGATGTCATCTCACCATCACCCGGTAACATGTTTTGTCTTGGTGGTTGCCCCTCCTAAAAAATTAAACATATTAAAAATGCATATAAAAGTATAATAATCAAGTTTATTAATAATAAACGAAATATTTTTAAACCTGCATCTTTGACCAAATCTTGTTCACGTCAACCCATTTCAATTTTTTTGTTCCACTCCATCGTTTCATCCGAGGCAAATCTTTATTTTTTCTCGATGCAAATCCACATGCACGAACAGCCGGAATCATCTCATATATCCATATCTACAATTTTTTACAATTACAGTAATAAAAGTTAAAATTAAAATAAAAAACATAACAATAAAACAATTTAAATATAAGAAAAAATTTATACCCTTATTGGAGCCGTAAATCCTGAGACGGAGTACTTTAAAGTTTGACCACGCTCAGAAAGTGATAAATAATTATGTATTTTGTTCCATGTATCCTCAAGGTCAACATAAGTAAAATCTCAGAGATAGCTACCCCAAGCGAAGCTAACAAAACAAAAAAACAAAATTAGTTATTATATAAATTATAACTTTAATAAAATATAACTTTTAACGTAAACAAAATATACCTGTTCCAGAGATCCAAATTCTCAGCAAAAAAAAAAAACCAATCTTGTGGCACCCGATCATTAACTTTTTTACCCAAAAAACCTTCACACAAAATGTATATCAAACATACTCTAACCGCATCAACGTCGTCAAGTGCTAGGAATGTTCGATTTAAAATTAAACGTTTCAGGTCGCCGATTTTCACCGAACTATTAGTATGGTCCGGAAATAGCCGTTCACGCAATAAACATCTTTTTTTACTGCTTAATAATTTTCCGACCCTTTTCTCCCAATGTTTTTTGGATACTCCCCAAAATTGAAGCCGGTAATCAAACAAAACTCTTTCGGCCCATAAACCATTTTCGTATTGCCTACTCGAAAATATAATCGTTTTATTCCATCTGGAGATAAAACAGGGTCCGGCCGGATCTGATGAAAGAACATTTTATGAAACAATAATGCGTCCCTTTGTAAACGAGGGACATCAATAAAATAACCAAATACGGTATCTCTGAAAATGGCACGTCTGACATCATCTAAAACTTCAAATACTTCCCATATGTTACCGCCCGAGCCTTTTAAGTTCGCAAAGGCTTTCATATTGATAAAACTTAAATCATGCTGCAAAAAAAAAACACAAAAACAAATTAGAGAACTAAAAAATATTTAGTTTTTAAAATATATGATTACGAACTGCAATAAGTACATAAACAATTAGTAATGCAAATATAATTTCTTAATTACTAATATATATATTTCCGATAAAAAACAATAACATACATATATATAAACAATTTTCCAAGTTATACAACAAATATATTTACGATAAAAAACAATATCATACATAATTATATAAATATTTTATTAAACAAAATTTCAACTTAAACGACAAATATATCAACGACAAATTTTCAACTTAAACAAATTTTCAACTTAAACGACAAATATATAAACAATTTTTATTTTTCTAATTAAAACTAAAATTTTATAACCATATAAACAAACAATTTTTCAAATAAAACGACAACCAAATTAACAATTTCGCAAGTTATACGACAACTTTATACAAATTTTCAACTTATACGACAAACACAAACAATTTCTAACAATATATATACAACAATTTCTAACAATGTTTACTATTTTGCACATACTATAATTTAACTATTTTTCACTTTATATAAACAATTATACGATAAGAATATACAAGTTTTCAGGTTATACAACAAAAATAACAAATTATAAACATTATCTACGCAGTCTCTACTTGTACATTCAAACAAACACTAACAAAATAACATTTAAACTTCAAGTATACTAAAGAAATATTAAAACTATCAAACACAACAAAATTACCCTTTTTTAACACTAAATAATACAACAAATGATAAAATAAAAAATAACTTTAAACATTAAAAGAGTTAAAATCTAACAATATTTGCGGGATTGTTGACATAATCCTCCATTTTCTTCAAAAACTAGCCAAAATTCCGAGAGAAGCCCAAAGATAGAGAGAGTTTTTGTGTAGAGAAGGGTGAAAAATGGAGAAAAGAAAACGTTTATCTAGTAAAAAACAAGGGTATTTTGCAGATGAGGTTCAATTTCGCAGTTGTGCTTTAGGTGCTTGTACTTTCGCAGATGAGAAACTCATTTCGCAGATGGGGCATCTCCATCTGCGAAATCGTTGGCTATTTTTGTAATTTCGATTTTTTTTTGGCTATTTTTATAATGTCATTAGTGTAAATGACTATTTATGTAAATTTCTCTAGTTTTTTTTAATAAATAAAATACATTTTCGTTTCGATCGGAAAACAATGAAAGTACTTGACAAAGCGACGACGTTTGACCGTATGAAGTTAAACTTGAGATTCCTATATTGGGCTGTCAAACTCATATCTACAAATCCGGAGATGATTTGATTTGGATACAGATTACATTACACATTAATTACCTAACTCCACTCGCCCACCAGTGAGCACCTTTGACAACTATGGAATGACGAAGCTTTAAGCATCCTCCGACTACACCCGACCCAACTTTCCAGCTGCTATCATTAACCTACTACTGCTGCTACTGCTATTGCTACTAGCTTTAATGGTTTTGGGGTTTCAAGTGGTTTTTGCTTCAAGTCCTTTCTTTCATAGATCTGAACTCAACACACTCACTTGAAACCCCACTTCAATTTGCAGTCATTTATTTGCCTATTCAGAGGTCAGTACTCTTTATTCCCCCATCTTTATGTGGCATGCGACTGCATAAAAATCTGCATTTCACTAATGTCATCCAGATCCACCGCGAAATAGAAACCCCAGTTTCCAAACTTGAATGTAGAGAGTAGAGAGTGTGAATGGGGGTTGGCTCATTTGTTCGCCAGCGTAATTGACGCTATCAGACTCACTCTTTCCCCATTTCTGCTGCTTATTGTAGTTAAACAAAGTCATGTAATTTGAATCGGTTTATTTTGGGTTATTGTGAATCCGCTTGATGAATGGCTGTGACTAAAGTTATGTGATGATGTCTTGCTCTTCTTCGTTCTGTTGTTGAACCATATTTCGCATTTAGGGGATGAATAAGTAGTTGCATTAAGTTGCGGGTAGGTTTAATGCGTTTTAGGGTTTTGAAGGGATAAATTAGGATATGGAAGAGCGTCGTTTTTTTCCTAAATGTTTGATTGCAGTGAGTTTTACCTTTGCTGATGGTAAAGAATTAAGATATTGATGGGTTAAAGAATTACAATATTGTTTGTATGTTCTCATGGTTGAAATTTATTACAGGCCACAGAGAAAATGTCATCTAATGGGCACTGTTTTAGACGAAAACCACGCCAGCCAGTTGCTGCAAATTTGGACATTGACTCACTGGTATGTTGCAGTTTTTGATGTTATATAATAGTGTGATGATTATTTTTATAATGTTTGGCATGGATAAGTAATTTAAGGATATTCACAAACTTATCATTCATGGATCATATGCTTATTGGCAGCTTGATGAAAATTTAGAGCAATGGCCACATCTAAATGAACTTGTTCAATGCTACAAGACTGATTGGATTAAAGATGAAAACAAGTATGGGCACTATGAAAGTGTTGGCAGTATATCCTTTCAGAACCAGATATTTGAAGGGCCTGATACCGATATTGAAACAGGTAACATAGTAACACTTGCAAAAAGTTTACTTTTAGGATCAGAATAGCTTCTTTCTACTAAAACAAAATATTCATTAGCAACTTTTTCAAAATGATGCTTCCTTTGAACCCTGCAGAAATGCATCTTGCCAATGCTAGGCAAGATAAGATTGAAGACATCACTGATGATGATGTACCCAGTACCTCTGGTAGACAGCTTACAGAGGTTATTTTCACCAAATCTTCTTTATATTTAATTTGCATATGTAGAATCATTTTGATTGCTTACTTTAATTCTTTATCCAGCACTATGGTGAATCCCCCTTGCCTGCTTATGAACCTGTATTTGACTGGGAAAATGAGAGGTCAATCATATTTGGACAAAGAATTCCAGAATCTAATATGCCACAGTCTTCAAGGTTTAGACTTATATCATTTGGGTTAATGCATCCAAGTTTTGGTTTTACTTATACCCCCTAAACCTCTTATAACTTATAATACCTTTGTCATGTCTGTAGTGGGTTGAAGATTTCTGTAAAAGTTCTTTCCCTGTCATTTCAAGCAGGATTAGTTGGTGAGATCATAACCTTTAATTTCAGTCCTGTTTGTAAGATAACTTCCTTTTTATGTTTTTAAATCTGATACCAGTGGAATTTCTATTGTAGAGCCGTTTTATGGCACTATATCATTGTATAATAAAGAGAGAAGAGAAAAGCTCTCAGAGGACTTCATTTTTCGTGTTCTACCTTCTGAAATGCAAGATGTAAACACCACTAAAATCTCTCTGTCTTTCCAATATAAGTTTAATTAGCAAGAACTGATATATTTGCTTTTTTTTTTTTTTTTTATTATTAACCTCACCAGGCCAGCAGTTCCTCTGAATCGCGTGGACTTTTCTATTTAGATGCCCCGTCATCATCAATCTGTCTGCTTATACAATTAGAAAAGTGTGCTACTGAAGAAGGCGGAGTGACTCCATCTGTTTATTCACGAAAGGAACCAGTATGTAAAAAGACAGAAATGGTCATGATATATGTATCACTTGCTTTCTGTATCATCCAGTTTATCTTCTAACTCTGAGTTACCTTTAATAGGTCCATCTGACTGAAAGAGAGAAGCAAAAACTACAAGTTTGGTCTCGGATGATGCCTTACAGAGAGGCTTTCTCATGGGCAATTATCCCACTATTTGATAGCAACATTGGTTCAACATCTAATGGATCTGCTTCTCCAAGTAGCCCACTTGCTCATAGTCTTTCAGGAGTTAATTTGCAAGAGGGTGGTGTCTCTGAGCCTATTGCAAAAGTCACATCAGATGGTCAACTCGGTTACTCAAGTGGAAATTCTGTTGTGGTTGAAGTTTCAAACCTAAATAAAGTTAAAGAGAGCTATACTGAAGATTCTCTCCAGGTAAATGAAAACCAACAATTCTTTATTTAAATATACAAAGTTATTCATCATCAAATCCTATCAAAATGATTGGGACTAACGATTACGTCTTCCCAACTAATTATTTTCAGGATCCCAAAAGGAAGGTTCATAAGCCTGTGAAAGGTGTCTTAAGGTTGGAAATAGAAAAACTTCAAGCTGCTAACACCGAATATGACAATGCTTCAGAGAGTGGCAGTATAGCCAATGAAGTTGACCATGGGGGTCAACTAACTGATTCCACAGTCAACGAATGGCGCAACATACATTCAAATAGACATAAGGAACAAACCTTAAACGGATCAAACTCAACAGGACATGCAGATTTGACTGCTAATGATGTTCAAGCTTTTGACTTCCGTACAACAATAAGAAACGAGCCTTTCTTGCAGCTTTTTCACTGTCTTTATGTCTACCCACTGACTGTTAGTTTAAGTCGAAAAAGGAACTTGTTCATACGAATTGAGCTTAGAAAAGATGATGCCGATGCTCGAAAACAGTCACTAGAGGTTTGTGAAGATATAATTTAGCAATACTGTTAAAAGACAAAACTTTCTGTACAAAACTGAACTTTGTTTAAATTTGAATAGGCAATGTATGCAAGGGAGCCGGGGTCGACCTTACAAAAGTGGGCCCACACACAAGTTGCTCCTGGAAGTAGGGTGGCTTGCTACCATGATGAAATTAAAGTTTCACTACCCTCAATGTGGACCCCACAACATCACCTTCTGTTCACTTTCTTCCATATTGATCTTCAGACAAAGTTGGAGGCTCCAAAGCCAGTAATAATTGGATATGCTGCTCTTCCTTTATCAACACATGCTCAGTTAAGATCTGAAATCTCTCTACCAATTATGAAAGAGTTGGTCCCACACTATCTTCAAGATACTGGCAAGGTATGTGATATTTTACTTATATACTCTTTTATATCATTATTGTTGTTGTTTACTTATTTACCCATGTATAGGAGAGGCTGGATTACCTGGAAGATGGGAAAAATGTGTTCCGATTAAGGTTACGCCTTTGTTCATCATTGTACCCTATTAGTGAACGTATTCGCGATTTCTTCCTTGAATATGATAGACATACTCTTCGTACAAGCCCACCTTGGGGTTCTGAACTCCTTGAGGTACTATTTATTTTTCTTTCCAGTGTAAATTACAGTTTTGGCCCCTGAATGTAGCTGATTTTTTTCAATTTTAGTCCTTGTTTGAGGTTCTTGTAATGTTTTTGGTCCCTGTTCCTAAGTAAAATGAATATTTCTGCCCCCCGAGTATAACTGATTTTTGCAATTTTGGTCCCAAAAATATTGTCAATTTACTTGGAACATGTACCAAAAACACTACAAAAACCTAAATAAGGACCAAAAATTTGCAAGAGGAAACTCTTCTTTCTAAGTGAATCTACATTATGAAATTGCGGTGTAATGTGCATTGAACTCTTTTTCAGGCAATCAACAGTTTGAAAAATGTCGACTCAACTGCTCTGCTACAGTTTCTTCATCCAATATTGAATATGCTTCTACATCTTATTGGCAATGGTGGAGAAACCCTCCAGGTTGCTGCTTTCAGAGCTATGGTTAATATTTTGACTAGGTATTTATGTACTTGTGAATATTTTCACACAGTAGTGGTATATCATTTTTGTTTATTAACATAGAAAACTGTCAACCATTGTTAATTCTGTAGAGTGCAGCAAGAGTCTGTTGATGAAGCTGAAAGAAATGTATATCTGGTGAACTATGTGGATTATGCTTTCGATGATTTTGGTGGTAGACAAACTCCAGTGTATCCTGGTTTGTCAACAGTTTGGGGAAGTTTGGCTCGTAGCAAGGTAAGTGTTCCTTTCATTAGTTTCATATCACTGAAATATATAAAATTCAATAAAGGCTTTCATGGAGAATATTATGTTGTAGGCCAAAGGCTACAGGGTGGGACCAGTGTATGATGATGTGCTATCAATGGCTTGGTTTTTCCTTGAATTGATTGTGAAGTCAATGGCACTAGAGCAGACTCGACTGTTGTACAACAATCTATCACTAGGTATCTTCTATCGAGTAATTATGAATATTGGCTATATAATCAGTTGAAACCCTAATCTCATTGATTTTGAACAGGTGAAGATATCCCACCGATGCAGTTGAAAGAAGGTGTGTTTAGATGCATCATGCAGTTATATGATTGTCTTCTGACCGAGGTGCATGAACGCTGTAAAAGGGGGTTAAGTTTAGCAAAACGTTTAAACAGCAGTTTGGCTTTCTTTTGTTATGATCTTTTGTCAACCATTGAGCCTCGACAAGTTTTTGAATTGGTATCCTTATACCTGGATAAGTTCTCTGGGGTATGTCAATCAGTTTTGCATGAGTGCAAGCTTACGTTTCTACAAATCATTTGTGATCATGACCTGTTTGTTGAAATGCCTGGGAGGGATCCTTCTGATAGGTATATTATCTTTTAGATGTGATTTACTTATACCATTTTCTTCCATTATCTACAACAACAGCATTTGATGTGGTGAGAATTGTGATCTTTGTTACAGGAACTACCTTTCGTCTGTATTAATTCAAGAACTTTTCCTTACTTGGGATCATGATGATTTATCCCAGCGTGCAAAAGTGAGTGTGATGATATTCCTTTCTTTTAGTGGATTAATAAACTAGTGTTGTCTCTTGTTGCTAATTGGTTTTGCTGTTTCTAGGCTGCAAGGATTTTGGTAGTCCTTTTATGTAAGCATGATTGTGATTCTCGCTACCAGAAGCCTGAAGATAAATTGTATATAGCCCAGCTATATTTTCCTCTTGTGGGACAGGTAATTAAGACAGTTAAATTCTTTTTTAAGAGCTTGCTAGACCTATTAATTTACAAATCCTATTGTCTCTTTTCGTGCAGATACTGGATGAAATGCCTGTATTTTATAACCTGAATGCTGTTGAAAAGCGTGAAGTGTTGATTGTTGTTTTGCAAATATTACGTAATTTGGATGATGCATCACTTGTAAAAGCCTGGCAGCAAAATATTGCTCGGACAAGACTATTTTTCAAATTACTTGAGGAATGCCTAACTCTTTTTGAGGTTGGTTGTTAATTGTCTCCACTTTCTAACAACATTCACAAGTATTCTCATTTTGCTAAACTTACATTAATCACACAAAATGCAGCATAGAAAAAGTGTTGATAGCTTGCTTATAGGCGGCAGTTCACGGAGCCCAGTTGCTGAAGCACCTATGTCTCCAAAATACTCTGATAGGCTCTCACCTGCCATTAATCAGTATCTATCCGAGGCATCTCGTCAAGAAATTCGGGTATATTTTGTTATATGCTCTTCCTTGTAGAGTTGTAGTCATATTTAGTCATCATGACTACACCTGTTTATTGTATTTCTAAATTCATCACATGAAATGCAGCCACAAGGTGCATCCGAAAATGGATATTTGTGGCAAAGAGTGAACTCCCAGCTCAGCTCCCCTAGCCAACCCTTCTCCTTGAGAGAAGCTTTGGCTCAAGCACAATCCTCTAGAATTGGAGCTTCAACACAAGCACTGAGAGAATCACTGCATCCAGTTTTGAGGCAAAAACTTGTATGTGTTCTGAAATACATATATATGGTACTTAGAAAAATTGTAGATTGAAGTATTGATTTCTTGTTCAGGAACTTTGGGAAGAAAACCTCAGTGCTGCTATTAGTCTCCAAATACTGGAAATAACAGAGAAATTCTCCAAAGCTGCAGCATCACATAGCATTGCAACTGATTATGGAAAGTTGGATTGCATGACATCCATATTCACCAGTATCTTCTCCCGAAGTCAACCACTAGCATTCTGGAAATCCCTATTCCCAGTATTCAACAATGTGTTTCAGCTTCATGGGGCAACACTAATGGCAAGGGAAAACGATCGTTTCTTAAAGCAAATTGCTTTCCATCTTCTCAGGCTTGCAGTTTTCCGTAATGAAAATATCAGAAAAAGAGCTGTCATAGGGTTACAGATCCTTGTCAGGGTACGTGTCATTTACACAGTTTTAGCCTAATACTTGTGTCAAACGCACTTGTGACATGCCCTAATTGTCTGTTTGCAATTTGGCAGAGCTCTTTCTCACACTTCACACAGACAGCAAGATTGAGGGCCATGCTTACAATCACATTATCAGAACTCATGTCTGATGTCCAAGTGACTCAAATGAAGTCTGATGGAACCCTTGAAGAAAGTGGTGAAGCACGCCGTCTTCGAAAATCACTAGAGGAAATGGCAGATGAAAGCAAAAGTGGAAAGTCACTAACCGAATGCGGCCTTCCAGAAACTTCACTTGTTGACATCCCCGAAAAGTCAACAGAAAGTAAATGGTCATGGTCAGAGGTGAAGTTTTTATCCAACAGCCTCCTTCTTGCTCTCGATGCTAGTCTGGAACACGCACTTCTGGTAAGCCTGAAATTCTTTTACCAATGTAAGAAAAATACTTTTTACTAGTATTAAAACCTGGTTTTTGTACTATAGGGATCACTTATGAACACAGATAGATATGCTGCTGCTGAAAGCTTCTATAAGCTTGCAATGGCGTTTGCTCCAGTGCCAGATCTTCATATAATGTGGTTATTACATCTTTGTGATGCACATCAGGAGATGCAATCATGGGCTGAAGCCGCTCAATGTGCAGTTGCTGTTGCTGGTGTTGTTATGCAGGTAAACCCCTGTTTTTTCCCCTTTATGTCTGTCCAAATAAACGAGGGCAAATTTGTAAAAAGTTATGAATGATATCATGTTTCCTTGTAGGCTCTTGTGAGCAGAAACGATGGAGTTTGGAGCAACAACCACGTGACTGCACTCCGCAAAATCTGTCCTATGGTGAGCACAGAGATCACATCAGAAACCTCAGCAGCAGAAGTGGAAGGATATGGTGCATCAAAACTAACAGTGGATTCAGCTGTGAAATACTTACAGCTGGCAAACAAACTTTTCTCACAAGCTGAACTCTATCACTTCTGTGGAAGCATTCTGGAACTTGTAATTCCAGTTTACAAAAGCAGAAGATCATACGGACAGCTGGCAAAATGCCACAGTATGCTCACAAACATCTACGAGTCAATCCTTGAACAAGAATCAAGCCCAATCCCATTCACAGATGCCACATATTACCGAGTTGGATTTTACGGGGATAAATTCGGAAAACTTGATAAAAAAGAATATGTCTACAGAGAGCCTCGTGATGTTCGGTTAGGTGACATAATGGAAAAACTTAGTCATATATACGAGTTGCGTATGGATGGTAATCACACTCTGCATATAATCCCGGATTCTAGACAAGTAAAAGCAGAAGAGTTACAGCCTGGCGTATGTTATCTCCAAATCACAGCTGTTGATCCGGTCATGGAAGATGAAGATTTAGGAAGCAGAAGGGAGAGGATTTTTTCACTTTCTACTGGTTCTGTTCGTGCGCGTGTTTTTGACAGGTTTCTGTTCGATACTCCTTTTACTAAAAATGGTAAGACACAAGGTGGATTGGAAGATCAGTGGAAAAGGAGGACAGTGGTTCAAACACAAGGTTCTTTTCCTGCTTTAGTGAATCGGCTTTTGGTTACGAAATCAGAGTCTCTTGAGTTTTCACCAGTGGAGAATGCGATTGGTATGATCGAAACACGAACTGCTGCTTTGAGAAATGAACTGGAAGAGCCCAGGAGCTCTGATGGTGATCAGCTTCCACGTCTCCAGAGTTTACAGAGGATACTTCAGGGATCCGTTGCAGTTCAAGTGAGTATCAGTATCCTATCTTCATCATGGCAAACTACTTTCCTGATTAACTAAAGATTAGTGTGTAGGTGAAAGCTTAAATTACACATTGCTATAATCAGTAAAAAGTTTGTAATTATGTTGCTAGAGTGAGGGTAAAGTAGGTTGGTATATCCTGCAATTTTAATTTTATGGACTAAATAATGGTTGATATGTGTAGGTGAACAGTGGTGTCTTGAGTGTGTGCACAGCTTTCTTATCGGGTGAGCCTGCAACAAGACTTAGATCGCAAGAGTTGCAGCAACTGATTGCTGCTCTTCTTGAATTCATGGCTGTGTGTAAGAGAGCTATACGAGTGCATTTTAGACTAATTGGGGATGAAGATCAAGATTTCCACACACAGTTGGTCAATGGCTTTCAGTCACTCACGGCTGAGTTGTCACATTACATCCCTGCAATTCTTTCCGAGCTCTGATTGATTGTATCCATGGTGTTGGTGTTTTTGTGTTTGTGTTTGGTTTTGTGGTTTGTCTGTTTGTGTTTTCACTCATTTCTTCATGTATTATGGTTGAATGTTGATAATGTTTGAATAGGATTGGGTTCATAGGTTTGGATTTTGTTGAACACAATTTCTTGTAATTGTATATTTTTTTTTGCTTAAAATCTCCATATTTGGGTTTGAGTTTAATTTCTTCTGAAATCTTCAGTTATTAGCATGGTCATACTACTTTTGTAACACCATGTTTATCAATTTTTGTAAGATGTTTATCAATGACAACCTGATTTTTTATTTAAATATTATTTTCTTACTGCTCTACCTACCCCACAAATGCTACCAATCACTATTAATTTTTTTTATCATTTATTAACAAACCAACAAAACGTATAAAATATTAATTTCTTTTTCTATTTATTTAGAATGCTATTTTGTCTTATCAATCGCATGCCTTTTCACACGTCTCAAAAAATATCTCCCTTTCAACATATCTTCAAACGTCCTCCTGATTACTCATTAGTACGAGTGTTTGGTTGTATTTGTTTTCCGCATCTATGCCCATATAATTCTTACAAAATGGATTTTAGGTCCACTCCATGTATCTTTCTTGGCTACAGCCCTCTTCATTATGACTATCGTTGCCTTGACTTATCGTCTAAACGAATCTATATTGTCCATCATGTCCGTTTTGATGAAACCCCCTTTACCTTTGCCAAAACCAATATGTCCACATCTTCTCCGATCTCATCCTCCTCTCAATACACCTCGATGGTGTCTCCTCATGAGATGCATAATATACATCGATCACTCACTCTTATTGACCCACAACCCTCGGTTTAACATACATCTCCCACCTCCACCATCATCCACCACACAACCTGAACCTCCCACATTCGTCCCTCATCCACGTCCCACCAATCTCAGGCAAAACCCATAACAACATGTTCCCTTCCATCCCTCCGCTCATCACAATGTCATTAACGTATCTGAACCGTCGTCGTTCTCTATTGCAAACAAATCTCCAGAATGACATCAGGCTGTGGATAAATATAATGCACTTGTTCGAGATGACACTTGGATTTTAGTGCCTCCTGTTCTGAATGCTAACCTTATTGATTGTAAGTGGGTTTACAAGTTAAAGAAAGACAAGACCGGGACCATCACTCGCTACAAGGCGAGATTTGTTGCCAAGTTCCACCAACAAGTTGGGATTGACTACCAGGAAACCTTTCGTCAAGTGGTAAAATCTACCACCATACGAGTTGTTCTCTCAGTTATCATTACACAACAACGACCCTTACGGAAACTTGATGTCCAAAATGTCGTTCTCGATGGAACCCTTGCCGAAATAGTTTACATGAAACAATAGCCAGGTCTTGTAGATCCGCAACATCCAGATCATGTATGCCTGCTCAAACAATCTATAGATGTCCATAATGCCTTTCAATGTCTAACTTAGGCGTTGTTTAACCTCGACTTTCATGGATCGAAGGCGAACCTTTTGATATGTGCATATTTAGTTATATATTTACTACACTGTCTTAATACTTTTAGCTACAATTACGCTTATTTTGGGACAAAAGGTACTTATTATGGTTTAAAATATGTTTTGTAGTAGCAAAGACTTGCTTGGGACAAAAAGGAAGCATACAAGGAGCTGGAAACAGGAAACGAGAGCTAAAACAAAAGAAGAAGAAAAGTAGACTGAAGACCACGTCGTGGTGTTCTTCAACACGACCTGGCGAAAGGAATATTCGCAACCATGAGGCTGACTTGACAGACATGAGATTTACTTAAAGACCACATCATGGTGGTGGTCAACCACGACATGGTGATCAGATTTTTACAATTATAAAAACTTGGACATTAGGTCGAAATTGGGAGAGTGCATTCGGTTTTTTGAGGTTTATTGCAACTAAGAACCTTTAGAAACCCAGAAGAAGATCAAAATTCAATTGAAGCTCAAGGATTGAAGAAGATTGAGAATGATTCAACATTGATCTAGTTAGTTTGCTATTCATACTTATGTCTAGTTTATTTTACATGGATTTATTGTGTTTTTCTGCTACAATTGGAGGCTAGATACCTCTTACTTCTGTTTGATGAAGATGAATTTGATCCATATGTGTTGATTTCAATATTTGGATTATTATATTTGATTTTACTTGTGTTTGATATTTATAAACCCTATCATGTTTAGTTCTAGTTTATATTACATATAAATCAGATTTCATGTGTTAATTGTGATGGGTTTTGGTCCTAAGAACATCCTATGTGCTCATATAAACCCTAATGCTTGGATCTAGGTTTCTCTATTGTACATGCAAGTTATCCAAGACTATAAACCCTAATTCTAGCATACAAGTAATCATATTAACATAAGAATAGGTTTAAGATGTTACCTTGATTGTTATGTAGTAATAACAATCCCAAATCTCCTTGTATTGACTTTAGAAAGCCTAGAGTCACAAATGTCACTCCTCTAATGGTTCACAAACACCATAAGCAAGAGGATGAAGAGGAGAGAGGATGGAGGCTGCCCAAAAACGTGTGAAACCCTAGAACAAAGCTTAGCCACGTTTTTGGTCCTTAAGGGGTCTATATATAGTGAGGCTATTAGGGTTATCTAACAAGGAAACCCTAATTTGGATGCTTAAGCCCTAAGCAACCCATGGATCCCTTTCCTTAAGGCCTTGGACGATTTCCTTATGGGCTTCCCCATAGAATTCGTCCACTCCTTAATACAAGGCAATCCATGGCCCAAATTGCAATTATCTTATAATTACAATTCCAGTCCCTTAAGTTTAATTAATCTCTTTTAGTCACAAAACTAATTACCAATTAATTATTGACTAATATTAATTAAACAATATGATTTCTCCTTTAATATATTATTCTCATAATATATTAATAAATCATATTTAATCCTTTCTCTCCATAATTCATCCTATCAAGTTGCTTTGGTGAAGGCAACCCAAAAGGACCATGCACCATCGGGTCAAGTACATACCAAAATAGTTATGGACTTAGACACTAATCCAACAGTCTCCCACTTGGATAAGTCTAATAACTATTATGGGTATGACTTCAGATCCTAATCTGCAATCGTAGCTTTCCAAAGCCGCTGTTAACTCTGATCCTATCAGATATGCGTGTCCTTTAGATAAGGGATCATATATTCCTCCATTCTAGATATCATATGAGATATGATTTCAAATCATTCTCCTTGTACTATATCTCGATTCCCGATTTATGACGACTGACTAATTGAACAAATCAAATTAGCCCTAGCCCGGCCGAGCATTTACGTTTGTCATCACTAAATCATCGAGGGGCCCAAAGATATCGCTTTTATCCTACTTTGGATAAAAGGAACGGATAAACTTTGATACAATGCTTGCTTGTACTCACTCACCGAATTACACACAACAATATGTTTTATAACACCAAGTTACTAGTGCGTTTACATATTATCAATGTGCAACCGATTTGCAAGATACAACTCACACATCTCGGTTTCAAGAATATAAGATGTTATCGTCTCACCAATCACTCGTGATACAATTCATGGAGTGATCCAAGTGAGCGTGGGTTTAATCCAATGCTCAAATCATATTCATAAGCACTCATGAACGTTGCAGCAAACATTTGCTTATGTCTAATGCTCTTTAGACAATTCACACACCAATTCACGACAGTCTTCATTCATACCTACTTCCAACATATGAACGACTGTGGCCCGTTCGAATAATTTAACTGTTCTTAACCAATTAAATTATTCAGGAAGTCAAAACATGCAAATGTGAAACACAAGAATAATACTAATCCCATATGGCCTCAAACCTTTGAGTATAAATAAAACACCTTTTATTTATCACCATATCGATTACTTATTATTTGTCGTTTCGGGTAATCAACTTCTTACTTGAATTACAACACTTGTCCCATGCTCCTAGCATGCACACAATGTTTACCTATGGTTCTTACTTTGTGAAATAGATCAAATTGAACACATTTCCAATCATTCTCATTTCATAACTCCAAATCATTTTTCATAAGTGTGAGAATATCAAATTCTTGTTACTTATAAAATATGTTAGATTCTAACATTCTATGCAACGATCCTTTCGTAATGTCACTGCACCAAAGTCACAAAGACTATTGCCAATGATATTTCAAAGTTCTCTATTGGAGATTGTTACAAGACAATTCCTTAGATATGATGTCTCTCACTCAAAGTACATTCCTTTGAACATCCTTTTGCATAAAAGTTTCTAATCTAGTCATAGATTTTTTTTTCAATATTCAATTCCCAATATGGACACGTTTCCATATTTTCCATATGACAACTTATTCTTAATAGAATCTTATCTATTCATAATAATGTCGATATGGTCCATCCAATATGGAAACATTTCCATATTTTCCAATACTATACTTCCAACTACTCATCAGCGACCAATCCTCGGCGAACTTTGGATTGTCCTTTGATAGTTGTTTATTTTGATTTTAGTCAAAACCAATTCTTGTCCTTTTTCCCTCTAAATGCGCTAGACATTTGGAAAATTTTAGAATGGTCAAATATTATAGCATTTGCAATCGATCCAATACCTGAAGCGTATGGGACACGATGTAAAATGTCTCACATAAAGATTTGATACTTCATCAATCTTCTGCCATAATGTTTTATTTGCTATGTTCTCAAAATTCGAATTGTGAAGAGGAATGCCGTAATCATAATCGAAATTTTAAGAACACACTATGTACCTTTGACTAAATTTATTAACATTCCATAACCTAAGCCTTTAGATTTGAAATGAAGCATAATATTCTCTCCCTTAATTATAGCAAAACAACTTTTCAACTATTGCGACTTTGCAAAGTATGACTCTTGTTTTCTATAATTAATATTGCTAACCTTGCAATACTTTCCTTAATAATCATACTATCATAACATTTATGTTCCCACTATCATGATGATTATTATAAACATAACACTTATGCTCCCACTAGCTTTGACATGTATTCAGAAACAGCTTAACTTTCAGAAAAACAATGCTTATTGAATTTCTTAAGTTCATGTTTCTAATACTTAGTGCTTTGATAATCTTTTATCAATGCTTTTTGAACTTATACACCTTTGCCCTAGATAGTTCATATGTGTGTCTAAACAATTGCCAAACCTCACAATTCAAATCATGGAAAGGGATACCGTAACCATGATCGAATTCAAGAATGCAATTTTACAATCACTATCTTCTTAAAATCTTTCTTAGTGAAAGTATTTCCTCACAATCATTTTCATGAAGGAGGAAATCTTATGACACTTAGATTTAAACGGTGTATTTGTTCCTATCCATGTGAATTTGTCAAAACCAAAGTTTACGACAAATTCAAACTCATATGGATCGAACTTTCTTAATCTCGATTTCTTGCCTTATGGTAGCACAGCTGCCCACCATGTCTTCCAAGTAGTTAAGCAGCTCACCTTTTCCTATCAATGTACTTTTCATTGATCAAGGTCCTTGCCTTTTATGCATTCAAATGAGAACTCATATAATTCACATGCATAATTAACTTAATTGGAACGGCATAGAAACAAAATAATGTCAACACGATAGGTTGTAAACCTCAACTCGTGTGCTAGTGATGATTGATAAGGTCTATTTGATTTGTTCTTGAAACCTTTCAAGACCTTTAAGACTCCCACTGACTCCATGACATATAAGATTCTCTTGTCAATAAACATTTCTTGACAACCAAATATTCAAGAGTTAGTGTAGTTTTTATCAAAACACTTCATAAATTGGTCTTATTTGGTCTTTGTCTTATCCAAGACATCACAACTTTTCCATATTTGATGAATGCTATAAACCTTCTTAATACTTTTCCACTCAATGTCACAATCTTAACCCTAAGACTTGTTTTGGAACGAAGTATGATTGACTTCTTGATTTAACCATTTCTTCAATTCTTGATTCCTCTTCTTAGACATACAACTGTACTAAGACTCACTTAGAGGATCAATTGAGATATGGTTCTTAATCATTAAGACCTATCATAAAGCATAAAAGTTACTCTCCCTTCTTCTTAGAATGGAGAAACTTTTATCTTTCTGCCTACTTGATTCTTCTTATTCGTTCTGCTATTGATTTAAACCTTTTTAATCAATTCACAATTACACTTAATCTTATAAGTATAATCATATTTACTAAACCTTTAGTAAATCATGAAGAATATCTTTGTTACTCTTATGGTGGACTTTGATCAATACACAACTTTGTGTACTCGATCTTCTAGTCCTTCACTTGACACTTTGTCAATGAATTAGTCTAATTTCCAAATATGAAATTTCTCATTCATCGTGCAACCAAGTTTCATGATTCCAAGTTTCTGTCCAATTGAAACTTGGGCGATGAGAAAGTCTCTCTATTTGGTAAACTCTCGACTTTCCATAAATAACATAATAAGAACCAAATCCATTATTGCTAATAATAGAAACATTCAAACATCAATTTTTCATATACGCCATCGCAAGGATAAATAAATAATAGAACCAAATCCTCCTTCTTGATTCATCGCATGGTTCTCTGCTTCGTCGAGGATCATGTGAAATGCCCTTGGCCTTGGTGGCGTTTCTGGTCTTGCTGCTTTATTTTTCCTTGGGCAGTCTCTGGACATGTGCCCTTTGCCTCCACATCCGTAGCATACTTTATCATTATGTGTTGTAGTACCTGGTTCCCGATACGTAAATCTTATTTGAGTATTTTCCATTTTTATCCTTGGACTCGATGAGTCATAGGTCCGACTCATCGAGTAGGGATGGGACCCCGGGACGCGTTTAAGTTGATGACTCGGCGAGTCCATATTCCGGACTCAACGAGTCGCCGCTGCTGGATGAAAACCTAAGTTTCTGGGGTTTGCACCCTATTTAAACAACATGTCCGCCCCAAGCCAGCCCCCATTTTCCCCCAGAACTTCCAACCCTCGTTCTAAGCTGGTTCATTGAGAGTTTGAAGCAATTGTTGTGTGTTCTTGAAGGTTTTGAGGCAAAAAGGGAATTAGATCAAGAGGAAGGGAAGGAATCCAAGCATCCTTGTGCTCTCTCAGCAGTTCCTTTGAGGTATAACCCGTTTTCCCCCTGTTTCTATGCATATTACTTCATTTAAGTCATTCTTGAGCCAATCCCCAAGCTTGTATGTGCAATATAGGTCGTAATAGGTTGATTGGCCTTTAGATCTAGGCAAGATTGAGCTCCAGGAGCTCAGATCTGTTACCTTTATGGACCCATGTTGCTTGTTCACCCTAGATCTACCCTTTTGAGGCATTTTGAGCCCTAAATTCCTCATTGGTGAGTATCTACACGTAAAGTTGGAAACTTTACATGTCATTCATGCTCTAGGAACCCAGATCTGTAAATGGCATGGACTGGAATTGAGAAAAATCGCGTATATAGCAATTGCATGGCGACGACTCGGCGAGTCGTTCATCAGACTCGGCGAGTCTGCTCGCGAGTCTTCGAGTTGTCCCCTTTTCATAGAGTCGAGTGTGAGCAGTGAGTCACGGGGTGTGACTCAGTGAGTTGGGAGCTGAACTCACCCATGGAGGAACTCGGCAAGTCAATGCCCTGACTCGGCGAGTTCAAGGCAATCTCCTTAGATCAAGAACAGACTCGGCGAGTTGTTCATACAACTCGGCGAGTCGCAGCATAAGTGTTCATCGGATGAAGATGAACTCGACGAGTTGTTCATACAACTTGGCGAGTAGGATGAAGGACTTGAATATCAGTTTAGAAGGAGAACTCGTCGAGTCATCGCCTAACTCGACGAGTAGAAACGGGATTCCGGACAATCGTCTGGGTAGGGACTCGGCGAGTTGGAGAGCCAACTCGGCGAGTCGGGTCAATTGAAAGTTGACTCTGACTTTGACTTAGGGCATGATCAGGGGTAAAATGGTCATTTTACCCAAAGGACAACTAGCAGTGTTTGATTGAGTATGTTGTGGGATTTGCAACCGGAGGATTTCCGGAGCAGCAGCAGTAGACAGTCAGTTCCCGATCAGATCAGCAGCTACTTCGAGGTGAGTTACCTTCCAGTAGCGGTGGGTCTACGGCTACAATGTCGGCCCACCAGTAGGAGTCGTATGTTAGATGATTGTCTTTGTGATATCATCTAGGTTTGCTACTACCTGATATGTTATACGCTAGCATGATATGTTATATGAGATAGAAGTAGAGATCGGTTGATAGGACCGAAGGGTAGTTCAGACACCCCAGAAATGTCTGACAGTACATGATGATATGTTTGCATGCTGGTTTGTTATGTTATATGCGATAGAGGTAGTAGGAGGGGACTAGTCCCCGAAGATCGGTTGTTAGGACCGATGGGTAGTTAGCACCCCAGAATGGCTTGACACGGGTAGTCAGCACCCCAGAATGGCTTGACACGGGTAGGACGGCACCCCAGAATGGCCGCACGGGTAGTCGGCACCCCAGAATGGCCGTACCGGGTAGTCAGGCACCCCAGAATAGCCTGGCAGTATGTATGTTATGTGTTTGTATGGTATGTGGTACAGTGGGGGAACTCACTAAGCTTTGTGCTTACAGTTTACAGTTTTGGTTTCAGGTACTTCTTCTTCAAAGGGGAAGGAGCCGGCGCGGTAGCGGCACATCATGCACACACACTGGTTTCCGCATTTACGAGATTTCTCTGGGATTTATACTCTGATATTTCGATTGGTTGTATGATTGGCTTTTAGACATGGTTTACGTTGTGTTGTGGTTTGATCAAACAATGTTTTTAATTATTAATGTTTTCTAAAGTAATGTTTTAAAACGAAATTTTTGGACGTGAAAATTGGGTCGTTACAAGTTGGTATCAGAGCCCTGGTTTGAGGGATTTAGACACACCTTCGGGGTGTCTGAACTCAAATCGAAGGATTAAAAGATTTTCTAAAAGAAAATGTTTTCAAAAAAAATTGAGAAAAGAGTTTCGAGAAAGAACGAAGTGTGTGATGTGTGCGACCGGCCGAGCTCAAGTAAGTATTCCCCAAAGTACCCATACAAGTTTATGTTATGTTTATCAGCTTTTGTAGAACAACATGCTAGAATAGGACTAAGGATCTAGGAGTGATGCCTTATGTGCCGGCTTTATGTGTTTTAGTTGTATGAGAATTGCATGCTAGTTGTTGAGTAGACAGCAAGTAGGATAGCCTGATTAGGTTATGCCTGATAGTATGAGCTTAGCACTTTATGCTAGTACAGTTCCTGTAAGCAGATAGAGTTGATTGAGATTGTTACCCTTGACTGAATGCTGCTTGCTTCGTGCTATGTGGGACTCTGAATAATGGGAATTAGCCATTAGGCGAGTACGTCACGTCACATGTGATCAGGGTTGAATAATCTTAGAGTATCGGATTTGATCCTACTGCGCAACTCTTGTTTGAGTCCAACCGTTGTAGGGACGAGTCAGGTACTCGAAGGATTATCTGAGCCTCGTCACGTGTGATGGTATTCGGGTAATGGCTAATTGGCATTACAAGGAGGTCTGCAGCAGCTGAGGGCTGGATCGAGTAGAGTCGGAGATTTCCCCTAGGGCGAGCCTAGGATGAGTATAGTAGTGATCAGCCATAGTGAAAGGGATCTGGTGGGGTCGAGGCAGTCCTTGAAGAAGGTACGGATAGATGTGGAAGGTAGTATGGGCCCGTACTACTGAAAGCAGAGGATCCGTACCCGAACCAAGGAAGGCCAAGATAAGACAAGGGAACTTGTAGGTAGTTGTGATCCCTCAGGAAGTATTAGTATCACTAATGATTGTTGTGATGTATTGCAGAATGGTGGTACTTCGATCGAGGCCGGTGGATGGCGGTTCAGGAGAGGGGTTAGGTTCGGGATCAGGTTCCGAGCAGGTAGATGAGGGACTACGCGAGTTCATCGCGTCAGAGATCACCAGGGGTATCCTTGAGTCGACTCCCATTATCTTCGGGTCGATCAAGGAAGGGATCATCGAGTTGATGGAGGATCGCCTCAGGGCGTTCAGGAGCGACATGGCATCTGGCCAATCGGGTCCTCGCACACTGTCCTTTAAGGACTTCAAGGGCAGTGGTGCGCCAGATTTCCACGGGGTGAAAGACCCCATTGTTGCCAGGCGATGGATTGCAGACATCGAGTCTGCACAGTTGACTAGCTTTTGCCCCGAGAGGTCGAAGGTGAGGTATGCAGCAGGGTGTTTACGGGACCAAGCCCGGGATTGGTGGGAGTCAGTGGGTGACTCGTCGGGAGCCTCAACTATCGAGGCTATGACCTGGTCGGACTTTGTGACCAGGTTCAGGGCAGAGTTTGCGCCGGCTGTCGAGCTTCAGCAGCTGGCCAGGGAGTTTCTAGACATGAGACAGACGACGGAGACTGTGGCGGAGATCACCGCCAAGTTCCGGGAGAGGGCTTTGTTGGTGCCCCAGTATGCTGGTGACGAGGATATGAGGAGGACCCGTTATCATGATATGCTACGAGCTGACATCCGGGAGCATGTTAGCTTTTCGGCTTGCCCTACCTTGGACTCTATGATTGCCAGGGTGAGGGAGAGGGAGATAGATTTGGAGCACATCCGGAAACAGAAATCAGAGGAGGGACAGACAGGAGGGGCTTCGGGGAAGAAGCCTAAGGGATCAGATGGTAGGCCGAAAGGCCAGTTAGGACCGAGCCGCTGCAGGAAATGCGGCAGGCCGCACGAGGGGGCGTGCAGAATGGGATCATCAGGCTGCTACAAGTGCGGCAAGTCTGGGCACTTTAGCAGGGATTGCACTGCTCTGACAGCAATTATTCAGACATCGGAGTTGCTATGTTTCCACTGCAACCAGAGGGGCCACAAAAAGGCCAATTGCCCCCAGTTGACAGTTTCAGCGCCGGTGAAGGCGCCAGCTCTAGCGACCCTGCGGATCACGGATGGCCGGCAGGGCAAGGCAGAGGCTCCGGTGGTGAGGAGTTGAGCATTCCAGTTGACTACTGAGGAGGCACGCGCCGCACCCGATGTGGTGACAGGTATGATTTTTTCCCTCTATTTTATTTTTATGATGTTATGATATTGATATGTGCTCCGTATGTATATGTATGCATTAGGATCATTCCATGTGAATGGCATCCCAGTTTAGGTGTTGTTCGACTCGGGTGCATCCCGATCGTTTGTTTCCCTTGCGCTTAGCAAGAAGTTTCATGGGACTTCGGGCGAGTTAGATCGCCCTTTAGAGGTAGAGATTGCTGATGATCGATCGGTGCGAGCATCGATGGTGTTTCGAGATTGCATATTGCGTTTGTTTGAGGAGCGCTACTTGGTAGACTTGGTTCCCATTCCGTTGCGCGGGAACAAGGTGATTATAGGCATGGATTGGTTGAGCCCTAATGGGGCGGTGATAGACTGCACGCAGCAGCTAGTGCGGGTCAGGACCCCAAGCGGGGGAGAGTTAGTGATTCATGGCGAGAGGCCGCAGTGTGGACCCGCAGTATGTTCAGCAGCGAGGGCGAGACGCTACCTTCAGCAGGGATGCGCAGGATATGTCGCGTACGTGATGGATACCCGGGAGGCGGGTAAGGAGATAGTGAGCGAGGTTCCGGTGGTGCGAGATTTTGCAGATGTTTTCCCGGAGGAGCTACCTGGGATACCTCCGGAGCGACAGGTGGAGTTCAGGATTGAACCGTTACCCGCTCCCGAGGATTGATGACCTCTTTGACCAGCTTCAGGGAGCATCTTGGTTTTCCAAGATTGATTTGCGTTCGGGATACCATCAGATGAGGGTCAGGGAGGAGGATACGCAGAAGATCGCGTTTCGGATGCGCTATGGCCACTATGAGTTCGTGGTGATGCCGTTTGGGCTCACCAATGCTCCTGCCGTTTGGGCTCACCAATGCTCCTGCCGCGTTCATGGACCTCATGAACCGCATATGCAGACCGATGCTGGATCGGTCTGTGATAGTCTTTATCGATGACATCTTGGTTTATTCCAAGACTTAGGAGGAGCATGAGGAGCATCTGAGAGAAGTGTTGGAGACCCTGAGGAGGGAGAGCTTGTATGCCAAGTTCTCCAAGTGTGAGTTTTGGTTGCGTGAGGTGCAATTTCTCGGACACCTTGTCAACCAGAACGGGATTCTGGTCGATCCGGCCAAGGTCGAGGCCGTGACGAGATGGGAGGTTCCGAAGTCTCCATCTGAGATTCGGAGTTTCCTGGGATTAGCAGGCTACTATCGGAAATTTATTCAGGATTTCTCCAAGATAGTCGTACCCCTGACGCGGCTAACGAAGAAAGTCGTGGTCTTTCGGTGGGGACCCGAGCAGCAGGCTGCATTTGAGACGCTGAGACAGAGACTGCGCGAGGCGCCGATCTTAGCCCTGTCAGAGGGCGTAGAGGATTTTGTGGTATACCGCGACGCGTCCATTTCAGGGTTGGACGCGGGACTGATGCAGAGGGGGCATGTCATTGCCTACGCTTCTAGGCAGCTCAAGCCTCACAAGGCGAACTACCCGACGCATGATTTGGAGTTGGGGGCAGTGGTTTTTGCCCTCAAGTTTTGGCGGCATTACCTCTACGGGGTTCGATGTACCATTTATACGGACCAAAAGAGTCTGAGGTACCTCATGGATCAGCCGAACCTGAACATGAGGCAGCATCGGTGGTTGGACGTGGTAAAAGATTATGATTGCGATATCCTATACCACCCAGGGAAGGCCAATGTGGTGGCCGATGCGCTTAGCCGCAAGGCGGCACCGATCAGGGACGCTTGCATGAGGTTGACCGTGGTGACTCCCCTGTTGGAGCAAATTCGGGAGGCTCAACAGGAGGCTATCAAGGAGGAATATCGGAAGAGCGAGCGTGTGGTGGGTCAGGTTTCCTCCTTTGATTATGATAGCCGAGGACTATTGGCACTACATCGTAGGGTGTGGGTGTCGTATCACGGAGGCGTGCGCCAGATTTTGATGGAGGAGGCGCACAAGTCCCAATTCTCTATTCATCCCAGGGCGACGAAGATGTATAGGGATCTTCGTCTAGATTATTGGTGGCCCTGAATGAAGCGGGATGTGGCATGGTACGTTGAGCGGTGCATGACTTGCAGGAAGGTTAAGGCCGAACATCAGAGGCCGCATGGCAAGATGCAGCCGTTGGATATTCTACTGTGGAAATGGGAAGATATCACGATGGATTTTATCACGAAGCTTCCCAGTACCACGCGTGGAGTGGATTTGATTTGGGTCATCGTGGATCGATTGACCAAGAGTGCTCACTTTATCCCGATTCAGGAGAGCATATCGGCCGAGAAATTGGCCGACATCTATATCAGGGAGATCGTGGTGCGGCACGGGGTGCCAGTATCGGTTATCTCGGACAGGGATGTGCGTTTTACTTCCAGATTTTGGAAGAGATTTCATGACGAGTTGGGAACTCGTTTGCATTTTAGCACCGCCTTTCACCCGCAGACGGATGGTCAGAGTGAGCGGACCATCCAGACTCTGGAGGATATGTTGCGGGCGTGCGTGCTAGACTTCGGTGGTAGCTGGGATACCTATCTTCCCCTGGCCGAGTTCTCCTACAACAACAGCTACCATACGAGTATCGACCGCCCTCCCTTCGAGATGTTGTACGGACGGAGATGCAGGACCCCGATATGCTGGGGTGAAGTTGGCCAGAGAGTCTTGGGGAGCACCGAAGTGGTGCTCAAGACGACCGAGAGGATCCAGCAAGTTCGGAGCAGGCTTCAGACTGCTCAGAGTCGGCAGAAAAGTTATGCCGACAAGCGCCGATCCGACCTGGAGTTCCAGATTGGGGATATGGTTCTCCTGAAGGTGTCGCCTTGGAAGGGCGTCATTCGATTCAGGAAGCGGGGCAAGTTGGGCCCGAGGTTTATTGGGTCGTTCAGGGTTGTAGCCCGGGTGGGCAAGGTGATGTATAAGCTAGATCTGCCAGTCGAGCTCAGCCATATCCACAGCACTTTCCATGTTTCTCAGCTGCGGAAGTGCCTAGTGGACGACTCAGCAGTAGTGCCGTTAGAGGATATTTAGGTTGATGACAGCCTGAATTACATTGAGCGCCCAGTCGCAATCCTCGACAAGAAGTCGAAGGATTTGAGGAACAAGATGGTGGAGCTAGTGAAGGTGCAATGGCAGCACCGCAAGGGTTCGGAATGGACTTGGGAGCCGGTGGACGAGATGATGGAACATTACCCCGAGCTGTTTCAGGATCGAGCAGCAGACTTCGAGGACGAAGTTTAAAATAAGCGGGGGAGATTTGTAGCACCTAGTTCCCGGTACGTAAATCTTATTTGAGTATTTTCCATTTTTAGCCTTGGACTCGACGAGTCATAGGTCCGACTCGTCGAGTAGGGACGGGACCCCGGGACGCGTTTAAGTTGGTGACTCGGTGAGTCTATATTCCGGACTCGACGAGTCGCCGCTGCTGGATGAAACCCTAAGTTTCAGGGGTTTGCACCCTATTTAAACAACATGTCCGCCCCAAGCCAGCCCCCATTTTCCCCCAGAACTTCCAACCCTCGTTCTAAGCTGGTTCATTGAGAGTTTGAAGCAATTGTTGTGTGTTCTTGAAGGTTTTGAGGCAAAAAGGGAATTAGATCAAGAGGTAGGGAAGGAATCCAAGCATCCTTGTGCTCTCTCAGCAGTTCCTTTGAGGTATAACCCGTTTTCCCCCTGTTTCTATGCATATTACTTCATTTAAGTCATTCTTGAGCCAATCCCCAAGCTTATATGTGCAATATAGGTCGTAATAGGTTGATTGGCCTTTAGATCTAGGCAAGATTGAGCTCCAGGAGCTCAGATCTGTTACCTTTATGGACCTATGTTGCTTGTTCACCCTAGATCTACCCTTTTGAGGCATTTTAAGCCCTAAATTCCTCATTGGTGAGTATCTACACGTAAAGTTGGAAACTTTACGTGTCATTCATGCTCTAGGAACCCAGATCTGTAAATGGCATGGACTGGAATCGATCAAAATGGCGTATATAGCGATTGCATGGCGACGACTCGGCGAGTCTGCTCGCGAGTCTTCGAGTTGTCCCCTTTTCGTAGAGTCGAGTGTGAGTAGTGAGTCATGGGGTGTGACTCAGTGAGTTGGGAGCTGAACTCACCCATGGAGGAACTCGGCGAGTCAATGCCCTGACTCGGCGAGTTCAAGGCAATCTCCTTAGATCAAGAACAGACTCGGCGAGTTGTTCATACAACTCGGTGAGTCGCAACATAAGTGTTCATCGGATGAAGATGAACTCGATGAGTTGTTCATACAACTCGGCAAGTAGGATGAAGGACTTGAATATCAGTTTAGAAGGAGAACTCGTCGAGTCATCGCCTAACTCGATGAGTAGAAACAGGATTCAGAACAATCGTCTGGATAGGGACTCGGCGAGTTGGAGAGCCAACTCGGCGAGTCAGGTCAACTGAAAGTTGACTCTGACTTTGACTTAGGGCATGATCAGGGGTAAAATGGTCATTTTAACCAAAGGACAACTAGCAGTGTTTGATTGAGTATGTTGTGGGATTTGCAGCCGGAGGATTTCCGGAGCAGCAGCAGCAGCAGTAGACAGTCAGTTCCCGATCAGATCAACAGCTACTTCAAGGTAAGTTACCTTCCAATAGCGGTGGGTCTACGTCTACAATGTCGGCCCACCAGTAGGAGTCGTATGTTAGATGATTGTCTTTGTGATATCATCTAGGTTTGCTACTACCTGATATGTTATACGCTAGCATGATATGTTATATGAGATAGAAGTAGAGATCGGTTGATAGGACCGAAGGGTAGTTCAGACACCCCAGAATTGTCTGACAGTACGTGATGATATGTTTGCATGCTGGTTTGTTATGTTATATGCGATAGCGGTAGTAGGAGGGGACTAGTCCCCGAGGATCGGTTGTTAGGACCGATGGGTAGTCAGCACCCCAGAATGGCTTGACACGGGTAGTCAGCACCCCAGAATGGCCGCACGGGTAGTCAGCACCCCAGAATGGCCGTACCGGGTAGTCAGGCACCCCAGAATAGCCTGGCAGTATGTATGTTATGTGTTTGTATGGTATGTTGTACAGTGGGGGAACTCACTAAGCTTTGTGCTTACAGTTTACAGTTTTGGTTTCAGGTACTTCTTCTTCAAAGGGGAAGGAGCCGGCGCGGTAGCGGCACATCATGCACACACACTGGTTTCCGCATTTACGAGATTTCTCTGGGATTTATACTCTGATATTTCGATTGGTTGTATGATTGGCTTTTAGACATGGTTTACGTTGTGTTGTGGTTTGATCAAACAATGTTTTAAATTATTAATGTTTTCTAAAGTAATGTTTTAAAATGAAATTTTTGGACGTGAAAATTGGGTCGTTACATGTGTGCAGTCCTTGGAATAGTGACCAGTCCTCCCACACTTGTAACAAGTCACTTCTTCGTTGCACTTCCCACCATGCTTCTTCTTGCATTTATCACACCATCTCGCTTCACCTCCATCTCCTCCTCCAAGCTTTGAGAATTTGCTTTCCTTGTTGGACCTTGAAGATCCTTCAAACTTCCGCTTCTCTCTTGCCTTATCTTTTTCTAGACCCTTTTCTCTTATTTTGGCCTCTACGTTCTTAGCTGCCCTAACAGCTGTTTTCAAGGTAGTTGCCATTTTGACCATTGGGCCAAAGTCAGTGGGCAGTCCGTTAGCAAACCTATCAATCTTGGAGAGTTCAGTAGGCACCAAGTAGGGAACAGCTTCATCCTCTCGGTGAATGCAGTGACATACTCATCAACACTCATCTTCCCTTTCTTCAGGTTCTGAAACTCGTTTTTTAGGTCTATCAGATCTATCTCCGAGCAGTAATGCATTTTCAACTGTTCCAAGAACTCCTCCCATGACATCCTTATGGCTTCTCCTCGTGGCATCGTATCTGCCAATAGCTTCCACCAGCTCAAGAATCTAGTTTTCAGTTGTCTTACGGCGAACACGGTCTTCTGTTTCTTGCTACAGTCGCAGTTCTCAAACACCATTTCCATCTCGGAGATCCAATCCATAATCTCAACAGGCTTTGGGCTTCCTGAGAGACTTGGTGGTTTCACACCCAAGAAATTCTTGTACATCCGCCCATCCTTGTTGTTTCTCCCTTCTGGGCCATCCCTTTGCTCACCTTGAGTCCCTACTTGACTCACTTGGCGGCTGTAGTTCCCTTCCTCAGATTGCTTGGGAATTGGCTCCGTCGGTTCAACATGTACGGTAGGTTTGTCCCTATTCAACATCCGTCTCATTTCTTCGCTTTGTTCAGCCAACATAGCCCGAATCATGGATTGAACTCCAGCCATGGTGACTGGCTCTGCGCAACTTCTTATACAACAGGTATTTGCTGAACCACTGGGGGTTGGTTTCTGTTCCCATTTGCGTTTACGTTTCCGCTACGGGTTCTTGCCATCTTGATCTATACACCGAATAAGGTGAATCTAGATCTTAATTTAGGATTGACATCTTAAATCATCCTTATCACCCCAAAACGTTTATATGCTAGTTCTAATATCGTAGTTAAACGCTTAGAATCCTAAACACATAAGGTTTCCAGATCCGGTCGACAACAGACCATAGATCCGAACAAATAACAACATATCATGCACAAAGCATTTAGCACATAAAAGCAATTTAGGCATCATTCCTAAAATAAGCTAGTGCTCACACCTCACAATCATTGCTTAGCATTCTAAGTTTAAGTCTAGAAATAAATCCATATTCCTAGTTCGCTTAAACTAATGCTTTGATACCAACTGTGACATCCCCGAAATCACGGCCAGAAAAGACCGATTTTGTTTATGCTTTATAAAAATCTGAGTACTTCATTTTATAAAAATGTTGCGGAATTTGTTCCCAGAAAAACATGGTAAATACGTTATTAAAACATTTTCGAAGAAACGTATTTATTTCATTTTAAAACGTTTGGGATGTCATCGTTAATACAGAAACATAAGCATAAACAGAACTTACATTTGTTTACACTAGTGATCTACATCTCTTTAAATCTCTCAGTGTAAAGTGACTTCATATCAACACCTGTGATATAAATAAACTGAGTGGGTCAGGTTGGGAAACCTGGTGAGTACATAGGGTTTTCAACCCACAATAATATAAATATTATGTTAAACAATCAAACAATCCACCCAATTACCCATCCCCATTATCTTCTTTACTCTTAAGGATTTAACCTAAGAGTCATCTATCCTGCATTCGTTTATTCCGAAGTCCCTTACTTCCAGGGTTATAGGACTGGCACTAAATCCATAGCTGCCGATGTTCGTTCGTAAAGCACTAAATCCATAGCTGCTATATCCTACTCATTGGGTACTAAATCCATAGCTACCAGTGTTTAATAGGTACTAAGTCCATAGCTACCAATTTCTAAAAGGTACTAAATCCATAGCTACCAACGTCTAACCAATAGGTACTAAGTCCATAGCTACTAATTCCTAACAGGTACTAAATCCATAGCTACCAGCGTCTAACAGGTACTAAGTCCATAGCTACCGGTGTTCGTCCCATAGGCACTAAGTCTATAGCTGCCAATGTATACTCACATCATCTTCTATCTCTCATCATTCATCTACCCATCTCATACCCAACATATTTGTATATATAAAGTACGCATACAGTTTAAATCCTTGAAAACATGTATAAAACGTTCATCCAGCATAGACAACAAATATTCAGATAATATGCACACATAGCACGTAGTTTATATAAAATACTTCATATCTATGTGTAAGATGAAAGGGACTATGCACTCACTTGAAAGGTGGTGACTCAACACTCGGACAACGCTTCGATACTCTCAAAACAATTATCCCTTGACGACACCTAGTATCAATACCACTAGGGTTTAGTCTAACGATAATCGTGACAAATTAATAGTCTAGCTATTATTATTATTATATAAGCGTTAAATAACACTCAATATAACTCATAATAATAGCCCAAATACTCATTATAAGTTCTTAATAACGTTACTATATTAAAACATAAGCCATACTAAAGATAGGGTAGGTACAGCTCACTTACAGCGGGTTTTTCGCAAAATGGGGCTTCGCTGGAGCAGCGTTCCAGAGCTGAAAGGCTCTTTTCTTGAGGCTCCGGGAGCCTCGGGGCTTCCTTCACGTGCTAGGGGGTTTACCCTAGGCTTTAGGGGGTTAGGGAGGCTTAGAGAGAGAGTTTAGAGAGAGAAAGAAGAGGGGTGAGGGGTGAGGAAGTTGGAATGCCCGACACCTCTATTTATAGTGAAAATATCTGATGGACTCGCCGAGTAGGGGGACCTACTCGCCTAGTTGGTCCATGTGGTGGCCTTCTGGTGGTGCCACGTCACCCCCTATCGCGTATCAGCCTTTGAACTTAGAAAAATCATAACTCTTGCATACGAGCTCTGTTTTCGACGTTATTTATATCCACGCGTAGGTAAAATCAAGATCTACAACTTTCGTTTAGACTCCGTCGGCTAACTCTCGACCGATCTCAAATTTAACAGTAGGAGGCGTTTAGACTGTTAAATGACCGCGAAGAATTCGTAACTAATTCATAAGAACTCCGTTTTCGTCCATCTTTTTACCGTTGAGTTCCTATTAATGAGATCTTCAACTCTCATTTAGGTCGCGTAAGCCAAAAACCGCTCGAATTAAAATTCGAGTTTCGGGTCGTGCACTCCTAAGCCGAATCTTAGAAAAATCATAACTTCCTCATACGAAGTCAGATTTGGGCGTTCTTTTTATCGACGCTCTTATTTTAACATATTCTACAACTTTTGTTTAGATTTCTAAGGCTAAATCTCGCTCTATCGTAAATTCACTATTTACGCTTCCCGGTGCCGTGCCGGTTTTGCCGTAAAACTTCGACGGGCCATAACTTCTTCGTTATAACTCGGATTTCGGCGTTCTTTATATGTACGGAAACCTTGAGACATATTCCACAACTTGGTTAAGATTATTTATTCTAAATAATTTTTTGTCGAAAAGTCATTTTCGACCCCTATTTCCTCTAAATTGACTAGCCCGGATTTGCGGGCGTTACAATTATCTCCCCCTTTGGATGATTACGTCCCGGAATCATCAACGAAACAGGGTCGTATAATGACTCCATACGTCATCTCTTCATCCTAGGTAATAATTATAACTTCTACATTCCTTCAATTCTATCTCTCAGACTTATTGACTGTATGCAGTACTCGATCGTGCACCTGCTCTCTACCTCATGCTAGACTCCCAATTATGACCTTCAAGTCACAATCTCGATCCTTAATGGGTACGAACTTGAGATGATTTCTTTTATTACTATTATGGATTGATGTGTCATATTCTAATGACCTATCATCGTATGTTGCAACACTTAGACTTAGGTCTCTTAGAGTTAAATTCTAAAACAGACTATGCCTTCCTTCATGTTCTAATGTGATATAATCACACTTTAACATTTGGCATTTCAAGCTACCAACTTCTTTAACAACGAGCGCGATATTTCTATTGATCGCTTTGATTTCAATCGTTTGGTTTAAGTCGGACGCTACATCGATCTTGATTTTCTAAACCACATAGCATACTTAGCATAGTCGGACTCAATTCGATATGACCACTAGGTTAGGAATATCAACAATCTTCTTAGTCATTACCGAAACAATGGTAACGACATACTTGAATAAAACGAAATCAATTACTAGCTTCTCGGTGACCTTGTGACTTTCCCTGATCCAAGTGTGAAACCTGTGCTTCCGGTAGTATAGGCCTCTACTACTGTTCACACCTACTCATACTCGTCCCAAGTATTGTCTCACAGTTTCCTAAGTCACCATACAGCAAATCACACAATCATTCAACACATCAGATAACAAAACGAAGGTTTTATATTAATTCTTGAAACGATGTTCAAGTTCACCCTAGACTATGCCTCTATTAGGCTACATCATACGAAACTATGACTACTGCATAATCCGATCTTCGGGTAAGAAGTCCTCCTTCTTGATTCATCGCATGGTTCTCTGCTTCGTCGAGGATCATGTGAAATGCCCTTGGCCTTGGTGGCGTTTCTGGTCTTGCTGCTTTATTTTTCCTTGGGCAGTCTCTGGACATGTGCCCTTTGCCTCCACATCCGTAGCATACTTTATCATTATGTGTTGTAGTACCTGGTTCCCGATACGTAAATCTTATTTGAGTATTTTCCATTTTTATCCTTGGACTCGATGAGTCATAGGTCCGACTCATCGAGTAGGGATGGGACCCCGGGACGCGTTTAAGTTGATGACTCGGCGAGTCCATATTCCGGACTCAACGAGTCGCCGCTGCTGGATGAAAACCTAAGTTTCTGGGGTTTGCACCCTATTTAAACAACATGTCCGCCCCAAGCCAGCCCCCATTTTCCCCCAGAACTTCCAACCCTCGTTCTAAGCTGGTTCATTGAGAGTTTGAAGCAATTGTTGTGTGTTCTTGAAGGTTTTGAGGCAAAAAGGGAATTAGATCAAGAGGAAGGGAAGGAATCCAAGCATCCTTGTGCTCTCTCAGCAGTTCCTTTGAGGTATAACCCGTTTTCCCCCTGTTTCTATGCATATTACTTCATTTAAGTCATTCTTGAGCCAATCCCCAAGCTTGTATGTGCAATATAGGTCGTAATAGGTTGATTGGCCTTTAGATCTAGGCAAGATTGAGCTCCAGGAGCTCAGATCTGTTACCTTTATGGACCCATGTTGCTTGTTCACCCTAGATCTACCCTTTTGAGGCATTTTGAGCCCTAAATTCCTCATTGGTGAGTATCTACACGTAAAGTTGGAAACTTTACATGTCATTCATGCTCTAGGAACCCAGATCTGTAAATGGCATGGACTGGAATTGAGAAAAATCGCGTATATAGCAATTGCATGGCGACGACTCGGCGAGTCGTTCATCAGACTCGGCGAGTCTGCTCGCGAGTCTTCGAGTTGTCCCCTTTTCATAGAGTCGAGTGTGAGCAGTGAGTCACGGGGTGTGACTCAGTGAGTTGGGAGCTGAACTCACCCATGGAGGAACTCGGCAAGTCAATGCCCTGACTCGGCGAGTTCAAGGCAATCTCCTTAGATCAAGAACAGACTCGGCGAGTTGTTCATACAACTCGGCGAGTCGCAGCATAAGTGTTCATCGGATGAAGATGAACTCGACGAGTTGTTCATACAACTTGGCGAGTAGGATGAAGGACTTGAATATCAGTTTAGAAGGAGAACTCGTCGAGTCATCGCCTAACTCGACGAGTAGAAACGGGATTCCGGACAATCGTCTGGGTAGGGACTCGGCGAGTTGGAGAGCCAACTCGGCGAGTCGGGTCAATTGAAAGTTGACTCTGACTTTGACTTAGGGCATGATCAGGGGTAAAATGGTCATTTTACCCAAAGGACAACTAGCAGTGTTTGATTGAGTATGTTGTGGGATTTGCAACCGGAGGATTTCCGGAGCAGCAGCAGTAGACAGTCAGTTCCCGATCAGATCAGCAGCTACTTCGAGGTGAGTTACCTTCCAGTAGCGGTGGGTCTACGGCTACAATGTCGGCCCACCAGTAGGAGTCGTATGTTAGATGATTGTCTTTGTGATATCATCTAGGTTTGCTACTACCTGATATGTTATACGCTAGCATGATATGTTATATGAGATAGAAGTAGAGATCGGTTGATAGGACCGAAGGGTAGTTCAGACACCCCAGAAATGTCTGACAGTACATGATGATATGTTTGCATGCTGGTTTGTTATGTTATATGCGATAGAGGTAGTAGGAGGGGACTAGTCCCCGAAGATCGGTTGTTAGGACCGATGGGTAGTTAGCACCCCAGAATGGCTTGACACGGGTAGTCAGCACCCCAGAATGGCTTGACACGGGTAGGACGGCACCCCAGAATGGCCGCACGGGTAGTCGGCACCCCAGAATGGCCGTACCGGGTAGTCAGGCACCCCAGAATAGCCTGGCAGTATGTATGTTATGTGTTTGTATGGTATGTGGTACAGTGGGGGAACTCACTAAGCTTTGTGCTTACAGTTTACAGTTTTGGTTTCAGGTACTTCTTCTTCAAAGGGGAAGGAGCCGGCGCGGTAGCGGCACATCATGCACACACACTGGTTTCCGCATTTACGAGATTTCTCTGGGATTTATACTCTGATATTTCGATTGGTTGTATGATTGGCTTTTAGACATGGTTTACGTTGTGTTGTGGTTTGATCAAACAATGTTTTTAATTATTAATGTTTTCTAAAGTAATGTTTTAAAACGAAATTTTTGGACGTGAAAATTGGGTCGTTACAAGTTGGTATCAGAGCCCTGGTTTGAGGGATTTAGACACACCTTCGGGGTGTCTGAACTCAAATCGAAGGATTAAAAGATTTTCTAAAAGAAAATGTTTTCAAAAAAAATTGAGAAAAGAGTTTCGAGAAAGAACGAAGTGTGTGATGTGTGCGACCGGCCGAGCTCAAGTAAGTATTCCCCAAAGTACCCATACAAGTTTATGTTATGTTTATCAGCTTTTGTAGAACAACATGCTAGAATAGGACTAAGGATCTAGGAGTGATGCCTTATGTGCCGGCTTTATGTGTTTTAGTTGTATGAGAATTGCATGCTAGTTGTTGAGTAGACAGCAAGTAGGATAGCCTGATTAGGTTATGCCTGATAGTATGAGCTTAGCACTTTATGCTAGTACAGTTCCTGTAAGCAGATAGAGTTGATTGAGATTGTTACCCTTGACTGAATGCTGCTTGCTTCGTGCTATGTGGGACTCTGAATAATGGGAATTAGCCATTAGGCGAGTACGTCACGTCACATGTGATCAGGGTTGAATAATCTTAGAGTATCGGATTTGATCCTACTGCGCAACTCTTGTTTGAGTCCAACCGTTGTAGGGACGAGTCAGGTACTCGAAGGATTATCTGAGCCTCGTCACGTGTGATGGTATTCGGGTAATGGCTAATTGGCATTACAAGGAGGTCTGCAGCAGCTGAGGGCTGGATCGAGTAGAGTCGGAGATTTCCCCTAGGGCGAGCCTAGGATGAGTATAGTAGTGATCAGCCATAGTGAAAGGGATCTGGTGGGGTCGAGGCAGTCCTTGAAGAAGGTACGGATAGATGTGGAAGGTAGTATGGGCCCGTACTACTGAAAGCAGAGGATCCGTACCCGAACCAAGGAAGGCCAAGATAAGACAAGGGAACTTGTAGGTAGTTGTGATCCCTCAGGAAGTATTAGTATCACTAATGATTGTTGTGATGTATTGCAGAATGGTGGTACTTCGATCGAGGCCGGTGGATGGCGGTTCAGGAGAGGGGTTAGGTTCGGGATCAGGTTCCGAGCAGGTAGATGAGGGACTACGCGAGTTCATCGCGTCAGAGATCACCAGGGGTATCCTTGAGTCGACTCCCATTATCTTCGGGTCGATCAAGGAAGGGATCATCGAGTTGATGGAGGATCGCCTCAGGGCGTTCAGGAGCGACATGGCATCTGGCCAATCGGGTCCTCGTACACTGTCCTTTAAGGACTTCAAGGGCAGTGGTGCGCCAGATTTCCACGGGGTGAAAGACCCCATTGTTGCCAGGCGATGGATTGCAGACATCGAGTCTGCACAGTTGACTAGCTTTTGCCCCGAGAGGTCGAAGGTGAGGTATGCAGCAGGGTGTTTACGGGACCAAGCCCGGGATTGGTGGGAGTCAGTGGGTGACTCGTCGGGAGCCTCAACTATCGAGGCTATGACCTGGTCGGACTTTGTGACCAGGTTCAGGGCAGAGTTTGCGCCGGCTGTCGAGCTTCAGCAGCTGGCCAGGGAGTTTCTAGACATGAGACAGACGACGGAGACTGTGGCGGAGATCACCGCCAAGTTCCGGGAGAGGGCTTTGTTGGTGCCCCAGTATGCTGGTGACGAGGATATGAGGAGGACCCGTTATCATGATATGCTACGAGCTGACATCCGGGAGCATGTTAGCTTTTCGGCTTGCCCTACCTTGGACTCTATGATTGCCAGGGTGAGGGAGAGGGAGATAGATTTGGAGCACATCCGGAAACAGAAATCAGAGGAGGGACAGACAGGAGGGGCTTCGGGGAAGAAGCCTAAGGGATCAGATGGTAGGCCGAAAGGCCAGTTAGGACCGAGCCGCTGCAGGAAATGCGGCAGGCCGCACGAGGGGGCGTGCAGAATGGGATCATCAGGCTGCTACAAGTGCGGCAAGTCTGGGCACTTTAGCAGGGATTGCACTGCTCTGACAGCAATTATTCAGACATCGGAGTTGCTATGTTTCCACTGCAACCAGAGGGGCCACAAAAAGGCCAATTGCCCCCAGTTGACAGTTTCAGCGCCGGTGAAGGCGCCAGCTCTAGCGACCCTGCGGATCACGGATGGCCGGCAGGGCAAGGCAGAGGCTCCGGTGGTGAGGAGTTGAGCATTCCAGTTGACTACTGAGGAGGCACGCGCCGCACCCGATGTGGTGACAGGTATGATTTTTTCCCTCTATTTTATTTTTATGATGTTATGATATTGATATGTGCTCCGTATGTATATGTATGCATTAGGATCATTCCATGTGAATGGCATCCCAGTTTAGGTGTTGTTCGACTCGGGTGCATCCCGATCGTTTGTTTCCCTTGCGCTTAGCAAGAAGTTTCATGGGACTTCGGGCGAGTTAGATCGCCCTTTAGAGGTAGAGATTGCTGATGATCGATCGGTGCGAGCATCGATGGTGTTTCGAGATTGCGTATTGCGTTTGTTTGAGGAGCGCTACTTGGTAGACTTGGTTCCTATTCCGTTGCGCGGGAACAAGGTGATTATAGGCATGGATTGGTTGAGCCCTAATGGGGCGGTGATAGACTGCACGCAGCAGCTAGTGCGGGTCAGGACCCCAAGCGGGGGAGAGTTAGTGATTCATGGCGAGAGGCCGCAGTGTGGACCCGCAGTATGTTCAGCAGCGAGGGCGAGACGCTACCTTCAGCAGGGATGCGCAGGATATGTCGCGTACGTGATGGATACCCGGGAGGCGGGTAAGGAGATAGTGAGCGAGGTTCCGGTGGTGCGAGATTTTGCAGATGTTTTCCCGGAGGAGCTACCTGGGATACCTCCGGAGCGACAGGTGGAGTTCAGGATTGAACCGTTACCCGCTCCCGAGGATTGATGACCTCTTTGACCAGCTTCAGGGAGCATCTTGGTTTTCCAAGATTGATTTGCGTTCGGGATACCATCAGATGAGGGTCAGGGAGGAGGATACGCAGAAGATCGCGTTTCGGATGCGCTATGGCCACTATGAGTTCGTGGTGATGCCGTTTGGGCTCACCAATGCTCCTGCCGTTTGGGCTCACCAATGCTCCTGCCGCGTTCATGGACCTCATGAACCGCATATGCAGACCGATGCTGGATCGGTCTGTGATAGTCTTTATCGATGACATCTTGGTTTATTCCAAGACTTAGGAGGAGCATGAGGAGCATCTGAGAGAAGTGTTGGAGACCCTGAGGAGGGAGAGCTTGTATGCCAAGTTCTCCAAGTGTGAGTTTTGGTTGCGTGAGGTGCAATTTCTCGGACACCTTGTCAACCAGAACGGGATTCTGGTCGATCCGGCCAAGGTCGAGGCCGTGACGAGATGGGAGGTTCCGAAGTCTCCATCTGAGATTCGGAGTTTCCTGGGATTAGCAGGCTACTATCGGAAATTTATTCAGGATTTCTCCAAGATAGTCGTACCCCTGACGCGGCTAACGAAGAAAGTCGTGGTCTTTCGGTGGGGACCCGAGCAGCAGGCTGCATTTGAGACGCTGAGACAGAGACTGCGCGAGGCGCCGATCTTAGCCCTGTCAGAGGGCGTAGAGGATTTTGTGGTATACCGCGACGCGTCCATTTCAGGGTTGGACGCGGGACTGATGCAGAGGGGGCATGTCATTGCCTACGCTTCTAGGCAGCTCAAGCCTCACAAGGCGAACTACCCGACGCATGATTTGGAGTTGGGGGCAGTGGTTTTTGCCCTCAAGTTTTGGCGGCATTACCTCTACGGGGTTCGATGTACCATTTATACGGACCAAAAGAGTCTGAGGTACCTCATGGATCAGCCGAACCTGAACATGAGGCAGCATCGGTGGTTGGACGTGGTAAAAGATTATGATTGCGATATCCTATACCACCCAGGGAAGGCCAATGTGGTGGCCGATGCGCTTAGCCGCAAGGCGGCACCGATCAGGGACGCTTGCATGAGGTTGACCGTGGTGACTCCCCTGTTGGAGCAAATTCGGGAGGCTCAACAGGAGGCTATCAAGGAGGAATATCGGAAGAGCGAGCGTGTGGTGGGTCAGGTTTCCTCCTTTGATTATGATAGCCGAGGACTATTGGCACTACATCGTAGGGTGTGGGTGTCGTATCACGGAGGCGTGCGCCAGATTTTGATGGAGGAGGCGCACAAGTCCCAATTCTCTATTCATCCCAGGGCGACGAAGATGTATAGGGATCTTCGTCTAGATTATTGGTGGCCCTGAATGAAGCGGGATGTGGCATGGTACGTTGAGCGGTGCATGACTTGCAGGAAGGTTAAGGCCGAACATCAGAGGCCGCATGGCAAGATGCAGCCGTTGGATATTCTACTGTGGAAATGGGAAGATATCACGATGGATTTTATCACGAAGCTTCCCAGTACCACGCGTGGAGTGGATTTGATTTGGGTCATCGTGGATCGATTGACCAAGAGTGCTCACTTTATCCCGATTCAGGAGAGCATATCGGCCGAGAAATTGGCCGACATCTATATCAGGGAGATCGTGGTGCGGCACGGGGTGCCAGTATCGGTTATCTCGGACAGGGATGTGCGTTTTACTTCCAGATTTTGGAAGAGATTTCATGACGAGTTGGGAACTCGTTTGCATTTTAGCACCGCCTTTCACCCGCAGACGGATGGTCAGAGTGAGCGGACCATCCAGACTCTGGAGGATATGTTGCGGGCGTGCGTGCTAGACTTCGGTGGTAGCTGGGATACCTATCTTCCCCTGGCCGAGTTCTCCTACAACAACAGCTACCATACGAGTATCGACCGCCCTCCCTTCGAGATGTTGTACGGACGGAGATGCAGGACCCCGATATGCTGGGGTGAAGTTGGCCAGAGAGTCTTGGGGAGCACCGAAGTGGTGCTCAAGACGACCGAGAGGATCCAGCAAGTTCGGAGCAGGCTTCAGACTGCTCAGAGTCGGCAGAAAAGTTATGCCGACAAGCGCCGATCCGACCTGGAGTTCCAGATTGGGGATATGGTTCTCCTGAAGGTGTCGCCTTGGAAGGGCGTCATTCGATTCAGGAAGCGGGGCAAGTTGGGCCCGAGGTTTATTGGGTCGTTCAGGGTTGTAGCCCGGGTGGGCAAGGTGATGTATAAGCTAGATCTGCCAGTCGAGCTCAGCCATATCCACAGCACTTTCCATGTTTCTCAGCTGCGGAAGTGCCTAGTGGACGACTCAGCAGTAGTGCCGTTAGAGGATATTTAGGTTGATGACAGCCTGAATTACATTGAGCGCCCAGTCGCAATCCTCGACAAGAAGTCGAAGGATTTGAGGAACAAGATGGTGGAGCTAGTGAAGGTGCAATGGCAGCACCGCAAGGGTTCGGAATGGACTTGGGAGCCGGTGGACGAGATGATGGAACATTACCCCGAGCTGTTTCAGGATCGAGCAGCAGACTTCGAGGACGAAGTTTAAAATAAGCGGGGGAGATTTGTAGCACCTAGTTCCCGGTACGTAAATCTTATTTGAGTATTTTCCATTTTTAGCCTTGGACTCGACGAGTCATAGGTCCGACTCGTCGAGTAGGGACGGGACCCCGGGACGCGTTTAAGTTGGTGACTCGGTGAGTCTATATTCCGGACTCGACGAGTCGCCGCTGCTGGATGAAACCCTAAGTTTCAGGGGTTTGCACCCTATTTAAACAACATGTCCGCCCCAAGCCAGCCCCCATTTTCCCCCAGAACTTCCAACCCTCGTTCTAAGCTGGTTCATTGAGAGTTTGAAGCAATTGTTGTGTGTTCTTGAAGGTTTTGAGGCAAAAAGGGAATTAGATCAAGAGGTAGGGAAGGAATCCAAGCATCCTTGTGCTCTCTCAGCAGTTCCTTTGAGGTATAACCCGTTTTCCCCCTGTTTCTATGCATATTACTTCATTTAAGTCATTCTTGAGCCAATCCCCAAGCTTATATGTGCAATATAGGTCGTAATAGGTTGATTGGCCTTTAGATCTAGGCAAGATTGAGCTCCAGGAGCTCAGATCTGTTACCTTTATGGACCTATGTTGCTTGTTCACCCTAGATCTACCCTTTTGAGGCATTTTAAGCCCTAAATTCCTCATTGGTGAGTATCTACACGTAAAGTTGGAAACTTTACGTGTCATTCATGCTCTAGGAACCCAGATCTGTAAATGGCATGGACTGGAATCGATCAAAATGGCGTATATAGCGATTGCATGGCGACGACTCGGCGAGTCTGCTCGCGAGTCTTCGAGTTGTCCCCTTTTCGTAGAGTCGAGTGTGAGTAGTGAGTCATGGGGTGTGACTCAGTGAGTTGGGAGCTGAACTCACCCATGGAGGAACTCGGCGAGTCAATGCCCTGACTCGGCGAGTTCAAGGCAATCTCCTTAGATCAAGAACAGACTCGGCGAGTTGTTCATACAACTCGGTGAGTCGCAACATAAGTGTTCATCGGATGAAGATGAACTCGATGAGTTGTTCATACAACTCGGCAAGTAGGATGAAGGACTTGAATATCAGTTTAGAAGGAGAACTCGTCGAGTCATCGCCTAACTCGATGAGTAGAAACAGGATTCAGAACAATCGTCTGGATAGGGACTCGGCGAGTTGGAGAGCCAACTCGGCGAGTCAGGTCAACTGAAAGTTGACTCTGACTTTGACTTAGGGCATGATCAGGGGTAAAATGGTCATTTTAACCAAAGGACAACTAGCAGTGTTTGATTGAGTATGTTGTGGGATTTGCAGCCGGAGGATTTCCGGAGCAGCAGCAGCAGCAGTAGACAGTCAGTTCCCGATCAGATCAACAGCTACTTCAAGGTAAGTTACCTTCCAATAGCGGTGGGTCTACGTCTACAATGTCGGCCCACCAGTAGGAGTCGTATGTTAGATGATTGTCTTTGTGATATCATCTAGGTTTGCTACTACCTGATATGTTATACGCTAGCATGATATGTTATATGAGATAGAAGTAGAGATCGGTTGATAGGACCGAAGGGTAGTTCAGACACCCCAGAATTGTCTGACAGTACGTGATGATATGTTTGCATGCTGGTTTGTTATGTTATATGCGATAGCGGTAGTAGGAGGGGACTAGTCCCCGAGGATCGGTTGTTAGGACCGATGGGTAGTCAGCACCCCAGAATGGCTTGACACGGGTAGTCAGCACCCCAGAATGGCCGCACGGGTAGTCAGCACCCCAGAATGGCCGTACCGGGTAGTCAGGCACCCCAGAATAGCCTGGCAGTATGTATGTTATGTGTTTGTATGGTATGTTGTACAGTGGGGGAACTCACTAAGCTTTGTGCTTACAGTTTACAGTTTTGGTTTCAGGTACTTCTTCTTCAAAGGGGAAGGAGCCGGCGCGGTAGCGGCACATCATGCACACACACTGGTTTCCGCATTTACGAGATTTCTCTGGGATTTATACTCTGATATTTCGATTGGTTGTATGATTGGCTTTTAGACATGGTTTACGTTGTGTTGTGGTTTGATCAAACAATGTTTTAAATTATTAATGTTTTCTAAAGTAATGTTTTAAAATGAAATTTTTGGACGTGAAAATTGGGTCGTTACATGTGTGCAGTCCTTGGAATAGTGACCAGTCCTCCCACACTTGTAACAAGTCACTTCTTCGTTGCACTTCCCACCATGCTTCTTCTTGCATTTATCACACCATCTCGCTTCACCTCCATCTCCTCCTCCAAGCTTTGAGAATTTGCTTTCCTTGTTGGACCTTGAAGATCCTTCAAACTTCCGCTTCTCTCTTGCCTTATCTTTTTCTAGACCCTTTTCTCTTATTTTGGCCTCTACGTTCTTAGCTGCCCTAACAGCTGTTTTCAAGGTAGTTGCCATTTTGACCATTGGGCCAAAGTCAGTGGGCAGTCCGTTAGCAAACCTATCAATCTTGGAGAGTTCAGTAGGCACCAAGTAGGGAACAGCTTCATCCTCTCGGTGAATGCAGTGACATACTCATCAACACTCATCTTCCCTTTCTTCAGGTTCTGAAACTCGTTTTTTAGGTCTATCAGATCTATCTCCGAGCAGTAATGCATTTTCAACTGTTCCAAGAACTCCTCCCATGACATCCTTATGGCTTCTCCTCGTGGCATCGTATCTGCCAATAGCTTCCACCAGCTCAAGAATCTAGTTTTCAGTTGTCTTACGGCGAACACGGTCTTCTGTTTCTTGCTACAGTCGCAGTTCTCAAACACCATTTCCATCTCGGAGATCCAATCCATAATCTCAACAGGCTTTGGGCTTCCTGAGAGACTTGGTGGTTTCACACCCAAGAAATTCTTGTACATCCGCCCATCCTTGTTGTTTCTCCCTTCTGGGCCATCCCTTTGCTCACCTTGAGTCCCTACTTGACTCACTTGGCGGCTGTAGTTCCCTTCCTCAGATTGCTTGGGAATTGGCTCCGTCGGTTCAACATGTACGGTAGGTTTGTCCCTATTCAACATCCGTCTCATTTCTTCGCTTTGTTCAGCCAACATAGCCCGAATCATGGATTGAACTCCAGCCATGGTGACTGGCTCTGCGCAACTTCTTATACAACAGGTATTTGCTGAACCACTGGGGGTTGGTTTCTGTTCCCATTTGCGTTTACGTTTCCGCTACGGGTTCTTGCCATCTTGATCTATACACCGAATAAGGTGAATCTAGATCTTAATTTAGGATTGACATCTTAAATCATCCTTATCACCCCAAAACGTTTATATGCTAGTTCTAATATCGTAGTTAAACGCTTAGAATCCTAAACACATAAGGTTTCCAGATCCGGTCGACAACAGACCATAGATCCGAACAAATAACAACATATCATGCACAAAGCATTTAGCACATAAAAGCAATTTAGGCATCATTCCTAAAATAAGCTAGTGCTCACACCTCACAATCATTGCTTAGCATTCTAAGTTTAAGTCTAGAAATAAATCCATATTCCTAGTTCGCTTAAACTAATGCTTTGATACCAACTGTGACATCCCCGAAATCACGGCCAGAAAAGACCGATTTTGTTTATGCTTTATAAAAATCTGAGTACTTCATTTTATAAAAATGTTGCGGAATTTGTTCCCAGAAAAACATGGTAAATACGTTATTAAAACATTTTCGAAGAAACGTATTTATTTCATTTTAAAACGTTTGGGATGTCATCGTTAATACAGAAACATAAGCATAAACAGAACTTACATTTGTTTACACTAGTGATCTACATCTCTTTAAATCTCTCAGTGTAAAGTGACTTCATATCAACACCTGTGATATAAATAAACTGAGTGGGTCAGGTTGGGAAACCTGGTGAGTACATAGGGTTTTCAACCCACAATAATATAAATATTATGTTAAACAATCAAACAATCCACCCAATTACCCATCCCCATTATCTTCTTTACTCTTAAGGATTTAACCTAAGAGTCATCTATCCTGCATTCGTTTATTCCGAAGTCCCTTACTTCCAGGGTTATAGGACTGGCACTAAATCCATAGCTGCCGATGTTCGTTCGTAAAGCACTAAATCCATAGCTGCTATATCCTACTCATTGGGTACTAAATCCATAGCTACCAGTGTTTAATAGGTACTAAGTCCATAGCTACCAATTCCTAAAAGGTACTAAATCCATAGCTACCAACGTCTAACCAATAGGTACTAAGTCCATAGCTACTAATTCCTAACAGGTACTAAATCCATAGCTACCAGCGTCTAACAGGTACTAAGTCCATAGCTACCGGTGTTCGTCCCATAGGCACTAAGTCTATAGCTGCCAATGTATACTCACATCATCTTCTATCTCTCATCATTCATCTACCCATCTCATACCCAACATATTTGTATATATAAAGTACGCATACAGTTTAAATCCTTGAAAACATGTATAAAACGTTCATCCAGCATAGACAACAAATATTCAGATAATATGCACACATAGCACGTAGTTTATATAAAATACTTCATATCTATGTGTAAGATGAAAGGGACTATGCACTCACTTGAAAGGTGGTGACTCAACACTCGGACAACGCTTCGATACTCTCAAAACAATTATCCCTTGACGACACCTAGTATCAATACCACTAGGGTTTAGTCTAACGATAATCGTGACAAATTAATAGTCTAGCTATTATTATTATTATATAAGCGTTAAATAACACTCAATATAACTCATAATAATAGCCCAAATACTCATTATAAGTTCTTAATAACGTTACTATATTAAAACATAAGCCATACTAAAGATAGGGTAGGTACAGCTCACTTACAGCGGGTTTTTCGCAAAATGGGGCTTCGCTGGAGCAGCGTTCCAGAGCTGAAAGGCTCTTTTCTTGAGGCTCCGGGAGCCTCGGGGCTTCCTTCACGTGCTAGGGGGTTTACCCTAGGCTTTAGGGGGTTAGGGAGGCTTAGAGAGAGAGTTTAGAGAGAGAAAGAAGAGGGGTGAGGGGTGAGGAAGTTGGAATGCCCGACACCTCTATTTATAGTGAAAATATCTGATGGACTCGCCGAGTAGGGGGACCTACTCGCCTAGTTGGTCCATGTGGTGGCCTTCTGGTGGTGCCACGTCACCCCCTATCGCGTATCAGCCTTTGAACTTAGAAAAATCATAACTCTTGCATACGAGCTCCGTTTTCGACGTTATTTATATCCACGCGTAGGTAAAATCAAGATCTACAACTTTCGTTTAGACTCCGTCGGCTAACTCTCGACCGATCTCAAATTTAACAGTAGGAGGCGTTTAGACTGTTAAATGACCGCGAAGAATTCGTAACTAATTCATAAGAACTCCGTTTTCGTCCATCTTTTTACCGTTGAGTTCCTATTAATGAGATCTTCAACTCTCATTTAGGTCGCGTAAGCCAAAAACCGCTCGAATTAAAATTCGAGTTTCGGGTCGTGCACTCCTAAGCCGAATCTTAGAAAAATCATAACTTCCTCATACGAAGTCAGATTTGGGCGTTCTTTTTATCGACGCTCTTATTTTAACATATTCTACAACTTTTGTTTAGATTTCTAAGGCTAAATCTCGCTCTATCGTAAATTCACTATTTACGCTTCCCGGTGCCGTGCCGGTTTTGCCGTAAAACTTCGACGGGCCATAACTTCTTCGTTATAACTCGGATTTCGGCGTTCTTTATATGTACGGAAACCTTGAGACATATTCCACAACTTGGTTAAGATTATTTATTCTAAATAATTTTTTGTCGAAAAGTCATTTTCGACCCCTATTTCCTCTAAATTGACTAGCCCGGATTTGCGGGCGTTACAATTATCTCCCCCTTTGGATGATTACGTCCCGGAATCATCAACGAAACAGGGTCGTATAATGACTCCATACGTCATCTCTTCATCCTAGGTAATAATTATAACTTCTACATTCCTTCAATTCTATCTCTCAGACTTATTGACTGTATGCAGTACTCGATCGTGCACCTGCTCTCTACCTCATGCTAGACTCCCAATTATGACCTTCAAGTCACAATCTCGATCCTTAATGGGTACGAACTTGAGATGATTTCTTTTATTACTATTATGGATTGATGTGTCATATTCTAATGACCTATCATCGTATGTTGCAACACTTAGACTTAGGTCTCTTAGAGTTAAATTCTAAAACAGACTATGCCTTCCTTCATGTTCTAATGTGATATAATCACACTTTAACATTTGGCATTTCAAGCTACCAACTTCTTTAACAACGAGCGCGATATTTCTATTGATCGCTTTGATTTCAATCGTTTGGTTTAAGTCGGACGCTACATCGATCTTGATTTTCTAAACCACATAGCATACTTAGCATAGTCGGACTCAATTCGATATGACCACTAGGTTAGGAATATCAACAATCTTCTTAGTCATTACCGAAACAATGGTAACGACATACTTGAATAAAACGAAATCAATTACTAGCTTCTCGGTGACCTTGTGACTTTCCCTGATCCAAGTGTGAAACCTGTGCTTCCGGTAGTATAGGCCTCTACTACTGTTCACACCTACTCATACTCGTCCCAAGTATTGTCTCACAGTTTCCTAAGTCACCATACAGCAAATCACACAATCATTCAACACATCAGATAACAAAACGAAGGTTTTATATTAATTCTTGAAACGATGTTCAAGTTCACCCTAGACTATGCCTCTATTAGGCTACATCATACGAAACTATGACTACTGCATAATCCGATCTTCGGGTAAGAAGTCCTCCTTCTTGATTCATCGCATGGTTCTCTGCTTCGTCGAGGATCATGTGAAATGCCCTTGGCCTTGGTGGCGTTTCTGGTCTTGCTGCTTTATTTTTCCTTGGGCAGTCTCTGGACATGTGCCCTTTGCCTCCACATCCGTAGCATACTTTATCATTATGTGTTGTAGTACCTGGTTCCCGATACGTAAATCTTATTTGAGTATTTTCCATTTTTATCCTTGGACTCGATGAGTCATAGGTCCGACTCATCGAGTAGGGATGGGACCCCGGGACGCGTTTAAGTTGATGACTCGGCGAGTCCATATTCCGGACTCAACGAGTCGCCGCTGCTGGATGAAAACCTAAGTTTCTGGGGTTTGCACCCTATTTAAACAACATGTCCGCCCCAAGCCAGCCCCCATTTTCCCCCAGAACTTCCAACCCTCGTTCTAAGCTGGTTCATTGAGAGTTTGAAGCAATTGTTGTGTGTTCTTGAAGGTTTTGAGGCAAAAAGGGAATTAGATCAAGAGGAAGGGAAGGAATCCAAGCATCCTTGTGCTCTCTCAGCAGTTCCTTTGAGGTATAACCCGTTTTCCCCCTGTTTCTATGCATATTACTTCATTTAAGTCATTCTTGAGCCAATCCCCAAGCTTGTATGTGCAATATAGGTCGTAATAGGTTGATTGGCCTTTAGATCTAGGCAAGATTGAGCTCCAGGAGCTCAGATCTGTTACCTTTATGGACCCATGTTGCTTGTTCACCCTAGATCTACCCTTTTGAGGCATTTTGAGCCCTAAATTCCTCATTGGTGAGTATCTACACGTAAAGTTGGAAACTTTACATGTCATTCATGCTCTAGGAACCCAGATCTGTAAATGGCATGGACTGGAATTGAGAAAAATCGCGTATATAGCAATTGCATGGCGACGACTCGGCGAGTCGTTCATCAGACTCGGCGAGTCTGCTCGCGAGTCTTCGAGTTGTCCCCTTTTCATAGAGTCGAGTGTGAGCAGTGAGTCACGGGGTGTGACTCAGTGAGTTGGGAGCTGAACTCACCCATGGAGGAACTCGGCAAGTCAATGCCCTGACTCGGCGAGTTCAAGGCAATCTCCTTAGATCAAGAACAGACTCGGCGAGTTGTTCATACAACTCGGCGAGTCGCAGCATAAGTGTTCATCGGATGAAGATGAACTCGACGAGTTGTTCATACAACTTGGCGAGTAGGATGAAGGACTTGAATATCAGTTTAGAAGGAGAACTCGTCGAGTCATCGCCTAACTCGACGAGTAGAAACGGGATTCCGGACAATCGTCTGGGTAGGGACTCGGCGAGTTGGAGAGCCAACTCGGCGAGTCGGGTCAATTGAAAGTTGACTCTGACTTTGACTTAGGGCATGATCAGGGGTAAAATGGTCATTTTACCCAAAGGACAACTAGCAGTGTTTGATTGAGTATGTTGTGGGATTTGCAACCGGAGGATTTCCGGAGCAGCAGCAGTAGACAGTCAGTTCCCGATCAGATCAGCAGCTACTTCGAGGTGAGTTACCTTCCAGTAGCGGTGGGTCTACGGCTACAATGTCGGCCCACCAGTAGGAGTCGTATGTTAGATGATTGTCTTTGTGATATCATCTAGGTTTGCTACTACCTGATATGTTATACGCTAGCATGATATGTTATATGAGATAGAAGTAGAGATCGGTTGATAGGACCGAAGGGTAGTTCAGACACCCCAGAAATGTCTGACAGTACATGATGATATGTTTGCATGCTGGTTTGTTATGTTATATGCGATAGAGGTAGTAGGAGGGGACTAGTCCCCGAAGATCGGTTGTTAGGACCGATGGGTAGTTAGCACCCCAGAATGGCTTGACACGGGTAGTCAGCACCCCAGAATGGCTTGACACGGGTAGGACGGCACCCCAGAATGGCCGCACGGGTAGTCGGCACCCCAGAATGGCCGTACCGGGTAGTCAGGCACCCCAGAATAGCCTGGCAGTATGTATGTTATGTGTTTGTATGGTATGTGGTACAGTGGGGGAACTCACTAAGCTTTGTGCTTACAGTTTACAGTTTTGGTTTCAGGTACTTCTTCTTCAAAGGGGAAGGAGCCGGCGCGGTAGCGGCACATCATGCACACACACTGGTTTCCGCATTTACGAGATTTCTCTGGGATTTATACTCTGATATTTCGATTGGTTGTATGATTGGCTTTTAGACATGGTTTACGTTGTGTTGTGGTTTGATCAAACAATGTTTTTAATTATTAATGTTTTCTAAAGTAATGTTTTAAAACGAAATTTTTGGACGTGAAAATTGGGTCGTTACAAGTTGGTATCAGAGCCCTGGTTTGAGGGATTTAGACACACCTTCGGGGTGTCTGAACTCAAATCGAAGGATTAAAAGATTTTCTAAAAGAAAATGTTTTCAAAAAAAATTGAGAAAAGAGTTTCGAGAAAGAACGAAGTGTGTGATGTGTGCGACCGGCCGAGCTCAAGTAAGTATTCCCCAAAGTACCCATACAAGTTTATGTTATGTTTATCAGCTTTTGTAGAACAACATGCTAGAATAGGACTAAGGATCTAGGAGTGATGCCTTATGTGCCGGCTTTATGTGTTTTAGTTGTATGAGAATTGCATGCTAGTTGTTGAGTAGACAGCAAGTAGGATAGCCTGATTAGGTTATGCCTGATAGTATGAGCTTAGCACTTTATGCTAGTACAGTTCCTGTAAGCAGATAGAGTTGATTGAGATTGTTACCCTTGACTGAATGCTGCTTGCTTCGTGCTATGTGGGACTCTGAATAATGGGAATTAGCCATTAGGCGAGTACGTCACGTCACATGTGATCAGGGTTGAATAATCTTAGAGTATCGGATTTGATCCTACTGCGCAACTCTTGTTTGAGTCCAACCGTTGTAGGGACGAGTCAGGTACTCGAAGGATTATCTGAGCCTCGTCACGTGTGATGGTATTCGGGTAATGGCTAATTGGCATTACAAGGAGGTCTGCAGCAGCTGAGGGCTGGATCGAGTAGAGTCGGAGATTTCCCCTAGGGCGAGCCTAGGATGAGTATAGTAGTGATCAGCCATAGTGAAAGGGATCTGGTGGGGTCGAGGCAGTCCTTGAAGAAGGTACGGATAGATGTGGAAGGTAGTATGGGCCCGTACTACTGAAAGCAGAGGATCCGTACCCGAACCAAGGAAGGCCAAGATAAGACAAGGGAACTTGTAGGTAGTTGTGATCCCTCAGGAAGTATTAGTATCACTAATGATTGTTGTGATGTATTGCAGAATGGTGGTACTTCGATCGAGGCCGGTGGATGGCGGTTCAGGAGAGGGGTTAGGTTCGGGATCAGGTTCCGAGCAGGTAGATGAGGGACTACGCGAGTTCATCGCGTCAGAGATCACCAGGGGTATCCTTGAGTCGACTCCCATTATCTTCGGGTCGATCAAGGAAGGGATCATCGAGTTGATGGAGGATCGCCTCAGGGCGTTCAGGAGCGACATGGCATCTGGCCAATCGGGTCCTCGTACACTGTCCTTTAAGGACTTCAAGGGCAGTGGTGCGCCAGATTTCCACGGGGTGAAAGACCCCATTGTTGCCAGGCGATGGATTGCAGACATCGAGTCTGCACAGTTGACTAGCTTTTGCCCCGAGAGGTCGAAGGTGAGGTATGCAGCAGGGTGTTTACGGGACCAAGCCCGGGATTGGTGGGAGTCAGTGGGTGACTCGTCGGGAGCCTCAACTATCGAGGCTATGACCTGGTCGGACTTTGTGACCAGGTTCAGGGCAGAGTTTGCGCCGGCTGTCGAGCTTCAGCAGCTGGCCAGGGAGTTTCTAGACATGAGACAGACGACGGAGACTGTGGCGGAGATCACCGCCAAGTTCCGGGAGAGGGCTTTGTTGGTGCCCCAGTATGCTGGTGACGAGGATATGAGGAGGACCCGTTATCATGATATGCTACGAGCTGACATCCGGGAGCATGTTAGCTTTTCGGCTTGCCCTACCTTGGACTCTATGATTGCCAGGGTGAGGGAGAGGGAGATAGATTTGGAGCACATCCGGAAACAGAAATCAGAGGAGGGACAGACAGGAGGGGCTTCGGGGAAGAAGCCTAAGGGATCAGATGGTAGGCCGAAAGGCCAGTTAGGACCGAGCCGCTGCAGGAAATGCGGCAGGCCGCACGAGGGGGCGTGCAGAATGGGATCATCAGGCTGCTACAAGTGCGGCAAGTCTGGGCACTTTAGCAGGGATTGCACTGCTCTGACAGCAATTATTCAGACATCGGAGTTGCTATGTTTCCACTGCAACCAGAGGGGCCACAAAAAGGCCAATTGCCCCCAGTTGACAGTTTCAGCGCCGGTGAAGGCGCCAGCTCTAGCGACCCTGCGGATCACGGATGGCCGGCAGGGCAAGGCAGAGGCTCCGGTGGTGAGGAGTTGAGCATTCCAGTTGACTACTGAGGAGGCACGCGCCGCACCCGATGTGGTGACAGGTATGATTTTTTCCCTCTATTTTATTTTTATGATGTTATGATATTGATATGTGCTCCGTATGTATATGTATGCATTAGGATCATTCCATGTGAATGGCATCCCAGTTTAGGTGTTGTTCGACTCGGGTGCATCCCGATCGTTTGTTTCCCTTGCGCTTAGCAAGAAGTTTCATGGGACTTCGGGCGAGTTAGATCGCCCTTTAGAGGTAGAGATTGCTGATGATCGATCGGTGCGAGCATCGATGGTGTTTCGAGATTGCGTATTGCGTTTGTTTGAGGAGCGCTACTTGGTAGACTTGGTTCCTATTCCGTTGCGCGGGAACAAGGTGATTATAGGCATGGATTGGTTGAGCCCTAATGGGGCGGTGATAGACTGCACGCAGCAGCTAGTGCGGGTCAGGACCCCAAGCGGGGGAGAGTTAGTGATTCATGGCGAGAGGCCGCAGTGTGGACCCGCAGTATGTTCAGCAGCGAGGGCGAGACGCTACCTTCAGCAGGGATGCGCAGGATATGTCGCGTACGTGATGGATACCCGGGAGGCGGGTAAGGAGATAGTGAGCGAGGTTCCGGTGGTGCGAGATTTTGCAGATGTTTTCCCGGAGGAGCTACCTGGGATACCTCCGGAGCGACAGGTGGAGTTCAGGATTGAACCGTTACCCGCTCCCGAGGATTGATGACCTCTTTGACCAGCTTCAGGGAGCATCTTGGTTTTCCAAGATTGATTTGCGTTCGGGATACCATCAGATGAGGGTCAGGGAGGAGGATACGCAGAAGATCGCGTTTCGGATGCGCTATGGCCACTATGAGTTCGTGGTGATGCCGTTTGGGCTCACCAATGCTCCTGCCGTTTGGGCTCACCAATGCTCCTGCCGCGTTCATGGACCTCATGAACCGCATATGCAGACCGATGCTGGATCGGTCTGTGATAGTCTTTATCGATGACATCTTGGTTTATTCCAAGACTTAGGAGGAGCATGAGGAGCATCTGAGAGAAGTGTTGGAGACCCTGAGGAGGGAGAGCTTGTATGCCAAGTTCTCCAAGTGTGAGTTTTGGTTGCGTGAGGTGCAATTTCTCGGACACCTTGTCAACCAGAACGGGATTCTGGTCGATCCGGCCAAGGTCGAGGCCGTGACGAGATGGGAGGTTCCGAAGTCTCCATCTGAGATTCGGAGTTTCCTGGGATTAGCAGGCTACTATCGGAAATTTATTCAGGATTTCTCCAAGATAGTCGTACCCCTGACGCGGCTAACGAAGAAAGTCGTGGTCTTTCGGTGGGGACCCGAGCAGCAGGCTGCATTTGAGACGCTGAGACAGAGACTGCGCGAGGCGCCGATCTTAGCCCTGTCAGAGGGCGTAGAGGATTTTGTGGTATACCGCGACGCGTCCATTTCAGGGTTGGACGCGGGACTGATGCAGAGGGGGCATGTCATTGCCTACGCTTCTAGGCAGCTCAAGCCTCACAAGGCGAACTACCCGACGCATGATTTGGAGTTGGGGGCAGTGGTTTTTGCCCTCAAGTTTTGGCGGCATTACCTCTACGGGGTTCGATGTACCATTTATACGGACCAAAAGAGTCTGAGGTACCTCATGGATCAGCCGAACCTGAACATGAGGCAGCATCGGTGGTTGGACGTGGTAAAAGATTATGATTGCGATATCCTATACCACCCAGGGAAGGCCAATGTGGTGGCCGATGCGCTTAGCCGCAAGGCGGCACCGATCAGGGACGCTTGCATGAGGTTGACCGTGGTGACTCCCCTGTTGGAGCAAATTCGGGAGGCTCAACAGGAGGCTATCAAGGAGGAATATCGGAAGAGCGAGCGTGTGGTGGGTCAGGTTTCCTCCTTTGATTATGATAGCCGAGGACTATTGGCACTACATCGTAGGGTGTGGGTGTCGTATCACGGAGGCGTGCGCCAGATTTTGATGGAGGAGGCGCACAAGTCCCAATTCTCTATTCATCCCAGGGCGACGAAGATGTATAGGGATCTTCGTCTAGATTATTGGTGGCCCTGAATGAAGCGGGATGTGGCATGGTACGTTGAGCGGTGCATGACTTGCAGGAAGGTTAAGGCCGAACATCAGAGGCCGCATGGCAAGATGCAGCCGTTGGATATTCTACTGTGGAAATGGGAAGATATCACGATGGATTTTATCACGAAGCTTCCCAGTACCACGCGTGGAGTGGATTTGATTTGGGTCATCGTGGATCGATTGACCAAGAGTGCTCACTTTATCCCGATTCAGGAGAGCATATCGGCCGAGAAATTGGCCGACATCTATATCAGGGAGATCGTGGTGCGGCACGGGGTGCCAGTATCGGTTATCTCGGACAGGGATGTGCGTTTTACTTCCAGATTTTGGAAGAGATTTCATGACGAGTTGGGAACTCGTTTGCATTTTAGCACCGCCTTTCACCCGCAGACGGATGGTCAGAGTGAGCGGACCATCCAGACTCTGGAGGATATGTTGCGGGCGTGCGTGCTAGACTTCGGTGGTAGCTGGGATACCTATCTTCCCCTGGCCGAGTTCTCCTACAACAACAGCTACCATACGAGTATCGACCGCCCTCCCTTCGAGATGTTGTACGGACGGAGATGCAGGACCCCGATATGCTGGGGTGAAGTTGGCCAGAGAGTCTTGGGGAGCACCGAAGTGGTGCTCAAGACGACCGAGAGGATCCAGCAAGTTCGGAGCAGGCTTCAGACTGCTCAGAGTCGGCAGAAAAGTTATGCCGACAAGCGCCGATCCGACCTGGAGTTCCAGATTGGGGATATGGTTCTCCTGAAGGTGTCGCCTTGGAAGGGCGTCATTCGATTCAGGAAGCGGGGCAAGTTGGGCCCGAGGTTTATTGGGTCGTTCAGGGTTGTAGCCCGGGTGGGCAAGGTGATGTATAAGCTAGATCTGCCAGTCGAGCTCAGCCATATCCACAGCACTTTCCATGTTTCTCAGCTGCGGAAGTGCCTAGTGGACGACTCAGCAGTAGTGCCGTTAGAGGATATTTAGGTTGATGACAGCCTGAATTACATTGAGCGCCCAGTCGCAATCCTCGACAAGAAGTCGAAGGATTTGAGGAACAAGATGGTGGAGCTAGTGAAGGTGCAATGGCAGCACCGCAAGGGTTCGGAATGGACTTGGGAGCCGGTGGACGAGATGATGGAACATTACCCCGAGCTGTTTCAGGATCGAGCAGCAGACTTCGAGGACGAAGTTTAAAATAAGCGGGGGAGATTTGTAGCACCTAGTTCCCGGTACGTAAATCTTATTTGAGTATTTTCCATTTTTAGCCTTGGACTCGACGAGTCATAGGTCCGACTCGTCGAGTAGGGACGGGACCCCGGGACGCGTTTAAGTTGGTGACTCGGTGAGTCTATATTCCGGACTCGACGAGTCGCCGCTGCTGGATGAAACCCTAAGTTTCAGGGGTTTGCACCCTATTTAAACAACATGTCCGCCCCAAGCCAGCCCCCATTTTCCCCCAGAACTTCCAACCCTCGTTCTAAGCTGGTTCATTGAGAGTTTGAAGCAATTGTTGTGTGTTCTTGAAGGTTTTGAGGCAAAAAGGGAATTAGATCAAGAGGTAGGGAAGGAATCCAAGCATCCTTGTGCTCTCTCAGCAGTTCCTTTGAGGTATAACCCGTTTTCCCCCTGTTTCTATGCATATTACTTCATTTAAGTCATTCTTGAGCCAATCCCCAAGCTTATATGTGCAATATAGGTCGTAATAGGTTGATTGGCCTTTAGATCTAGGCAAGATTGAGCTCCAGGAGCTCAGATCTGTTACCTTTATGGACCTATGTTGCTTGTTCACCCTAGATCTACCCTTTTGAGGCATTTTAAGCCCTAAATTCCTCATTGGTGAGTATCTACACGTAAAGTTGGAAACTTTACGTGTCATTCATGCTCTAGGAACCCAGATCTGTAAATGGCATGGACTGGAATCGATCAAAATGGCGTATATAGCGATTGCATGGCGACGACTCGGCGAGTCTGCTCGCGAGTCTTCGAGTTGTCCCCTTTTCGTAGAGTCGAGTGTGAGTAGTGAGTCATGGGGTGTGACTCAGTGAGTTGGGAGCTGAACTCACCCATGGAGGAACTCGGCGAGTCAATGCCCTGACTCGGCGAGTTCAAGGCAATCTCCTTAGATCAAGAACAGACTCGGCGAGTTGTTCATACAACTCGGTGAGTCGCAACATAAGTGTTCATCGGATGAAGATGAACTCGATGAGTTGTTCATACAACTCGGCAAGTAGGATGAAGGACTTGAATATCAGTTTAGAAGGAGAACTCGTCGAGTCATCGCCTAACTCGATGAGTAGAAACAGGATTCAGAACAATCGTCTGGATAGGGACTCGGCGAGTTGGAGAGCCAACTCGGCGAGTCAGGTCAACTGAAAGTTGACTCTGACTTTGACTTAGGGCATGATCAGGGGTAAAATGGTCATTTTAACCAAAGGACAACTAGCAGTGTTTGATTGAGTATGTTGTGGGATTTGCAGCCGGAGGATTTCCGGAGCAGCAGCAGCAGCAGTAGACAGTCAGTTCCCGATCAGATCAACAGCTACTTCAAGGTAAGTTACCTTCCAATAGCGGTGGGTCTACGTCTACAATGTCGGCCCACCAGTAGGAGTCGTATGTTAGATGATTGTCTTTGTGATATCATCTAGGTTTGCTACTACCTGATATGTTATACGCTAGCATGATATGTTATATGAGATAGAAGTAGAGATCGGTTGATAGGACCGAAGGGTAGTTCAGACACCCCAGAATTGTCTGACAGTACGTGATGATATGTTTGCATGCTGGTTTGTTATGTTATATGCGATAGCGGTAGTAGGAGGGGACTAGTCCCCGAGGATCGGTTGTTAGGACCGATGGGTAGTCAGCACCCCAGAATGGCTTGACACGGGTAGTCAGCACCCCAGAATGGCCGCACGGGTAGTCAGCACCCCAGAATGGCCGTACCGGGTAGTCAGGCACCCCAGAATAGCCTGGCAGTATGTATGTTATGTGTTTGTATGGTATGTTGTACAGTGGGGGAACTCACTAAGCTTTGTGCTTACAGTTTACAGTTTTGGTTTCAGGTACTTCTTCTTCAAAGGGGAAGGAGCCGGCGCGGTAGCGGCACATCATGCACACACACTGGTTTCCGCATTTACGAGATTTCTCTGGGATTTATACTCTGATATTTCGATTGGTTGTATGATTGGCTTTTAGACATGGTTTACGTTGTGTTGTGGTTTGATCAAACAATGTTTTAAATTATTAATGTTTTCTAAAGTAATGTTTTAAAATGAAATTTTTGGACGTGAAAATTGGGTCGTTACATGTGTGCAGTCCTTGGAATAGTGACCAGTCCTCCCACACTTGTAACAAGTCACTTCTTCGTTGCACTTCCCACCATGCTTCTTCTTGCATTTATCACACCATCTCGCTTCACCTCCATCTCCTCCTCCAAGCTTTGAGAATTTGCTTTCCTTGTTGGACCTTGAAGATCCTTCAAACTTCCGCTTCTCTCTTGCCTTATCTTTTTCTAGACCCTTTTCTCTTATTTTGGCCTCTACGTTCTTAGCTGCCCTAACAGCTGTTTTCAAGGTAGTTGCCATTTTGACCATTGGGCCAAAGTCAGTGGGCAGTCCGTTAGCAAACCTATCAATCTTGGAGAGTTCAGTAGGCACCAAGTAGGGAACAGCTTCATCCTCTCGGTGAATGCAGTGACATACTCATCAACACTCATCTTCCCTTTCTTCAGGTTCTGAAACTCGTTTTTTAGGTCTATCAGATCTATCTCCGAGCAGTAATGCATTTTCAACTGTTCCAAGAACTCCTCCCATGACATCCTTATGGCTTCTCCTCGTGGCATCGTATCTGCCAATAGCTTCCACCAGCTCAAGAATCTAGTTTTCAGTTGTCTTACGGCGAACACGGTCTTCTGTTTCTTGCTACAGTCGCAGTTCTCAAACACCATTTCCATCTCGGAGATCCAATCCATAATCTCAACAGGCTTTGGGCTTCCTGAGAGACTTGGTGGTTTCACACCCAAGAAATTCTTGTACATCCGCCCATCCTTGTTGTTTCTCCCTTCTGGGCCATCCCTTTGCTCACCTTGAGTCCCTACTTGACTCACTTGGCGGCTGTAGTTCCCTTCCTCAGATTGCTTGGGAATTGGCTCCGTCGGTTCAACATGTACGGTAGGTTTGTCCCTATTCAACATCCGTCTCATTTCTTCGCTTTGTTCAGCCAACATAGCCCGAATCATGGATTGAACTCCAGCCATGGTGACTGGCTCTGCGCAACTTCTTATACAACAGGTATTTGCTGAACCACTGGGGGTTGGTTTCTGTTCCCATTTGCGTTTACGTTTCCGCTACGGGTTCTTGCCATCTTGATCTATACACCGAATAAGGTGAATCTAGATCTTAATTTAGGATTGACATCTTAAATCATCCTTATCACCCCAAAACGTTTATATGCTAGTTCTAATATCGTAGTTAAACGCTTAGAATCCTAAACACATAAGGTTTCCAGATCCGGTCGACAACAGACCATAGATCCGAACAAATAACAACATATCATGCACAAAGCATTTAGCACATAAAAGCAATTTAGGCATCATTCCTAAAATAAGCTAGTGCTCACACCTCACAATCATTGCTTAGCATTCTAAGTTTAAGTCTAGAAATAAATCCATATTCCTAGTTCGCTTAAACTAATGCTTTGATACCAACTGTGACATCCCCGAAATCACGGCCAGAAAAGACCGATTTTGTTTATGCTTTATAAAAATCTGAGTACTTCATTTTATAAAAATGTTGCGGAATTTGTTCCCAGAAAAACATGGTAAATACGTTATTAAAACATTTTCGAAGAAACGTATTTATTTCATTTTAAAACGTTTGGGATGTCATCGTTAATACAGAAACATAAGCATAAACAGAACTTACATTTGTTTACACTAGTGATCTACATCTCTTTAAATCTCTCAGTGTAAAGTGACTTCATATCAACACCTGTGATATAAATAAACTGAGTGGGTCAGGTTGGGAAACCTGGTGAGTACATAGGGTTTTCAACCCACAATAATATAAATATTATGTTAAACAATCAAACAATCCACCCAATTACCCATCCCCATTATCTTCTTTACTCTTAAGGATTTAACCTAAGAGTCATCTATCCTGCATTCGTTTATTCCGAAGTCCCTTACTTCCAGGGTTATAGGACTGGCACTAAATCCATAGCTGCCGATGTTCGTTCGTAAAGCACTAAATCCATAGCTGCTATATCCTACTCATTGGGTACTAAATCCATAGCTACCAGTGTTTAATAGGTACTAAGTCCATAGCTACCAATTCCTAAAAGGTACTAAATCCATAGCTACCAACGTCTAACCAATAGGTACTAAGTCCATAGCTACTAATTCCTAACAGGTACTAAATCCATAGCTACCAGCGTCTAACAGGTACTAAGTCCATAGCTACCGGTGTTCGTCCCATAGGCACTAAGTCTATAGCTGCCAATGTATACTCACATCATCTTCTATCTCTCATCATTCATCTACCCATCTCATACCCAACATATTTGTATATATAAAGTACGCATACAGTTTAAATCCTTGAAAACATGTATAAAACGTTCATCCAGCATAGACAACAAATATTCAGATAATATGCACACATAGCACGTAGTTTATATAAAATACTTCATATCTATGTGTAAGATGAAAGGGACTATGCACTCACTTGAAAGGTGGTGACTCAACACTCGGACAACGCTTCGATACTCTCAAAACAATTATCCCTTGACGACACCTAGTATCAATACCACTAGGGTTTAGTCTAACGATAATCGTGACAAATTAATAGTCTAGCTATTATTATTATTATATAAGCGTTAAATAACACTCAATATAACTCATAATAATAGCCCAAATACTCATTATAAGTTCTTAATAACGTTACTATATTAAAACATAAGCCATACTAAAGATAGGGTAGGTACAGCTCACTTACAGCGGGTTTTTCGCAAAATGGGGCTTCGCTGGAGCAGCGTTCCAGAGCTGAAAGGCTCTTTTCTTGAGGCTCCGGGAGCCTCGGGGCTTCCTTCACGTGCTAGGGGGTTTACCCTAGGCTTTAGGGGGTTAGGGAGGCTTAGAGAGAGAGTTTAGAGAGAGAAAGAAGAGGGGTGAGGGGTGAGGAAGTTGGAATGCCCGACACCTCTATTTATAGTGAAAATATCTGATGGACTCGCCGAGTAGGGGGACCTACTCGCCTAGTTGGTCCATGTGGTGGCCTTCTGGTGGTGCCACGTCACCCCCTATCGCGTATCAGCCTTTGAACTTAGAAAAATCATAACTCTTGCATACGAGCTCCGTTTTCGACGTTATTTATATCCACGCGTAGGTAAAATCAAGATCTACAACTTTCGTTTAGACTCCGTCGGCTAACTCTCGACCGATCTCAAATTTAACAGTAGGAGGCGTTTAGACTGTTAAATGACCGCGAAGAATTCGTAACTAATTCATAAGAACTCCTTAATACAAGGCAATCCATGGCCCAAATTGCAATTATCTTATAATTACAATTCCAGTCCCTTAAGTTTAATTAATCTCTTTTAGTCACAAAACTAATTACCAATTAACTATTGACTAATATTAATTAAACAATATGATTTCTCCTTTAATATATTATTCTCATAATATATTAATAAATCATATTTAATCCTTTCTCTCCATGATTCATCCTATCAAGTTGCTTTGGTGAAGGCAACCCAAAAGGACCATGCACCATTGGGTCGAGTACATACCAAAATAGTTATGGACTTAGACACTAATCCAACAAATTGATCATATTAATTACATGAATCTATGTCGTAAATGTTTATGATCATTAAATAATTAGATTTAGGATTAATCACATCTTAGTTTAAGTAATTAAAGCTAGTAACTTTAACTGTGTTAGAGAGCATAATTAGTGTTAACTAGTGCTTGGTTGCTTAAGTTGATCATAGGAGAGTGACCAATATCATTCATAGTCCAATTGTTCTATTATCAATTTGGTATTTAAATTTTGCATGATCATTGCTTTGTCATTCATAAAGTGGCAGGCCTAGATATTTGATCATAATAACTAGAAAATTGGTAATCAATATAATATATCAATTAGAAATCAATCATAGGAGAAAGTGTAAATAATCTATGTATATTATGATCCTATAAATCTCTATTGATTAATAACATAATACAATACTTTTATATGAAATATGTCGATATTGAATTCTATATATAAGGAATTAAAAATTATGAATTTTGGTAATATATATATATATATATATATATATATATATATATATATATATATTTAAAACCATTGATCTTTAATATTATCTACAATATGCCTAGCAGATTGAAAAAAAAAATATATAAGAATTTTGTGAGTCTATACCGTAATCACAAGTGTGAATAGTCTTGGATTTGATTTTGAATCTCTAGCCAATTGAAATTGTGATCCTTTTGATGGGATTTAGGTAAAACAAATAAAGTTAAAATCCTTAAGTTCACATGCAACCTAAATGATATATGTTTTCACTATTGAACCTATAACTATAAACATCAAATAAGAAACCCTAAGAACCTTTGGTAATTTTCAAAAAACACAAATTAGTTGTTCGGAATCCATACAAATCGTAGTATTAAATTAGCAGAGTACAAATTATTTCAAATGCGGAAACCGTGAGGGGAGGATGCTATGCTATCACGCTGGGCCCTTCCCTTTGGAACTGGAAGTACCTGAAACCATAAACAAAATCTGTAAGCATAATGCTTACTGAGTTCCCCAAGTACCAAAAACCACACATGAAAGAAGACAAATGCTATGGGCCAAATCATAGTCTTTCCGTTCAGTGCCGAGGGCAAATCCCGGTCTTTCATAATAATGCCAGGGGATAGATCCTAGTCTTTCATACAACTACCAGGGGCCAAATCCCGATCTTTCATAATAATGCCAGGGGATAGATCCTAGTCTTTCATATAACTACCAGGGGCCAAATCTCGGTCTTTCATAATAATGCCAGGGGATATATCCTAGTCTTTCATATAATTGCCAGGAGCCAAATCCTGGTCTTTCATACAAATGTCCGGGGCCAGATTCTGGTCTTTCATGCAAGCATCATAGAGACATCCAAATTTCTACACAACAAACAATGGGTCGACATTGGTGCCTTCGTGTAACGCTCTATAAATTCCAACCAATTTAAACTTTTCAAAAACAACCCAATTTCATTACGTTATTACAAAAAGGTTTTCGATACATTTATTATCAGTGTATTCCCAGAACCATATCATAAAACATAAACATGAGGAGCGGTACGATCACGCCTTTGCCTTGCCACGGTCTCCTGAAGTACCTGAAACGTTAAACCACAACTGTAAGCCTGAAAGCTTAGTGAGATACCCCCAAAATACCAACTACATATACCATACACATAACATGTCATATCATAACAGAATAGCCATGCACTTCGGGTCTACTGTGTGACTGGTCCGCCGCACCGGGCCTTTAGTCCACTCGGTCCACCCTCTGAGTCTAGCCATATACAACGAGTCTGCATTGTGGTTGGTCCGCCCGCACTAGGCCTTCAACCCACCTAGTCCACTCTCTGAGTCTACAGTATGACTGGTCCACCCGCACCGGGCCTTCAATCGGCCTGGTCCACTCTCCGAGCCTCGGCGCGTCTGGTCTGTCCTCGTGGGGCCTACAGCCTATCCGGACCGCTCGCTGGGCCTTCGGAATATCCGATCCGCCCTGGGTATGTTGGCCTAGAACACAAAGCAGGACCCGCCTCAACCCAACCCCAGTCAACCAACCATGTTCACATAAACATACAATCATATAACAATTAACCACCAATCAACCGATCTAGCAGATCACATACATAGCATACTCTAACCAGGATACCGACCTAACCGGTCACTAACATAACATCATCCTATATTCCAGGATTCCGACCTTAACCAGGTCTCTAACATATACCATCCTAACTACCGGGATGCAAACATATAGTAAATCAATAACATAACAACTACCCAGATTTCCATCCGATAAAGGGCCGACCTTGGTGCCTTAGACCCTATCGATATAGTGAGGATAACTCACCTCGCAACTGTTGACTGAAAAGATAAGATCACGCTGCTCCAACCTCCGACACAAACTCCACCACTGGTCAATACCATAAGACCGAACTCAATAAATGCTAATAATTACCAAAATACCCCTGGAAGTCAACTGGTCAACTCTTGGTCAAATTCAAAGTCCTCAATCAAAGTCAACCTTCCTAGTTGACCCTACTCGCCGAGTCAACACGTTGACTCGTCGAGTCCCTATACTCAGAAACTCCCAATCACGACTCAACTCGCCGAGTCGCCCCAAGACTCGTCGAGTTCAACAAGCTCTGAGTCCCTTCTTGCTCAACTCACTGAGTCATCCCTCGACTCACCGATTCTCAGCTCAACCAGAAAAGGCTAGGGTTCCACGACCAGACTCGTCGAGTCCAAGCATAGACTCGCCGAGTCCCAGGCAATCTTTAACAGACTCGCCGAGTTGTTCTTCCAACTCACCGAGTTGTTCTTCCAACTCGCCGAGTCCATGCACATATTCATACAACTCGTCGAGTGCACCCATGTGACTTGCCGAGTCTCTTCAGTTCTCATTCCAAACATAGACTTTTCAAGCCATGCAGGGACTCCAATCCATAGATCCATTCATTTACAGCCTAACCCTCACATAAAGTTGCTAACTTTACGTGAGAGCAAGGAGATATAAGCCTAAAACACTTCTAGGGCTAGGGTTCAAGACAAAGGGCTTCACCAATGGCTCCTAGACATGAACTTTATGATCTTTTGGACCATCTCAAGTCCAGATCTGAGGTAGCAACCTCAGATCCAACCTCCAAACCCGAAATAACTCTAGAAATGCCCCAAAACTCAAGCAACAAGGATCTAGACTCAAAGGAGCTTAAGCAATAGATTATTACCTCAAATGAAAGCCCCCACTGAAGTAAACCTCAGATCTATACCACTCCCTTGCTACAATCCCTTAGTCTTCAAGTTCCCTTTTCAAGATTTCCTTTCCCAAAGCTCCAATTTTACTATCAATGGGGCTCCACTCGATTTATAGGGTTTGTAGGCTCTCAAGGGTGGTAAGGAGGATGAAGAAAGGATGTTATGTTCTTTATATATGGCACAACCCCTGGGATTAGGGTTTTCTCTTTTCAGCACCAACTCGCCGAGTCCAGCCGCCGACTCGCCGAGTTGGTTACTTAACACTTGACCAGAACCGCGACTCGACTTGTCGAGTCTATCCATCGACTCGCCGAGTCGACCTTCCTTATTTACACTAAGAACCCTAAACTTGCACCTCTGAACTCAGGGTGTTACACTTCGACCCATGGATCTAGTAAGAAAAACAAACCTCAATTGCTGAAAATCCCAGATAAACTCTTGAGCTGCTGGAGTGGAGAAATCCCCGTGCTAACTAAACAATAGAGTCCCAATTAGTAATTGAGACATAACCTACAACACTTGCCTAATGTCCAAGGTAAAATGGGCCAAGCTAGTCTTTAAAGCCCAATAAAATCCTAGGCCCAAACCCAAGGATATCTAAGGTCCAAAATGAGTCTAACATCTGGAGTGGTCCAACAGCAAGAAAGTCCATGGTCTAGCCTAAATAGCAAGCCCAACGATTAAGGCTCAAAACACACCCAAAGCTAGACCGTGCCGTACGCTCAACGTACCAACTGGTACGCGCAACGTACTCGGCCGAAGTGAGTCCAACAAAATCCTAGGCCCAAACCCAATAAAATCCTAGGCCCAAACCCAACTGGTACGTGCAACGTACCAGCTAGTCTTCAAAGACCAATAAAATCCTAGGCCCAAACCCAAGGATATCTAAGGTCCAAAATGAATCCAACATCTGGAGTGGCCCAACAACAAGAAAGTCCATGGTCTAGCCTAAATAGCAAGCCCAACGATTAAGGCTTAAAACACACCCCAAGCTAGACTGGGCCGTACGCTCAACGTACCAACTAGTACGCGCAACGTACTCGACCGAAGTGGGAGGATCACGACTGGGATGTAGTACGCGCGACATATAGAGAGTTAAGCATGACGTATGCACCCCTCATGAAAACCATGCAAAAACATCTTAAAGCCTTAAGACCCAAACAACCAAAACTTAGATATGAACCCACTAAGACCCCTAAGGCCATAAAGTTGCAAACTTTATGCCTTGGAATGGCTACAAGAAGCCCAACACTAAAATCCTAGCTTACTTCATCCTTTTCTACACCCTGACTCATGGATGGGGACAAATCAAGATTCAAGCTTGCATCCTTATGACTTGAGATAACTTAAAACGTCTTAAAGGACACCTTATAGGCTTTGGAGTACCTTCTACTCACCAAACACTTGACTTTTGGACAAAAAGATGAAAAATCAAGGCTTATCCAAGATCTAATGAAACATAAACCAATTTTAGAGCTTTATACCTCCAAATGGTGCCCAATGAAGATGAGATGATGAATCTAAATTCTTGGTAGCAAAGCTTACACCTTGAAGATCCTTTTTCACAACCAAGGAAGCACACAATCACTCCAAAAAGCTCAAATAGCTCAAAATGAACCTGGGTTTGCAAAGAGGGTCGATCGTGGGGTGGAGGCTGGTAAAGGGAAAGGTCTTGGGGCCATAATGGTGTTTAAATAGTGCACAAACCTTAATTATTAGGGGTTTGGTCTAAACCACATACGCCCGACATACCGGAGTACGCATAACGTACTGGCATGGGACCTAGTATGCTCAACGTACCAAGGTGTACATCCCGCGTACTCGAGCAACACCAAAAAGTCATGGAATTTGACATTAGGGACCTTTCTTGCAACAAATCAAAACTCAAGGGTCCAAAAGCAAACTTGAAAAATATAGATGTTACAGAAAACAAAGCCCAAAAATTACAAAAAAAAACACACAAAAGGTCTATAACTCCATTTTGAAAACGATTTTGGGATTGAAAATGGGTAAGTCCCCGTTGGGAACTTATCATGACTTGCTCCTCGTTTCAAACTTTGATTTGACTAGTCGCATGCCTAAAATGAAGCCCTATAGCCAAAGTTATGACCATTTTCGTGAAGCTCCAGTCACTCGATCATAGGCCTCTAGAAACATAAAAGTTTAATCATCTATGTTAGGTCCCACATTAATCACTTAGGTATATTGCGACAATTAACATAGTGGATAAAAGTAATTGGATGTGTTATACTTGAGCTTTTGGAACAGTCAAACTAAAGAAAACAACTTTACTTGGTAATTTTCTCACATTGTTTCTTTTTAAAAAAACTAATGAAATAGATATCAAACAAAATTATAATAATATTAAGTTAAAAAATACAATTATTAGTTGACTTACTGCTATTTCATGAAATATGTCTATATTCGTGAAAGGTATACGATCTCACATGTATACTTTGAACAACATAAAGATTTTGGTATATCAACAATGATGCAATAAGTTTAAGGAATCACTTGATGGTGATATAATTTTTTATGCCTAGGAACGAGAGACAACTTTGCGAAAATGTAACATTCGGAAAGAGAAATCATTTAAGATTTTTATGGCAAACGAGTTCCAGTGACATGATATATAGTCTTTTGACTTATTTCATGGATTCATATAGAGTCTTTTGACTTATTTCATGAATTCATAAAACAATTATGTTAAAGCTTAAGATGTTATCCCTTAAACTATTTCATAAATTTAATGAATTTCACAAATCATAAGTAATTGCCTCAAATGAAATTATTTCGCTAACATCGGTTTTTTGACGCATTTTTGGTTTTATACCATTTTTGGCCGGCTTAGGACAAACTCATGAAATACTACCTTCAAAATAATTATTAATATTTTGGAAACGAATAAGAGACATTACTTAAATGTAAAACAGACATTACAGATTGTATATGAAAATACAATGCCTAGAAGAAAACTAATTTCCTATAATGAAAGTAGAATGCCTAAGTAAATAATGACCGGATGAGACACGACCACAACGATGTTGATGGGTGTGCAAATACAAGGTGTAAGTTGTGTGGGTTGCTTCAAGCAAATCACCAATGAAATGACATGGGGTAAGATGCCAAGTTATGCTTCCACACATTTTGGTTATAATAAAAAATATTGTTACACATAGAGAAATTTGAATATGTCATTATTAAATATCAAAATATTATAGTTGTCCTGTATAACTCTTAAATATCATAATTATTTTTCATAAACTTTCATAATATCAAATTTAATCAAATCCTTATCTTTAATATTTTTAACTATGTTATAATCATTTTAATTTCTTATCAATTGATCGTTATACATCTCTTATAAATTGAAAATATCATAAACTTTTTACTTCCACATTCCTATCTTTATTGTTGTTGATGCTTGATAGGGTAAAAAATTAAAAATCTTTCTTTATTCTCAATGTCTCATAACATATGGTAAGTTTGGTAAAACTATTGTGTTATGTCACTACAAGGTAATTGAGCCAATAATAATAAACTCTAATTAAATGAAATAGATTGTACACAGTACATAAGGCGTTATTACATGTACCATTATTGATTTGATATTTTCCAGAAAAGCATAATTGAATTAATGTACAACAAAACACTAATATACAATAATCAAAAATAAATGTGGCTTCTTGTATCAATTTCTGTCGGTGATACAATTAGCTAACTAAAAAACGCTAATATATAGTTAAGCATAGATCTGGCAGAATTAAGATTAACACGTCGGCCCGGAGATAACATGATAAGATGTATTTAAATTTTATAAAACAATAACTCTGTAGCATGAGTCATCATGGGCCATCTCAAGTTGGGCCGATTAGTAATTTTGTTAGTTATTTATGATTTCTAAACAAACATAACTTTTGACGCATATGGCATGATTTTTTATAGTTAGATATTTTTACTTTTTTTTTTTAAATAAAAAATCAAGTATCATCGAAATGAGTCTCTCTAATAGGGAATGATAATATTATAAAAGTTTATGCTTAAGTATATATGATATTTTAAATTTGAAGTATGAAAACTTAAAATAATTATAAAACATTAAATTAAAGATTGGTGGACGAGCAAACATAATATTTGGAAGAGAAATTAAATATCCTCCTACCGTTTGTTCCTACTTTTTTTCCTACCATATTAAATATTGACAAGTGGATTAAATGATTATTAATTTCATTAAATGTCTAATTAAATGTGACACATGTCAATATTTGATATGGTAGGAGGAAAAATAAGAACAAATGGTAGGAGGATATTTAATTTCTCTACTTGGAAATTTGGTAGAAAAATATGATATCTTAATATTAATATTTAACAAAGACATATATGAAGTGTCTCGGGTTATATGTATTTTCAATAAAAACTAATAATATTGTTATATTAATTGTGATTTTTTTTTTAAGTTATCCAATCCTATATTAAAGTAGAATATCTTTATATGTTCAATTAATTTATTTGTGGTGAAAATTTAGTCATATTAATTGTGATTTTTCTAAGTTATTCAATCCTAAATTAAAGTGGAATTATCTCTATATGTTCAATTAATTTATTTGTGGTGAAAATTTAGTAAAACTTGGTCTTTTGTAAAGTAGAGGGAACAAAGTTGTAGTCTTTATGGTAATACTAATAACACCAAGTCAATTCCATGTTTGGGTGCAGGTAGCCATCAGCCATAAGGTTTGGAATTGGAGGTGACCTTGTTAAAACCATAAAAGTGAAATAAGAAGAAGGCAATATCGTGATCCCTTTATATTACAGTGGGGTCGGCTGCAAAAGCATAAGCATGATATGCATTCATTTGAGTGGTTTTCCCTCTCATTGCTCATGAAACTAATAAGGTAGGTAGGTAGTAAAAAAGACATCTCAATTGTAGTAGTAAAATTTTTCTTAAAAACAAATTAAATCAACTGAAGTTGAAATGGGGTTTCAGAGATCTTGAAAAAACTTGAAAGCTCCTTCTCCCTCCCTCCCTCCTTATTTTCGTTTCTTTCTTCACAAATTTGAATGGAAATGGGAATGGCTTCGCTTCTTCTCTTCTGAAAGGGGAATCTTGTAGCTTTTTGTTCTTCTTCCACAGAATTTTGAGTTGTCAGTAGGGGTTTTGTTCAAACGAGAGCCAACTGGCATTATTTCGTTCTAGGGTTTGAGATCTTTTATCTTTTCAAAAAGGGGAAGTTCGGAATACCCAGAAAATGTGTATGGATATGGAGATCTGGGTATTTTGAAAGCAACGGTTAATGATTGTGTTCTAGGGTTTTCTGCGTTTTCATCAGATTCTTGAGAGAGTCTCTCATGGCGACCACAAAGCGTGCTTATAAGCTACGTATCCTTTTACTACATTTATTTTCTTTACGTTCTATTCTATACTTCTGTGTTTTTCTTGTAGTATCGCATCGTAACTGATAATATATGTAGCGGATTAGTGAACAACGAACTAAATCCCTTTGTAGGCCTACTTTTTTTTTGATCTAGGGAAGTGCAACCGATCTGTACATACTAAATGTGTGCCTGCGATTTCAAATGCCAAATGGGCTTGCTTTGAATCTAATGATGAATACGATTGGTAAACTTGACTTAATTTGATTTATAGAGGAATTTGTAGCTCATACTTCGAGTGTGAATTGCCTCAAGATTGGTAGGAAATCTTCAAGAGTTCTTGTTACTGGAGGAGAAGATCACAAAGTTAATCTATGGGCTATTGGCAAACCAAATGCCATACTGGTAAGCTACCCAATTCCACTTTTAACAGTCTGCTTTCTTTGTTTCTACAATGAAAATACCCTTTTCCTTAAAACATAATACAAAACGCAATTCTTGTCACAGAGTTTGTCTGGACATTCAAGTGGAATTGATTCTGTCAGCTTTGATTCGTCTGAAGTGTTAGTAGCTGCTGGAGCAGCAAGTGGTACAATTAAGTTGTGGGATTTAGAAGAGGCAAAAAGTATGATATAACTTCTACTTCATTGATCATTGTCCATTTTCTGCATTATGGTAAATAATGTGTTCTAATTTATTCCTCATAGTTGTTCGCACTCTTACTGGTCATCGATCAAATTGCATATCCTTGGATTTCCATCCATTTGGGGAGTTTTTTGCTTCTGGATCTTTGGACACAAATCTAAAAATATGGGACATAAGAAGAAAAGGGTGTATACATACCTACAAAGGTCACACACGTGGGGTCAATGCAATAAGATTTACACCAGATGGTCGTTGGGTGGTATCTGGTGGAGAAGACAACAGTGTAAAGGTAACATAATTTATTTATTTTATTATAAAAATGTCACTTTGTTTGTAAATTGGAACTATGGTAGTTTGATGTCTGCAATATTTGACTGTTTTTACAGCTATGGGATTTAACTGCTGGAAAGCTTTTACATGATTTCAAGTTTCATGAAGGCCAAGTTCAATGCATAGATTTTCATCCACATGAGTTCTTGCTTGCTACAGGTTAGACCTTATGCTGCAAACATTCATTCACATATTCTTTTACAAAATAGTATTTTGTTTTCAAAGTTTATCAATTTCCTTTTATTTGCATTCTTATCTTTCAGGATCTGCTGATAAAACCGTTAAATTCTGGGACCTTGAGACTTTGGAACTCATAGGTTCTGCTGGTCCAGAGGTAAATACTTTAGGGTCAATTTGGTCAAAGACTATTTCAAAACTTGATTCCATTTTCATTTTCCATCTTGTAGGTCCCATTTTCAACCTTGAGGATTTGTATATATGGGACCCACATAATAGAGATGCCAAAATGGAACTAATCTACTTAAACTTTTCATTGCATGTTGTCCTTTTTTTTCAACATTTGTTTATTATGTTTTTATATTTCAGACTAGTGGAGTACGTTGTATGACATTTAATCCTGATGGGAGAACCCTGCTATGTGGTTTACATGAGAGTCTAAAAGTCTTCTCATGGGAACCAATCAGAACTCATGATGCAGTAGATGTAGGATGGTCAAAATTGTCAGATCTTAATATGCATGAAGGAAAGCTTCTAGGTTGTTCCTACAATCAAAGCTGTGTAGGAGTTTGGGTTGTAGATGTCTCGGTAATAATATAACTTTCTACATTCTACCAATTTTCAGCTATTCTTTTTTCTTATATTGTATTAATGTTTCTTGTGCAATCTTTTATATATCAATCCAGAGAATTGAACCATATAGCATTTCCAAGATAAATGGTCAGCAAGAACAAAGTGGCAACCTTTCGATTCTGTCCGATAATACTTCAAAGTCAAGTTTGAACAGGCTTTCAATTTCACAAAGTTCAGATTCAATGAAGGAGCCAAAATCATTGGGGAGGCTTTCAGTTTCTCAAAACTCAGAACAAACAAACAAAGATTCCAAAACCTTTTCATGTATGCTTTTTTTTTTTATCTTCTATGCTGTATCTCAATTCTCAATGATTATAATATAATATTTTTTATCTTATATTCTTATCTATAACGTGTATGTAATGAAGCTACGGGAAATGCACCTGCTATTTCTCAAAAGATGTATCCAAATGTTGTTCAAAAGATCAGTCCACCTGCTTCAGTTACTGTTCCAAGTGCACCTGCAACTTCAAAAAGAAGTGTTACAAAGAACCAGTCAACACAAAATGTGTCAACTTTCAATAGGTTAGATGTTGCTCCTGTAATTGTGCCTAGAAACAACAGTAGGTCAGAACAGAGTGGTGAGTTAAGAAGAGAGGGTATTTCTGGAAGATTAATGCCAACAATGGTACTATCGAAAACATCTGATTCTAGAAAGTTCTCGAATGCAAAGGATGAAGGAGAGAAGCCATTAGCTTCTGGACATTCTGTGAGTGATTTAAGTGACACTGAGTCAAGTCGAGTTGCTGATAGAAGTGGTTTTACTTCAATGAAAGAGTCTGGTTTTGGGAATCCTGCAAAGGAGACAAGTTTTGAAGATGACAGGAGTTCTGTTTCTGGAAAGGCTGAACAAAATGTAGTGACAGAATCGCTTCCGAGTTATCAGCCTGAAATCTGTACGTATTTAATTCTCTATTAAAATGTTATGTTTATATTGTTGTTCATGCCAACATTTGTTTTATTGGATCACTATTAAAATGTGTTCCTTTTAAACAAAGCCATCAATTTATCTTTCAGATCATGTATTTGACTGTCATGATGTTGATGTAGTGTTATGACATGTCATCAACCAAGAAATGTTATGACCTAATGACTGTTAATCTGTAGTTTTGTAATTGCTTTAGTAGTTTAGCATATATGTTTTTCTAAGAAAGAATGATAAGCAGCCAAAGTTGTGTAGAGACTGAATTAACTCTATACACAAAGAATATCCAAATCAATGTAGGTTGTTCTACTTCTTTCCCACAAAAGACCCAAGTCGATTTTTGCCACAAAACATCCAAATTAATTTAGGTCAATCTTTGCCACAAAACCCTGAAATCATATAACACCCATACCGATTTAAAATTGAGGTTTCATAGCTCTTATCTTGACTACAATTTTCCAATTTAGGTCAATCTCTGCCACATAACAGTGAACACCCAAATAAGAAAGATTCATGTTCTCACTGCACATAGCTTTGTTATCAAAATTCAAGACACCCATGTCAATCTTTGCCACAAAACAGAGAACACCCAGAAAGTGAAAAGAAAGACCTTTTGCAGTTAGGATTATATGAAACAGAACCCCAATTTTCAAAATTTAGAGTAGTTATTTGTCATCCTGAAATTCGTAAGTCTTTTGAAATGATAACTTATCAACCGAACCCTGCGGTCTGTTAAGATGTCACCTTTTATTCCTTTTTCATCTTAACATGTTAACTTATAGGTTCTCATTCTTTTAGTATATTGATGATTTCTCGATTCACAAATATACCAAAAGTATATATCATTATTTATTCTTATGGCAATTGTTGCAGATGAAGGACGCCTACAACGACCACATAGAGATAATTATTCTATGGAAAGCAAACGAAGAGGTATAAATATAATACCCATTCTTCTTCCTGCTTCCTGTTCTTACACAATCAACAACATGAATGAAGAATATTAAACTCTCTCTCTCTCTCTCTCTCTCTCTCTCTCTATATATATATATATATATATATATATATATATATATATATATATATATATATATATTATATTCAGGAAGAACACGCACACTTGTTTCTACTTGGGACAGAAAAGAAAGAGCACCTTATCATGACACTCTTCCTTCCAGAAGCCTCTCTGATAGCGTCTCTGTCTCTGTCTCTGCTGTCAACACACTGCCAAATCCTGTGGTATGACACTTGTAGATACTTTTATAGTTTATACTCATTCCTCCAGACACTTGGTTTTCATTATAAACAAAAAGATAATCTTGATTTTTCTTCTGCTATTGTATATGAATCTATGCAGAAACAGTTATCTGAATCTAGTGCGAAGGAAGCAGAACCTCTCACAGAGGAGGATGCTATTGTAGATATAATGGGACGACATGATCAATTCGTATCTTCAATGCAGTCTCGTCTAGCCAAACTACAGGTTTTTTTTTTTTATTATTCTCATTGTTTTTTTCTTAAGATCCAAGTTAGTTATGCTATTGGAAAAGTTTATATATGGATACTTTTTCTCTTGTTATCTGCAGATGATCCATAGATGCTGGGATAGGAATGATATTAAAGCAGCAATTAGAGCAATGGAGAGAATGGCTGATCATTCTGTGAGTAAAAAAAAAAAGAAAAAAATCTCTTCTTATTGCATGCATCTGTTGGTGATTGATTCTTTTTAGTCTTGACTCCCAATCTTCTTTTTATTACAATTCAGGTGACTGCAGATATAGTGAGTCTTTTGACAGAAAAAATGGACACCATCACATTGGATATTTGTTCTTGTCTACTACCTCTCCTCACAAACCTCCTTGAAAGCGACATGGATAAGTACGCGAGCGAGTTCATCATTATTACATGAAAATTTTACTATGATATGATATGCAAAAGCGTAGTATTTAACTTAATCATGGTTGATGAATTTAGGCATCAAGGATTATCACTAGAATTGCTGCTAAAGCTGGTGAGGACATTTGGTTCACTCATATATTCATCTTTACAAGCATCAGCCTCTGTTGGTGTTGATATAGAAGCAGAACAAAGGTGTCTTCTTTATACACATTAAAACTTATTTAATTTCATTTTCTGAAATTTATATATTAACAAAATGTTGGGTGCCAGGCTGGAGCGTTGCAACCTCTGTTACGTGGAGCTTGAAAAGGTCAAGCGTTGCTTGCCGCCTCTAACTAGGTCTGTTTTCACTTTACTCTCCAGTTTTTCCAATGAAAATATTTTTTTTTAAAAAAGGCATCTAAATACGATCTCTTTTTGATTTTTTTAGAAGGGGGGGATCGATTGCCAAGTCAGCACACGAGTTGAATCTTGCACTACAAGAAGTGTCATGAGTTTGGGTGAAACTAGAGTTTTTTGTTTTTTGTTTTTTTTTTTACTCGGTTGCTTTTTAGGATAGGGAGTTTGAAGAATTCTTTCTTGGCCCATATGCACTTGTGCAGAAGATGGGAGGGAGATTTATGTAAATTTGATTCTATGCACTTGTGCAGAAGAAGAGCATTATTATTAACCACCTGCCACATGCAAAGTTGCATACCAACCAATCAAAGGGAACAACTCACTAATCAACATGTATCCATCCATATTCCATACCCAAACCCAAACCCAAACCCAACCCAACTTAGTAAATATTTTCGAGTTCATGTGTCTTTTTGGAGTGAGAGTTAATCCATTGGTTTATTTATGTTATACCAGTTGGTCAATTACTTGAAATGTATTTGAATTGTGTAACTTGATTGTAGTAGGCATGAATTTCTTAAGTTGTGAATGTTTGCCTGCTTTTGGCTTTCACCAGTTCTTCATTTTATTATTGTTTTAAATCAAACTTTATCTACGTAGCACTTGATGAAAAGAAAAAGTAGGAAACTAGAAACCTATGTCTTAAAGATACCACTAAGGACTACACAAAAATGAGTAATGAAATGTAGAAAACTATGTCTTAAAGATTGGAATATGTAAACACGATTGTTTTAATCAAAATAACTCTTTGATTATATGAGAAACTCTCTCAAAACTCACGATATTACAATGTTTTCCAATGATCCTAACTCGATCTAAAACAATGTATATATATACTCCTAACTACCGACTTGTAATTAGATTACAATTAGGAAACTAGAAACCTACTTGTTTATGATTTCCTAAAAACTAGGTTGCTATTACTTGGTCTCCAAGTCCTACTTGACTTAGGATTCCAACAATCACCCCCGAATCTTTAAGTCCTTCTAGAGAATCCTTCGACCCGATCCGTATTTAAAAAATGGATTCGTCACTATCGTCACGTTCCGAAAAATCACCTTCTTGTAATTTTTGGAGCCGTTCCGGACATTCAGAAGCAAAATGACCCGGTTTGTCACACCGAAAATAAATTACCTTAGATCGGTCCTTTTCCTTATTTTTCCGATTTTTGTCACAACAACAATTACATTTTTTGCAATTGTTGGAATTGAGTTGAGATGAATCAGAATTGGACAGTTTATTGGGCCGATTGCTTTGAGAAACCCTATTATTCCCTTCGGGCCCGCCTGATCCGCCCGACCCAGATAACCCACTAGATCCGGATCCACTTGACCCGCTAGGCGCCAGTCCCATTAAACCCATTCACTTCACTCGTTCCTTTCCACTTTCCATTTTCCTTCGTTCCCGACGAGATACCTCCACCATCGGCGAACAGGACTTTCGATTCTTCTCCACCGTCATCCGCTTCCTTCACCCTCTCCTCGTAAGCTTTCAGGCGACCAACAATATCCTCGTATCCGACGGTCTTCAAATCAAGAATCTGCTCAAGTGACGCCACGATATGAAGGAACTTTCTGGGTACGAATTTCAACAATTTCTTCACCATCTTCGATTCTACGATGGTTTCTCCTAGTGATGCCAATTGGGAGGCGATTCCTGACAATTTCCCGATGAAGGAATCGATTGATTCTTTCTCTGACATCATCAATCTGTCGAACTCAGAATTTAGGGTTTGAAATCGGGCTTCTTTCACCCGATCGGTGCCAACGTGCCTCGCTTTGATCGAGTTCCAAAGGTCTTTTGCCGATTCGACATCTCCCAATTGCATAATCAAGGATTCTGGTATTGCTTGGTAGAATAATCCGATTGCCAGGTAATTTTTTTCTTCATTCTCTTCTGTTCCAGGGTCAATTACACTCCATGCTTTATGAATTCTGAGTACTACTTTCATCCTTAGTGCCCACACAGTATAATTAGTGGAAGTAAGCATCAGACATGCTACTCAGGTTGTCCCAACCTCCTTCACTCTCACCGGAGGAGCCCCTGCACCATCTTCTACGTCTGACATGATGATCAGGTAACAAACTCGATTTCATAGCCCTCGATTCCTTGGCTCTGATACCAATTAAAGATTGGAATATGTAAACACGATTGTTTTAATCAAAATAACTCTTTGATTATATGAGAAACTCTCTCAAAACTCACGATATTACAATGTTTTCCAATGATCCTAACTCGACCTAAAACAATGTATATATACTCCTAACTACCGATTTGTAATTAGATTACAATTAGGAAACTAGAAACCTACTTGTTTATGATTTCCTAAAAACTAGGTTGCTATTACTTGGTCTCTAAGTCCTACTTGACTTAGGATTCCAACATGTCTTTCCTCTTTGATGGTAACCGTAATTGGTGAAACGTCATATAATAAGTAAACAGATGCATAATCACATGAAAGAAACTGAATTTTAAGATCTCACACATAATGGTGTAAAAAGATGTTGGGGTATGAAGTCTTGTCCAACATGAAGCATTTAGATCACAATGGTGCACTTGGGGTTCATGGAGCATGTGAAAAATGAACGGATCATCTGAGAAAGGAATGGATAGTCTAACAAAGGAATGGATCAAGTGCCAAAGGAACAAATCATATAGAAGGGGGTTTGGAGCACCTGGAAGAGGTTTAGAGTACTTGGGAGTGATATGGCGCAACAAGGGAACCTTGTTGCGCCATCTACTGAAGACTTGGGCCAAGAAGGATGTTGTCGCGCCAATGACACTCCTTGCGCCAAGATACTCCCTCTTGCGTCATGGGGTATCCCTCTTGCGCTATGGGGTACTCCTGTTGTGTCATGGAGTATGATGTTATTCTAAGCATTACCTTGTTGCGCTAAGATGGCGATGTTTCTCCAACCTAGATGTTCTTGTGCCACACTTGATGCCTCTTGCGCCATCCATATTCCTGTTGCGCCATGATGGCGCAAGACGGACCATTTTGGTCCTTAATGAGCCAAGTATGCTATGATGTCCTTTACGATGCTCAAGATGGAAGAATGTTCCAGAAGATGTTGCATGGTGGAATATGATTAGTTTTCACCATTCATTGGCCAATAGGCTTGGCCCATTAGGGTTTCAGGTTTGATTCCTCAAGTATAAATAGGTTCATACCCCTATCATTGTAAATTGCTAGATATTTGTGAGAGCTCAAAGTGAGATATATTTTTGAGTGCTTGTAATTGTTCCAGAAAGTTAATAAAATCCTCTCTCTCTCTCTCACTCTCTCTCTCTCTCTCTCTCTCTCTCCCGTGGACGTAGGTCACCTTGACCGAACCACATTAAATATCATGTTGTTTTGACTTACTTTTTTCAGAAGTTTTGTCGGTTTACCGAAGTTTGTGTTTTTAATATTTGTCTAAAGTGCTTAACTTGTTTTGTTGTCACCCAACAAATTGGTATCAAAGCTATGGCTGAATACGGGAGAGTTAAGATCGATAAGTACCGTGTAACACCCATAAAATTCGAGCCAAATTAAAACATTTTATTTCATTCAAAAACCATTAAGTTCATACATTCATTTTCAAAATAGTTTAAACATCAGAGTATTCCCCAGAACCATATAACATAAATCATAAAACATGAGGAGCGGTACGATCACGCCTTCGCCTTGCCACGTTCTCCTGAAGAACCTGAAACAAAACACTGAACTGTAAGCCCGAAGCTTAGTGAGTTACCCCCAAAATACCAACCACACATAAACATACTCATAACATATCGCAAATAGAACAGCCATGCACATCGGGTCTACTGTGGGACTGGTCCGCCGCACCGGGCCTTCAATCCACTTGGTCCACCCTCCGAGTCTAGCCATGTATATCGAGTCTACAGTGTGATTGGTCCGCCCGCACTGGCCTTCAATCCACCTAGTCCACTCTCTGAGTCTACAGTATGACTGGTCCGCCCGCACCGGGCCTTCGGTCGGCCTGGTCCACTCTTTAAGCCTCGACACGTCTGGTCCGCCCTCTTGGGGCCTTCAGCCTATCCGGACCGCTCGCTGGGCCTTCGGAATATCCGGTCCGCCCTGGGTATGTTGGCCTACAACACAAAGTAGGACCCACCTCAACCCAACCCTCGTCAACAACCATGTGCACATAAAACAATTAATCACATAACAAATCCTTAACCAGACAGACAGTCTAACAGATCACATGGCATATCAACATCCTAACCAGGATTCCGACCTAACCGGTCACTAGCATAACATTACCCTATATAACGGGTACCGAACTTAACCAGGTCACTAACATAACATTATCCTAAATACCAGGATGCAGATCTAGCAAAGCAATAACATAACAACAATACCCGGATTTCCATCCGATAAAAGGGTCGGCCTTGGTGCCGTAGACCCTGTCGATATAGTGAGGATAACTCACCTGCAATTGCCGACAGAAGAGATAAGACCAAGCTGCTCCGACCACCGACACGAACTTCACCTCAGAACACTACCAAAGAACCAATTCCATAAATACCAGAATTACCAAATTACCCTTGGAAGTCAAACCGGTCAAAGTCAAAGTCCTTAGACAAAGTCAACCTTCCTGGTTGAATTCTACTCGCCGAGTCACCCCGTCGACTCGCCGAGCTCCCACGCCCAGAAAACTCTCATATCACAACTTAACTCGCCGAGTCGCCCCAAGACTCGCCGAGTCCAATGATCTCTGAGTCCCATCCTGACCACCTCACCGAGTCGCCAATCGACTCACTAATCCAAAGCTTTAACCCAAAAGAGATTGGGTTCTGGGACCATACTCGCCGAGTCTAAGAACAGACTCGTCGAGTCCAAGGCAATCTTCAATAGACTCGCCGAGTTGTTCTTCAAGACTCGCCGAGTCCATGTGACTCGCCGAGTCTCTCCAGTTCTCAACCCATTCAGAAGTTATTCGAGCCATGCAGAGGCTCAGATCCATAGATCCACCCTTCTACAATCTAACCCTCACATAAAGTTGCAAACTTTACGTGAAACCATGGAGATTTGGGCCCAAAACACACTAGGGCTTGGGTTTTGGACAAAGAGGCTTCACCAACCACTCAAAGACTGAAACTTTATGATATTATGGACCATAACAAGCCTAGATCTGAAGTAGCAACCTCAGATCTAAGCCTCTAACTCGAAATAGCTCTTAATCATACCAAAAATGCCCCAAATTTCAAATGATAATAGATCTAGATACTAACGAGCCCAAGCAACAAATTATTACCTCCAATATATGCTCCAACTGAAGTAGATCCCGGATCTACACCGCTCCTTTGAAGCAAGCCTTTAATTCCTCAAGCTCTTTCCCACCAATTTCCTCTTCCAAGCTCCAATCTCCTCAATAATGAAGTCTCACACGAAGGTTAGGGTTTCTACAACTCTCAGGGGGATTAGGAGGTTGGGTGAAGGACATAAAGTCCTTTAAATAGGGTGCAAACCCTAAGATTAGGGTTTTCTCATTCCAGCACCAACTCGTCGAGTCCAGCTTCCTACTCGGTGAGTTGATCACTTGATCCGCGATCCAAACCCGCTCCGATTCGGTGAGTAAGCGTACCTACTCGTCGAGTCCCTTCCTTTATTTACACTTAGCACCCTTCACTTCTTGTTCGAACCTGGGGATGCTACAATTCTCCCCCACTTAAATTAGGCTTCGTCCTCGAAGCCTGCGGCAACACAAACTTCCGGATGGTACTCCCACAATGCATCGGTGCAAATTCATCTCTTCCCTTGCAGGGTCCTGATAATCGCTTCAAGTCAGCCACCGACTTCCCTTTCCTGATAACAACACTCATCGACCAATTGCCACCAGAAGACATTACCTTACTTCCAACTTACACATTCATTCGCTACCTGCGAGAACTGGATACCATTCTAAACCACCGGGTCTTGACCCAGTATTAGCTTACTATCTTTCACCCAACTGGTGTCACCTTTATCAATCTGCATCGATGGAAACTCATCTCGTTCCCTCCCTGGATCAAATCCCTTACCGAGCTGACATGATGAAAGAATTTACAGCTTCCGAGCAACCCTTCTGATCACCTGGCTATAATGTTCATACACATCGCACCTGCCCTAAACAACCTCGGGCTGAAAAACCAGGCATGCTTACGATGGTCCAGCCATCCCTAGGATGGAACACCACTACATCTATAGCTCATGACCACAACCATACTTGGAACCAAGGATCTTGTCCTTGCGTCACCCTCAAACCCTTAGGTTCGACACAACGGGGTGCAACCTACTCACACCTCCCTATCACGATTCTAGGTCCTTGACCTCCGACTGTAATATCCTTATGCAGTCCTCAACACCAGTCCAGACTACTCCCGAGTCTGTTAACCTGCTGTCTCACCCTTCTTCGTCCCAATCTCTAATCTAGCACCACTATCATCCTCCTCTTCCAAGGAGACTAAAAACATGCCTGCGCATCATCCTACATTGCCATAACCTCAACGGGCATCCAACCCGTATGTGTTTCCATATATCTGGTACAATCCCAGTGCTTACTACCAGCAACTGAAGCACTTCCGATCATCCGTTTACACTACTGTTTTCCTTTCAGAGGACCCACACTCCTTCCGGAGCCATATACCTTTCCTTTCCAGGAAATCTACTCAATAACCCTTGCCACACCTGCAAGTGCCATTGTGCTAACCCCACTCTACACTATCTATGTAGAGCTACTGCTATTCTCGAACTCTCATATACTCCGAATCCGATCACATACTAACTAGGCCCACGCACGACCTCCAGCCAACTCCACCGCCATGATCAATACTTGGGGTCAGACCATATCGATTACCATTTTCTGACGACATATTCACTCATTCTCCTCGTACTGATCCACTAACACATACCGAGTCTTCAGCATGACTGGACCGCCTTTCTAGGCCTTCAACCTATCTGGGCCACTCTCAGAACCTTCAGCATGTCTGGACCGTTCCCCGAGCCTTCGGCCTGACTGGTACACCTCCCGACCTTCAGTCTATCCGGACCGCTCAAAACCGATGCACGTCGCCCTGAACCATTCTTCACGGGAGTCTCTCCCATACAGTCTGTTCTAGCCCTCTAGGGGTTCCAAACTCCCGCTCTGTTCCCGGAATCCTTTCTGTGACCCAAACTCGGGCCTCACATCGACCAACTACCTTCCCTAAGACCATGGTTATTTCCCTGCCCCACTTGTCGGGGAAAACCTAATTTAAGTAGGGGAGAATTGTAACATCTCGACGAGTTGGTGGGTCAACTCGGCAAGTTGACTTGGTTTTTCTTGATCTGTGCAGATTTATGGAGAACACTCGACAAGTTGGGTCAACTTGGACCGCTGGCTTTGACTTTCGATTTATGTCTTTGAACAAGTTTTTCCCGAAGGGTGTTTATGATAACCTGATTTGGATTGAAGGAAAATATGGGCTTAGGATAAGACCCATATGGGGTTGGGCCCAATTCGGAAAATTGGACCATTAGTAGGCCTTTATGGATCTTTTGGTTTTGAGCCTCATGGATTATAGCGTGGGACCTAATTGCTAATTGGGTGTGTTATTGGTTTTGATAGCTCGGAAGCTGTGACATCTCCATTTTCACGGCCAGAAAATATCGATTTTGTTTATGCTTTATAAAAATCAGAGTACCTCTTTTAATAAAAATGTTGCAGAATTTGTTCCCAGTAAAACATGATAAATACGTTATCAAAGCGCTTCCGAAGAAAAATATTTTTATTCATTTTTAAACATTTGGGATGTCATCGTCAATACAGAAACATAAGCATAAACAGAACTTACATTCATTATCACTAGTGATTTATATCTCCTTAATCTCTCAGTGTAATGTGACTTCATATCAACACCTGTGATATAAATAAACTGAGTGAGTCAAGTTGGGAAACTTGGTGAATACATAGGGATTTCAATCCCACAATGTTATACCATATATATAGTTTAAAACTCACAAAATATACAATTTCACCATATATATAAACAACTCTTATCCCACCCCGTCGATCCTCACAACGAGACTGTCCATACTCTCGGACCTAAGATTAGCTGTTTTACCTAATCCATACTCCCGGATCAGAAATGAACGACTTTACCTAATCCATACTCTCGGACTAGGGACGAATGACTAATCCATACTCTCGGATTAATGATGAATGATTATGCCTAATCCATACTCTCGGACTAGGGACAATGACTATGTCTAATCCATGCTCCCGGATCAATGACATATACTAAGGTTTTATTCTCTGAGTATAATTCACTCGTACTCGTAAGAAAACACTACCCAATATTCCTCATAATTAATTTAGGTTTACTCTTTATCCTAAATCAGCATATATAATCAGGTATGTTCTTTAACAAGTATCTTAGGCAACATCAAATAATTCGCACATAAACATATATTTAATACTTCAATCGATACTTGTATTAAAATCATGTTCATGAAAGGGACTATGCACTCACACATAAACTCTTTAACAAATATTTAACTCTTTAACATATATTTAATACTATAATTAATACTTGTATTAAAATCATGTTCATGAAAGAGACTATGCACTCACTTGAAAAAGGTGGCGATTCCGAACTCAGACAACGCTTCGCTTCTTAAAAATAATTTCCTTCGACGAAACCTAGTATTATTACCACTAGAGTTCGGTCTATTATTTGTCGAGACTAATTAATAGTCTAGCTATTATTATTATTATATAAGCGTTAAACAATACTTATATAACCCATAATAATAGCCCAAATACTTATTATAAGTTCCTAATAACGGTACTATAATTAAATAAACGATATATTAAAAATAGCGTAGGCGTAGCTCACTTACAGCGGGTTTTATAGAAAACCGGGCTTTGCTTGGAGCAGCGTTCCCGAGCCGAAAAGCTCTTCCTCTCAGAGCCGGTGAGCACTCCGGGGCTTCCGCCTCGTGCTAGGGAGGTTCCCTAGGCTTTTCGGGGGGTTTCGGGGCTAGAGAGAAGTTCTAGAGAGAGAGAGAGAGTAAAGAGAAGAAATAATGGGAAAGGTGTGAAGAAAATGAGGGTGTGAGAGGTTCTATTTATAGGGTGAAAAATGGTTGAACTTTGTGCCACATGTCACCATCTAGTGGCAAGACTTGGGGAGAAAGCAATGACCAAGATTGTGCCACATCATCCATTTTCGCACAACACACTCACGACTTCTAAAATCCGTAACTTTCACATACAACCTCCGTTTTTTACGTTCTTTATATCCACGCGTAGGTAAAAATAAGATCTACAACTTTCATTTTGACTTCGTCGGCTAATTCTCAACCGATCTTAAATTTAACAATACGAGGAGATTCTACTGTTAATTATCCGCGTAAAATTCATAACTTCTAGATACGGACTCCGTTTTCGTCTATATTTTTACCGCTGAGTTCTTATTAATGAGATCTTCAACTTTCATTTAGGTCGCGTAGGCCAAAAACCTCTCGAACTAAAATTCGAGTTTCGGGTCGTGCACTGCTATGCCAAATCTTAGAAAATTCATAACTTCCTCATACAAAGTCAGATTTGGGCGTTCTTTTTTTGTATGTTCTCGGTTTAACATATACTACAACTTTTATTTGGATCGATAAGGCTAAAAAGTCATTTATCAAAAATTCACTATTTACGTCTCCCGGTGCCGTGCTGGTTTTGCCGTAAAACTTCGACGGACCATAACCTCTTCGTTATAACTCGGATTTCGGCGTTCTCTATATGTACGGAACCCTTGAGACATATTATAAAACTTGGTTAAGATTATTTATTCTAAATAATCTTTTGTCGAAAAGTCATTTTCGACCCCTATTATCTCTAAATTGACTAGCCCGGATCTACGGGCGTTTGCATTCGTGGTGAGTTTTCCTCACTATACTTTCGGGTCGAAGGCACCAAGGCCGACCCTTTGGTTGATAGCCTGATATTGTTGGTATGCAGAATATGGAATAGATATGCATGCTAGTCTAGTTATGTTGGTCTTGATATGTTAGTCTGGTAGATCTGTAGGACTACCTATGATATTGTCTGTTAATCTGTATATGATATTATCTGTTATATGTCGACATATTGTGCGGGTTAGGTTGAGGTTGTACTGCTTTGTGTTGTAGCCAACAAACCAAAGAGTATGCCATATATGAGCTGAGGGCCAGGGAGGGCATGCCAGACTCATACTGAGGACTCATTAGCATTCTATACGTGAGTTGAGGGCCAGGGAGGGCATGCCATACTCATACTGAGGGCTCATTGGCATTCCAGATACGAGCTGAGGACCAGGTGGTATGCCAGACTCGTACTGAGGGCTACTCATTGGTATTCCAGTCCAATGACTGAGGGAGTAAGCCAGTCATAAGTTGTGGGCCCAAGGGCAAGCTAGACTTATGTTGTGGGCTCCAGAGCAAGCCAAATATGAGTTGTGGGCATGATAGGCAAACCAGATTTATACTGTGGGCTCAAGGGGTAATCCAGTCTTTTAGTTATGGACCTAATATATGTTGTTATTTGTATATTTTATTTGTATGGGTGTTGGTATTTTGGGGAAACTCACTAAGCTTCGTGCTTATAGTTTTGGTTTATGGTTTCAGGTACTTCAGTGGATCATGGCAAGGTGAAGGCGTGACCGTACACATCCTCACGTTTTGGACTTATGAATTATGGGAAACTCTGATAATGTGAATGATTTGAAAACTATGTTAAAAGAGATTCTGATTTTTAAATAATATTTTGGGAACAATGGTTTTTGTAAACACTTTTATAGAAAAATGGTTGTTTTGAAAATTTTAAATTTTATGAAAATTTTGGGATGTGACACAAATGGTCAAATGATGAAATGGTCGTTGCTTGTGCATGTTGTGAACTTATTGGTACATCTCTATAATTTCTTTATGAAAATGTGAAAATATGATGTATTTATGTTTGTAATCAGAAGTATGCCGGTAAAAATGTGATGTATTTATGCTCTTTGAAATTACACTTTGTTGGGTCAAAATTATGGTTTATACTTTGCTTTTCTAGGCAATTTTATTTTTTTGTAATGTTTTATGAGTTTACAGCTATGTTTACGGCCGTGAACCTGTTCATGGTCCATGTCTCATATATATAGGGTGAGGAGTGCATATGAGTGTATGGAAGGAGCTTAAGTGTGTGAAATTCAAGATGTTTTAGAGAGAGAAAGTTAGAGAGAAGAGAGGAGCTTTAGTGTGTGTGAATCTTGTATCTGGATCATCATTCTAATCAATTCATACAAGATTCATCATCATCTTCTTCTCCTTATTCTCTATTTTGATCTGGCATCATCCGTTTGATTGGGATTTCGCACCATCAAACGGATCTGATTGATACAAGAAGATTGGAGACTTACAAGTGGTATCAGAGCTTGGATTGTATCAGTATATTTTGTCAAATCTGGAGCTTATTTGATCTTTTTTTGGAAGGATTCTTGCGTTTTTGGATAGATCTTGGCAAAATAAGGGGGTTTGTTCTTTGCGTTTTTCATAAAAATGGGTTTTTGATCGAGTTTTGGAGCTAAAAACGAAAAAACGTTGTTTTTGGTTGTAACCAGCGAGGGGGTGACGACGTGTACGGCCAACAACTAGGGTTTCCGAGGAGTTTACAGTCCAAGGTCTCGCGGGTTTACAGTCCGAAGTTCACGGCCTGCATCGCATGTATACGGCCGGAGTTTGGCCTCGGAGTTTACGACTTGCTCATTTGCGGTTAGGCCTGGCAATCATGTCGTGTTCGGGTTGGCATGTCGCGGGTTGGCAGGTTGGCGGGTCAAATTATGCCAACCCAAACACGAACCATTTAAATATACAGGTCACGGGTTGGCGGGTCACAAGTTTGTGGGTTTGGAACATAAACCCATATATGACCCGCCAACCCATTTATTTATACGGGTTCACATGTTGGCGGGTTCGTGGGTCAGATTTGGGTTTGTGGGTCAGATTCCATAAATAAATTTGACAATTAAACATGAATAAATTCTTGATGGTTGATGCAAATATATCCGAATTTTCGACACTAAAGTCTTAAACATCCAATGAAAATTAAAAATATTCACAGAAACATGTTCAAAATAAACATTAATATAAACATAGATAATTCAAGTGTTAAAGTAATAGTCACAGTTCCCTTTTTTTCTCCCAAAAAACAAATGCAATTCTCCAACATGATTTTGATACCTGATTTCAATCATAGAGTAACAGAGGAGAGAGTGAGACTGTGGGAGACTGGAAGTATGGAAGAGGGAGATACGCTCATACACGATTTGATTTTGAGATTATTATTTAGGGCAAATGGGCAAAACGGTTACATACTTAGCCTTACAGGTTACGACTTACGACATTAGGTCATTCACCACGAGTCAAAATGTCAAAACAGTTAAATGGTCTATGAATCAATGGTATATATTATATAATACTTATTCAATATTAATATTTGATACATAAATACATATAAAAATAAAATAAATTTTTTTATTAAAAATATAAACGGGTTGACGGGTCGACCCGTTTATTTTTTGAGAAACCCATATATGACCCGTTTAATAAACGGGTCGGGTTGGCAAACCTATTTATTTCGTGAACCAAATTTTGTATTTTTGTCACTTTTAACCCCAAAATCAATTCTTTTTTTTTTTAAATTACTTTTTTCAACCCAAAAATTTTAGTTTTTAATTTTTGATTTTTTACTTAAAATTTTGACTTTGACTTTCAAGTTTTACATTTGACTTTAAACTTTGACTTTTTCGTTTGACTTTCAAAATTTCAAATTTAGCTTTTCGGTTTGACTTTTAAGTTTGACTCTTAAGTTCGACTTTTTAAGTTTGACTTTTTTAATTTGACTTTTAAGGTTGACTTTTGAGTTTTTAGTCAAAGGGAATTTTTGGTAAACAATGAGTTCTTCAAGCGTTTCGGTCAATGAAGTTTTATGTACTCCATCTTGTGAAGCAACGATTAAATTTCTTCGTGAACATAATGATTTGCTAAAAAGGGAAGTCGAGGACCTAAAATATGAAAGGTATCAACTTAGTAAAGGACAGAAACCCCTAAAGGCTGAATTAGAAGCAAAAACCAAAGACTTTAGAAAACTTCAGAAAGAGTATAGCAATAAGAGTGCGTGTTATAGATATGTGACTGAACAACTTACTGAGGTAACTGCTGAGCTTGACACATTGAAAAACAAATTTGAAAATGCATATTTTACTTTTAGAAAATTTGACGTGTCAAGTGAAGTGGTTGCATCCATGATAGAACATAATTTGCAATTCAAAGAGAATCAACAAAAGGGTTTAGGATATGACAAAGTGCCTCCTCCTTATAATCATAATTATCAGTATAACCCTTTGACAAAAGAGGAAATGGACAGAGAGGCACATCTCAAATATGGCAAACAAACTGGATTTGTGTCAGGAGGTATTCAGGTTGAAAATACTAATGTTTCTACTTCCCATGCAGATCAATCTTTAAGTCAATCCAAACATGAAGTTGAAGGAAGTGTGTCTGATAATAAAATTGTGTCAAAGTCTGATGACTTAAATTTTTTTAATATATTTGATGATATCTTTGATAATTTGGCCGTGGTTGTGCCAGAAAGTGTTGAGTTGAGCGATTCTAATGCTTCTACTTCTTGTGTAGGTAAAGTAATGGAATATCAGAACAAGGAGAAAACCATTGAAAAATCCAATGACTCCTTGAACTTTGACTCTGTTGCTTCTAATTCTATTACTCCGAACAAGCCTGCTGTTGAGAAATACAGGCCACCAAAACAAGTGAAACAGAGTGCTTGCTGTAATTGTGCTTGTAGGAACAACAAGAGACAAGGCATGGATACGCCACCAGGGGCAGGAAGAAACAACTTCCCAGTGAAGAAAAAGACATGTTTTCACTATGGAACACCTAGACACATTGCCAGAAATTGTCCTAACCGTGCATACATTCCTTACTACGCACAAGGCTGGTAGAACGAGCAAAGGGGGAGATCCTACAAAAGACATCATTCGAACCCACAAGGCTAAGAATCAAACCCACAAGGCCAAAAATCCAACTCCCAAGAACAAGAAGGGAATGCCGACCAAGAAGTCCTATACAAGAGATGCTCCTGTGAAGCCAAAATAAAAGTCATCTCGACGATCGGCTTCAAATTCAAAAGCAAGCGATAAGGCACCCAACAAATCGAAAAAGAAATGGGTTAAACCCGACTACAGATGGGTTCCGAAGGTTCACTCTCCCAAATCTCCTAATGCTTCTAATATTTCTACATCTTCTGTTTGTGATAAGTATGACATGTCACGGGAGAAAGTACCTTGCAAAGATGACAAAGGTCGACCCAGTTTCAAAATGGACTGGGTTCCAAAGACCAACTGATCCTGCTCTGTGTCGGAACAATTATGGAGGTATATCACCAGACTTCAGTTTGTTGATAGTGGTTGTTCCTTGCACTTGCTAGGAGGCAACTCTCAACTGTACAACACTTAAAACATTGTTTAAGAGTATGTGTCCTTTACGGGAAAGGAAGGAAGGAGAGGATCACACATGGGGTTTGTGCTTAACAATGTGAAGAGTTTTCGGGTCTGTTCTGAGTTTATGTGTGCTATTCTCAGACCTTCTGGATGCAAATTCAATCGGTGACTTACGGTTTGCGCTTTCTTCTCTATACTCCTGAGCTTATCTTAAACTGATTCGTTTTGAAGACAGTTTTTTATTTCCTTAGATTTCTTTCTTTAGTAGGTTGTTTTGGGAAGTGATATAATAATGTGATAACAGACAATCTGAATCTGTGTAAGGTGCCAAAGTCGAATTGTTTGTGCTCTGTGTTCGATGCGTTAGTAGGCACAAAGGGTTTTAAAACGGACTTCACTAGGATCAGATGAACTTAAGGAGTTTAGAGACTTGACAAATCTTGACCTAGATAGTTCCATTTATTCTGACAATACGATGTTTGGGTAGGTTGAGCAGAGAGATATACATGAGAATCTGCGGATACACTAAATGATCTGTATCTATAACCGTGGATTAACTTTCCTTGATGTGCGGACTTTGTCCTTAATTCCAGTATTGACGGGGCGACTGGGGAATTCCGATAAATTAGGTATGTAGAAAGTTATTTTCTTTCTTTCTTAATGTCAGTCATATGTTACCTCATCTGTGTGATCGAAAGATCCGACCTGGACTATAACATATGCAACTTTGTCTCTCTGTATCTTCCTCTATGCTGTTCTTTCTACCTGTGAGCCATATGTTGTCTCCTTTGCATGACTAATAATTCGACCTGGTACACAGCATATGCAACCTTCAACTTCTCAATCCCTCTAAACTCTAGTTAGTCATATGTTTTCACTCTCTGTGTGATAGGGGTGAGCAAATCCGAACCAAGAAACCGAGAAACCGACAAAAACCGACGAAACCGAAACCGGAAAAACCGAAACCGAATCAAAACCGACGGTGTGGGTTTTAAATTTGTAAAAACCGACTTTCCGGGTTCGGTTTCGGTTTTTACCCCAGAAACCGACCCAACAACCCAAGAAACCGACCCCTCTTTAAAACCGAGAAACCGACCCAGCAAACCCGATGCTTTTTACTGATTATTTTATGTTTATATATATATATATATATATATATATATACACACACACACACTAATGTTTTATACTTTTTACTGATTATTTTATGTTTATATATATATATATATATATACACACACACACACTAATGTTTTATGCTTTTTACTTATTATTTTATGTTTATTACTCAATAATCATTGATCAATACAAATGTTTTTTGGTTTGTAGATGAATGGGGAATTGGTGAACAGATTTACATGGATGTGAATTGAAGATTTATGTTTTCGTGTTTTGGACTTTTGGTTGTAATCGACTATTTGACTATTCCAGACTTTATGTTTTAGTTTGATTGTGTGTTTGGTTGTAATCGTCTAATCGAAAATTTCAGACTTTATGTTTTAGTTTGATTGTGTGTTTGGTTGTAATAGACAATTTGGTTGTAAAACTCATGTTTTTTGAAGTATTTAACTTCAATTAGGTGTTTTTTTTTTAATTATTTAACTAATTGTTACATTTCTTGAAAATGGGTTCAAACCCAAAACCCATGGGTTTAAACCCAGAAACCGTAAGTGTATGGGTTGAACCCAAGAAACCGAGAAACCGCCCAAACCGATATCAGAAACCGAGAAACCGAACCGACCAAAAACCGACCCTATTGGGTTCTGAAAACCAGAAACCGATCATTTACGGATTGGGTTGGGTTAGGGTCCAAAACCGACCCAAACCGACCCATGCACAACCCTACTGTGTGATTGGAAGAGATCTAACCTTAGTGTACAACACATGCATTCTAAATCTGACTTCTTCCTTAATAACTGTCTGCTCATCTGAAGTAAGGAGTATTCTGGAAGTCCTTGATTATTAGGGTATATTAGAAAGTGGGAAACACGTTATAATATATCTAAAATTGAACCATTTAATAGGTTGTCTGTAGATCTTGTTGCTTAATTTAAGTGGACAACAATATCCTTATTCGTCGTCAGCTAAATGTTCATTTAGGAATATATATCATAATGACTTGTCACCAATAAACTGTCCAAATTGTCAACATCCTTTGTGTTTAAGTGGACCACAATACCAATGATTGACCAAATCTAGACATGCAGGCGTGTGCTGATAAACGATATTGGATTGCTTAAAAACTTTGATCCCAAATCACTCTTAAAGTTAGCTATTATTTTTGTTTTTTTTTTTTATTTTTTTAAATTTGTTCATAGTTCTTCTATATGCACAAATTTATGGGGATAATTAAAAAAATTCAAAAATCAAACAAAAATCAGAAAATGAAAAATCCAAAAATAATGTTATTTCTGTTTTATTTCTTGTTAAAAAAAATCCAAAAATATTTTTGTTTCTGTTTTAATTTCAGAAAATATAAAAAATCCAAAAATATTTTTGTTTCCGTTTTTGTGTGCTAAATTTTCTTTTTAAGTTTTGTTTTGTCATGAAAAGTGAATTCAGATGTAAATGAAACTTATGGAGACTGTATCGAGAGTTTCTGAGCCAAGGTTTCGCCTGTGATCATCGAAGAATTCTCATTCGAAGGAACAATAAATGAAGACTATTCTATCAACATTCAATCTTTCAACCCTAGAAGAAAGGTCAAGAAATTGAAGATTATGTGACAGATTGCATTGAAGCCTCCTTAATCAGTCTGATGCTATCTTCTACCTGCTAAAGTGATCTAGAAGATTCGTTCTCTCTGTTCTCTCTGAAGATTCTCAAGCTGAAAGCGCTATCTTTCAAGAATCTTATCATGAAGCCTCCTCACCTAATGTGCATTCAATGTCAAATTTTGAAGATAAGACCAACCGCTCAAGATGAAGTCATTCATTGAAGATTCATCAAGTTCATCTTGAAGTTGTGAAGAATTTGAAGATTAATGTTGAAGCCAAACTCCCAATGAAGATTAACAAGAAAAGTTAGCTACTTTTAAGGGGGAGCTTGTTGGGTCAATTAGAAAAGAAAGTTATAAACCAAGGGGGAGTTTGTTGGGCCAATTAGAAAAGAAAGCTATAACCAAGGGGGAGATTGTTGGGTCAAAATTATGGTTTATACTTTGCTTTTCTAGGCAATTGTATATTTCTAGTAGTGTTTTATGAGTTTACGACTATGTTTACGGCCTTGAACCTGTTCACGGACCATGTCTCATATATATAGGGTGAGGAGTGCATATGAGTGTATGGATTAGGAGCTTAAGTGTGTGAAATCCAAGGTGTTTTAGAGAGAGAAATTTAGAGAGAAAAGAGGAGCTTTAATGTGTGTTAGTGTGTGTGAATCTTGTATCTGGATCTTCATTCTAATCAATTCATACAAGATTCATCATCTTCTTCTTCTCCTTCTTCTTTATTTTGATCTGGCATCATCCGTTTGATTGAGATTCCGCACCATTAAACGGATCTAATTGATACACAAGAAGACTGGGGACTTACACACTTGTATTTTTGGAGTAGGTAAAGTAAAGGCAAATAAGAGCCAAGAGAATGTTGTTCTAGGTGTTGAATCAAGATTTTGTGAAGGAACTCCAAATCAAGAGCAATTTGAAGCAACTCACAAGGATATTATTTAGTAAAAACAATATAATTTTAATGTTAATTTATTTAATTTGTAAATAGTATTTAATAGTATTAAATGTTTTTATAAAAACTATAATGAATTTTATTTCAATGTTATAAGAATGGAATTATTAAAATTTTGGTGTTGAAAAACTATTTTAATTTTGTAAAATTAGTTTATTTAAATTTCAATTTATTATAGTAGCTTGCAGATGTTAAAAAACAAACAAAGTTCTTATTATAAGCTGCAGCCGTTTGATCCACCTCTTCTGCTTTAGAGAGTTTAGAGGTGGTCCGCAGACTTCATAAATTTTCATATCGAAAATTAAACAACACCTTAATCTACTCTAATAAATGATTTATTATTATTATTATTATTATTATTATTATTATTATTATTATTATTATTATTTGCATATGTCACATTCTCATTCAATTTGCCATATGTCATTTTGTGGTTATTGTGAATTAATTTCTTTTTCACATGTCATTTTATGAATTTTTCTATTTTAATAAATTCCACATAATATTTTAATGTAATAATTACAATAAATGTAGTAATAAATGAATATCAATTTCATTAATGGACTTACCTTTTTATTTCAAACTTCTCAAATTAAAGCTAATTAGTTTATTTTGTTTATTTATTTAAATTTAAAGATAAAAAATCAATTTAATAATTCATTATTTTTCTTATTTTCTTATAAATCCAAAGTTTTTAAATATTTAGACCTATATATATATATATATATATATATATATATATATATATATATATATATAATACATGAGTCTTACACCTACTATTTAACAAATACCTTTTTAACTTATTACCTTTTTAAAAACCAATAAACTAATAAGAAAATACATCATAAATGTTCCATGTGGTTTTCTCAAATCTTAAGTTTAGTCCCCGTGGTTTAAAAACATAATAAATGGTCATTATGATTTCAAAACTTTTGACGATTGGTCTTTATTACTAACTCTGTTAAGTTTAGTCCGTTAACTGAAGGGCGTTTTCGTCATTTCACTACACAGAGGCCATTTATGATGTTTTCTCTTATTTAAAAAAATATGCAAGTGGGGTCCCACCCTCTCTCTCTCTCAACAAAGAAAAAAAAATCAAGAACACATATATACTAACATACTTGAATTTTTTTTGGGTTTCTTTTGAAGATACACAATCATACTTACGAATCTGAAACATTTAAGGGACTATAAAAATAAAAAATCGAATATGAATCGTTTTTGAAACAAAAAAACCTAGAAATCGATTCTGGGGTCGATTTATTTATATGTGTTCATCCCTATAAATTGATTTGTTTGTATGTGGGTTTTTTTTTTTTTTTTTTTTTTTTTTTTTTTTTTTTTTTTGAAATCGAGTTCTAGAAATATATGTGATATGTGCATATCTATACACATAATTTGATAACATATCTTAATGCTTTAATTACTTTTATGCCCTTATTTGAACAAAAGATACTTAATTTGTTATGAATTATGTTGTAGGGACCAAAAAACATGTTTGGAGCAAAAAGGAAGCTGGAAGCTGGATGTTTGAAGTTGAAAATTTGAACCAAAGCTCTAAAATGAAGAAAATATACCCCTACCACGTCGTGGTGAATGCACCAAGGCGTGACAACTTGAAGAATCCCGATAATCTTAGAAGACTTGGAGAATATGGGATAAACATGATGACCATGGCGTGGAGTATCTACCACGACGTGGTGCTCTAATTTCGGGAAAGTAAAAATAGATCATTCAAACCACCGAATTGGAACTTTTTGCTCGGGAGAATTCGATACTTTTAGAGGCAAAACATTGGAATTAAGGCTTGGGAAGCAATAATTTCATTCACAACCTTGGAAGAAGGAGCATTAAGGCAATTGAACTTACATTTCAATTTTTCATTCGGTTCAGCTATGTCTTTTATTATGAATTTCATTTTTGTGACTTTGTTTGCTGAAATCATGAGCTAAATACTCATGACTTTCGTTTAGCTTATGATGAGTTGACTAATTGTGGTTGATTTTATGATTTGAATTTAGAGATCTTGTTATTTGTTGATTTAGCTTATTAAAGAACCTCAAGTACTTTTGATAACTATTTTTCTCTACTTATTGCTGAAATTGATTAAGTTAGTATGACCATCTCTTTTAGTTAAATTTGAATCTTATGATCTTGTGATTTGCAAAATTGTAGGACTAGAGTTTTGAACAAAACATTGGGTTAAGTAGAAAAGTGGGTAAAAGAGTATAGGAGCTAATATATGACGACAAATCATGTATTGAATTGAATCAATAAACCAAATTGGTCAATTAATCATAAGTCTAATCAATTCGAACTGAACATTAGTGAACTTGTAAGTTTGTCCGCCTGATCACCGAATAAATAAGCTAGTTTGCTAAAGGATTAAATTGGTGAATACTAATTTGGTCATCTTAGGAATCGGTAACTAGAGAAACTAAACCCATTGCACTTCCATAAATCAACCATAATAGCAACTAAATCCGAAGCTAAACGAAAGTCTCTTACTCACCCTTGGTTAATTCATACTTGTTTACTTGCTTTAGTTTAGTGTTAGCTTAATTAAGTGAATTTTTAGCTAGCTTGATAAATTAAGTATATAGTCTTGCAAAACTAGGAAAAGAAAACCTTTTCTTAATTAATTAGTAATTAGTTAATAGTAAAATAAAGTAGTTTAAACACCGTTCTTTGAGTTCGACACTCGTTCTTACCATTGCTATACTATTGCACGATTAGGTACATTGTCTAGTGAAGGAAATAGCTTTTATAAATTAAAACTTGGATAAAAATATAAACACATTAAATACACATCAATATGCCTGAATCGAATGATTTTAGTCTTGAGTTCTTGAGTTTTAGAAACGAAATAGTAGATCAAATTCTGATTCAACATATGAGGAGGAACATAAACACACAACATATAATCATAACCGATTATCAATGAACTGCGTTTCTGTGCTCCCTTGTTGATGCTGAAAAACGATCCAGACCTTCCTCTCCATCAATCCTCTCTTTCCTCCAAACCGACGTTGCTGCCTTTACTGTCCAGTGAAACCATTGTCGCCATAGGTGACACTGCTCTGAACATCAGATCGTCGGCCCTCTACCACATTCCATCCGCATTCGAGTGGGTCGTTTTTTTTTTTGTTCAGATGTTTAAGCAATAGATCCATGACAACGTCTTCTGTTTTGAATATCCTTAACCTTGATATGTGTGTTCTTCTCCTTTATTCTCCTCATCAGATCTGCATCTTCACACACGAAGAGAGCAAAAGAGAGTGTGGGTTGATTAAATTCTTAATATATATTTTTTCGAGTTGCAATTTGATGATAAGATTAATCGAAGAACAGGGAAGATGGAGATAATGGGTCTCGATGGTGGTGATTTTCATGGATGAACCATTTTGGGGCTAAAGCTATTTCTTAGGGTATGTTTTCTTTTGGATCGACTTGTATTAAGTAAACAACATGGATAAAGCATGTAATGACTGTTCTCAATGAAGCACATCGTCAAAAAATCCATTGAACAAAATCCAAGCAGACAATCCATACCCTTGAATTAGTTGGGAAAGAAGATGGATTCGGGGTGGTTTTTTGACTTTTTGGAGAGAGACCCTTTACTTATTATTTATTTATTTTTTAAATAAGAGAAAACATCGTAAATGGTCCCCATGATTTGGAAATGGCGAAAATATCCTTCAGTTAACAAACAAAATTAATAAAATTAGCAATAAAGACTAATCGTAAAAAATTTTGAAAACACAAAAACCATATATGATATTTTTAAACCACTGCCATTAAACTTAAGATTTGAAAAAAAACACAAAGCCATTTATGAATTAAAAAAAAAAAAAAGACTCATGGTCGTGTAAAAAAAAGAAGAAAGAAATTAGTAACGAGTATATGAAGCTTCATGGTCGATGGATAAGTTATGAAAGACAGTGCCCTAACTCCAACAGAGGCTACGATTTGCTGAAAAGATCATAAACAACAACAACATTAACGAACGAGCTCACAACGACGATAACAGTAGGACAACAGGTATGAGGAGAGCATATACAAGCTATTTGGGTTTGCTCCTTATTTCGATATTAGCAGGCACCTGTTTGTGAAAATGCCTCGGAGAGATAACGTGATATTATTTTCTATCTATTTCTACACAGGTGAACTAAGTTTTTAATACCTACTTCGCTGCTAATTATCGTTCTTTTGAGTTGCAAGCAAGGGGCGTTTAGTAGATATGAGTTGGTCCTGTAGTAACTATCTTTGCTTGTCGAGCTCAACCTCTAGCTCTGTCGTCAATTCCAACGAACTTACCAGGTTTACCAGATGCAAGCTGTCTTGTGAGGTGAGATTAATGTATTCTTTACGTTTCTTCTAGTTCTATATATATAAGTGAAGGGTTAACGTCTTTGGAATCCGTAATTATCTTAATACATCATCTTCGTCTCCTGAACCTTTTAAAAGCTTGTATCTGATCCAAATTGAGTTGTTTATATTGGTTTCATGATTGTCTTCTATACTCCCTCTGTTCGACAGACATTATGCTTTTATCTTCAAACAATCAAAAGGACTGCACATTCTCCAACAAGTCCAAGTTATATTATACTCATGAAAGCTTTGTAAATCGTATTTTGTCCAACTTTTGAATTAAATTATCCATAGAAAAAACCTGTCTAATAACTTTTTTAATTCTTCCATTTCTTGGCAGTATGAAGAACAAAGAAGGAAACATCATGACCTAAAGAAACCAATAAACATTTTTGCTTACAACGGCTTGAAATCTCCATCTTATAAACTCGTAAGTTGCTTAAGTTTATGTATTACTCTAAATATATCCCCATTTGGTTATCCTGTTCATCTTTACTGGATTCATTCAGGACAAACTCCAAAAAAGGAAAGACCATGTCTTAAAGAAGCCAAAAAACATTTCTGCTTACTACAGCTTGAAACCTCCATCTTATAAATTGGTAATTCTCTTTGTTATCTTTTCTCTTTCCTCCCTTTTGTCTTTCCTATTTGTTACCCATCGATTTCATGTTCTACTTTTTGCAGGATGCTCTAGAGCCATATATGAGCAAGAGGACTCTTGAGGTGCATTGGGGAAAGCATCACCGTGGTTATGTGGAGATTTTGAACAAGTATCTATCCAAGAACGATGTATTGTATGGATACACAATGGATGAATTGATCAGAGTGACATATAACAGTGGAAATCCATTGCCAGAATTCAATGTTGCTGCTCAGGTTTGAACAACTCATGAGCTCTATTCCTGTTTTGGAAAATGTTTGGAATCATGATTTCTGTGGGATTTTGTAGGTCTGGAATCATGATTTCTTCTGGGAATCCATGCAACCAGGAGGTGGAAACTTACCAATATTGGGTCTAATGGAGCAGATTGAAAAGGATTTTGGTTCCTTTGCAGATTTCAGACAAGAGTTTATAGAAAGTGCCCTGACATTATTTGGGTCTGGCTGGGTTTGGCTTGTTTGTATGTTTCTTGTCATTTTAAATTGGTTTCTTGTTTAATTGAATAAGTTAGCATTGTATTTTTATAAGTTTATAGTTGCATCCAGTTTTGATTTGTATTGTTGTGGGGTCCCAATTTCAGTAAAGAGGAATGAGCAACGACTTGCAATAGCTACAACAACAAATGCTGTAACCCCTCTTGTGTGGGATGATATTGTAAGCATCTTTTCACTGTTTAACTTTTTTTTTTTCTTCCTTTTTCTCTTTATACTAATGGATTAATCTCTTGTACTTGCACAGCCTCTACTTAGTTTGGATATGTGGGAGGTAAGAACAACTCTCTCTCTCTCTCTCTCTCATACACACACACACACATTTTTTTTTCACACATACATGACTGCTGATAAAGTTCCACTTGTCCCAATAACTGCAATATTATATTGTACATGTAATTCAATGAAAGCGTTACCAATTAGTCAGATATCTAAAATATCCCACAAAGATGAGAAAATAGAGGAATTTTGTATGGTATGTTGTAGTATTCATTCTAATTTTTGTTTCTTCTGTTTTGCAGCATGCTTATTATCTGGATTACAAGGTACATACATACTCATTTTGATCCTGCAGCCATTCGTTTCCCATTTAACTCGGTCATTTATTTCTTATTTTATTTTATTTTGTGTGTTAACAGAACGACAGAGCCCGGTATGCTAATGTCTTCATGGACCATCTTGTGTCATGGAACGCGGTATTAGGCCGCATGGCTCGTGCCCAGGCCTTTGTGAATTTAGGAGAACCCAAGATTCCTGTTGCCTAACATCCCTCTTCTCTCCCTATCTCCTTTAGGTAGCAAGTTTTGCTAGTATTAATGTAACTTCTATTTTTGCAAAATGCTTGGTGAGTATTTTAGTTTTTGAGGCTAAATGCAGACCTGGATTTTAGGCATGAATGATTGCAAATACGGCATTGTATATGATTGAAATTGCAGTAAAAATCCTTGTAAGAACCCAAAATAGCAAATGATGGTATGGCGTGAATCAAGTTAAACAAACATGGAACGGTCAATCAGAGACAATGTAGGGAAAAGAACAATTTGAGAAAACAAATGTTAATCATCTTGAAGATTAGTATGGTTTGGGGCAAAATACATGTTTCTTTATTTTCTTATTAATCACTTTCTCCTTTCTCCTTCCCAATCACCATCTTCGACAGCCACTCCATCTATTTAACATAGCATATGGACGGTGAAGACTGAATGGACAAACGCTGATGGGTTTTGAAACCATGGGAACTATTGACATTAATTTCTCAAAAGTAATACTAAAACAGTAAAATTGTATAAATATGCAAACTACATTAAATAAATGTTGTAGCTGAACTAATGTCAAATAAGATAAAATTGCTTTCTTGGTTTTTGTGGTTGTATAGGCTTTTTCAATGGAGTCCATTTTTTTTTAACTCTCGTTGGCTACAGATAAAAAAAAATTATAACGATTTTTCGTCCCTTTGGTGGATGTCATTAAAATAGTGGGATGCCAGCCAAAATAACTCCAACTGCCCACCAAATGAAACACGTTCTTGTGGCACCATTTTAATGTTTCAGTATGTGTTGTGGTTGGATTTGTTCGTTCTTAATCGTATATAAAATAATAAATTTGCCCTCACTTTATATACTTATACCTAAAGTAACGACAAAAATGGTCCGTATGAATACGATATACTGATAATTACAAGTTTAGTTCTAAGAACAAGGAGAGTTAAATATTGGCAATGGCATGGATTAATATCTACTTACAACGTGGAAGAAATATTGTCGTCTCACGAGACCAAAAATGTAATTTAGTCTTTTTATTTATTTATTTATTTTAATTTTAATATACCTTTTTGCCAAGAGCGGGCCAGAGTTTAAACGCTGATAACGTGCCCTAGGCATTGCCTGGCGCCATTCCGTCCATCTCTACTCCCGCGCAAAGCAAAACACACCATCGCCATAGAAGCCAAAGAGATCCGTTCTCGAGAGTGTGAAAATGGCCGAAGTGATTTCGCCGATGGACATAGATGAAGCCAATCCGTCTCAAGGACCCAACGGGAACAAGGGCAAAGCTGTAGTCGCTTCCGGCGGCGCCCCACCAGCCCACAGCAAAGCCACTCCATGGGTCGAGAAGTTCAGGCCTCAATCTCTCGCCGACGTCGCCGCTCATCGTGACATAATCGATACCAGTATGCGACTTGTTTATTCTTTTCATTTAAAGGCTTCAATCTTGTCTTAAACTGTTTAAGGAATGAAAAATTTCCACTGGGGTTTTTTTGTCGAACAGTTGATAGGCTTACGAGTGAGAACAAAATGCCTCATTTGTTACTGTATGGACCACCGGGCACCGGCAAGACATCGACGATTCTTGCCGTAGCTAGAAAACTTTTCGGGGCGCAGATGCACAATATGGTTTTGGAGCTCAACGCTTCAGATGAACGTGGAATTGATGTGGTGAGGCAGCAGATACAGGATTTTGCCAGCACTCAGAGCTTCTCCTTTGGGTAATTCTTGCTCTGTGTTCACGTATTCACCAAATTTGCTCTTTCTTTTGGTCGTCAATAGTTTGTTGATTTTGGGGTGTTTCTTGATCTCATGTTCTTTTGTTTTTGCATCTCCTTCGTGTGTTGTTTATCAGTGCAAAAGCCTCGGTGAAGCTGGTTCTTCTGGATGAGGCGGATGCAATGACAAAAGATGCTCAATTTGCTCTTCGAAGAGGTAATATACACTGTTAAAAGCAACTCAATTTACTTTCCTTTCTGATTCCTTACCATTCTACACATCTCTAATGCAGTGATTGAAAGATACACAAAAAACACCAGGTTTGCTCTTATCTGTAATAATGTCAACAAGATCATTCCAGCACTGCAATCAAGATGCACAAGATTTCGATTTGCTCCTCTGGAGTCTGTCCATGTCACAGAGCGACTTAAACATGTTATTACCTCTGAAGGGTAAGTTTGTGGGCTTTCTAATGATTTTACACAATTCACAAGAAGCCCTTTATAATACTGATAATAATAAAGTGTTAAATTAGGCTTGATGTGACTGGAGATGGTTTAGCAGCTCTTGTACGTCTTAGCAATGGTGATATGAGGAAGGCTTTGAACATTTTGCAGGTTTCTTATTTTTGCTCACTTGCCATATGATTCAGCTTACAGAGTTACAGTTTCTATAATGCTTATTGTAATGTAATGTGTTTATGTGTTTGATTAATGCAGTCAACACATATGGCTTCTCAGCAGATAACTGAAGAAGCTGTATACCTCTGCACAGGCAATCCGTTGCCCAAAGACATTGAACAGATATCTTACTGGCTTCTAAATGAATCATTTTCATTTAGCTTACAAAGTATCCATCATATTTTATTTTCATTTTAAGGCTGCAGTTTTCTTTTCTTCTTTCTGATCTTGTTGGTGCTTAACTGTTTTACAGAAATATCTGATATCAAGGCAACAAAAGGATTGGCTTTAGTGGACATTGTAAGAGAAGTAACCATGTAAGTCTTGTAATATCTGGTTAAGAAGCTACTAGTAGTTTTGTGGGCTTATCTTGAAATCACATTTGTGTTGACAGGTTTGTTTTTAAAATCAAGATGCCTTCAGATGTTAGAGTGCAGCTCATCAATGACTTGGCTGATATTGAGTATGTATATCTGACATCTGTTTCATTTTACTCTCAATAAAGTACTATAATCATTAGTTATGCATATGTAATCAATGGCACAGCTGTGCCCTTTTGATCTAAATTCAAAAAAGTCTTATCTTAAACTAAATGGGTAATGGCTAAACTCGTAACCACTGGGATATGGTCTTCTGTTCTCTCATATTAAAAGCTATAAGTCATTGGTTAAAATCCAGTAAGGTGCTGTTTTTTTTTTTTTTTTTTGATTTAATGGACTTAATGATTTGTGACTTAATGTAGAAAGTATGACTTAATAATGAAAATCAAGGTATTTTTCCATTTGATCTTCCTGAGTGTTCTGTCAGTTTTTCAAATATTTTTTTATTTAAGTATTTCATTATTTGTAAGTTTATATTTATTCACATGTATTGGTGCATACATATTTCATATTTCACATATTTTATTATATTATTTATGTGTTAAGAATGTATGCCATTATTTGTATCAAATGCTTTTTCTGTATTTTATAAGTTTATAATTTATTTCTGATTCCAATGCATTTTGATCATTTATTACATAGTGAATCCATGTGTGACTTTTTGATTTGCTAAATTGCCATAATATTCATTTAGAATTTACATTCAGAAATCAGAACAGTCATTAATTATATTTCAGGTATCATATAAATTTAAAATATGTCATTTAGAATTTTCATTCAGAACCGTAATTTAGAATCTAAATTCAGAACAGTTATCAAATGTAGTCATTTCTCATTCAGCATTAGTTCAAGCCAGAAGGGTAAAATAGTCATTTACTTTACTCAGCCCAGGAAGGAAACAACATTTGTTCATACTACACTTCTTTCAGACATACATCATTTATCCCAACAACACTTAATAAAGAAAAAGAGAAACCAGGTCCTAAAAGATGTCTTGTGCTTCCAATTTCTTGAAATTATGAAAAAATTGAGTCTTTTTGTCCAAAAACTAGTTGGCAGTATGTTAAAGATGAATCCCATTACAAATTATTAGTTTCTTGAATTCATTTTTGTGGTTGTTATGTGATTTTACAGGTACAGGTTAACTTTCGGGTGCAATGACAAATTGCAACTGGGATCAGTAATTTCTACTTTTACCCGTGCCAGATCTGCACTTGTTGCTGCAGCAAAGTAGCCAAAATGATCAAACAAATGTATCATCATCTTTTAAGAAATTAGTATGATGGTGTCACCATGTAATTGGCATTGAAACTTGTATGATCTTGTTAACCTGTAGGGATTCAGACCTTTTCACCATCTTTTTGTTTAGAGTTTTTTGTTTACATTGGATGTTAATTAATGTCTGGTGCTTTTTTTTTGTTGCAAATTTCTCATCGGAGATTCAGACCTTTTCCATTGGTTGTTAATGAGGGTCTGTAGGGATTCAAACTTTTAGGCCATCTTTTTGTTACTGTATTTTTCCAATTGGTATGATGGAATACTTTTAATAATGCACACTAAACATGATGGTTACTTTGTTTACAAACCTTTAATGCCTTGGGAGGGTAATGTACTATGCTCCATCATGACACATTTAGTCACTAAACTATTTTTGTGCACGATTTAAGGTTAAGCTCTCTTACGTTGTTCAAAAACTACCATTATGAAATAGTATTGTAGGTTATGCGGTTACTTCGTGTATCTGGAAAGAAAACAAATGCACGTTAATTACATGGGTATTATGTGAAAAAGGGTTAATGACTTGAGAGGGTAATGTAGTATGCACTTGTAAACAATTAGTCATTAAACTATTTTTGGTACACTATTATTGAACTCTATTTAATTGTTCAAAAACTACCATCATGACAAGGTATTGTCAGTAAAATGTTGATTTTGACATCTATGTTGCTGAACTTGATCTAATACATATTTATGGACTTATATTCGGTGTGCAAGACGGACATCTCTTGCGTCCTAATTTAAATGAACAAAGTTCCAACAATGTCATCTTCTTCTATGCTCTCCAACTCTAATACGAAGAGGCAAATCAAAATTATATGTAATTGTGGCTTTCTATCTCCGGTCAGAACATTTTGGACCGAAGATTAACCCTAAAAGATGATTTAAGGTGTGGTCGACTCTATGGTTATAATGGTAGTTTTTGAACAAGTGAAGAAAGTTTATTTGTAAGTCATACAGCAAAAATAGTTTAGTTACTAAATATTTATAAGAGGCAGAGTACATTACCTACTTAAGTAATTATATCTATCTATATGATTAATATTTAATCTTTATTTTTCCAAATAAACAAGGTAATAATATGACCTTCAATTTCCAATCATTATATTGAATAGGGGAAGAAAGTTTAATGATAAATTATTTACATAAAATATTTAATGATTGACTGTATATACAACTAACACAAGACATAATACAATTATTCTCTCAAAGTCATTAACTTTTTAGATTGGGGAATGACTTTTAATATTGCACAAAATTAATTGCCTATTCAATTATCTACCTAGAGATAGTCTTCCTTTTTCTTTTGTCTACAAACTTGTAATAATATTTTAGACCCTTAGTTTTTTTTTAAAAAAATTCAAAGACAAGTTGTTATTGTATGTAAAATTGAAAATAGGCTTTTAGAAATGGAAATTAAATAAATGTTTCTGTAAAGATATTTTATGAGGGTGTTGAAAAATACACAACGTTACTCCTAAAAATTTGGTTTTGTTAACTAGTTGAACGTATGGTGTTCAAGTATTCCACGAACTAAATAGTTAAGTTTTCACTGAAATCAATCATAAAGAATCGGCACTTTTTGAAATCAAAGTCATGGAAGATGACCTTTTTCGTTTGGTTCTTTACATTATTTTGGCAATAAACCAGTCAGGCACTCATATACGCCAAACCCCCATGACTACATGGTTACATGACTTTTCAAATCTCAAAGAAATACTCCAAAATTGACGTTTATGGCAGATTCCAGATGATAGCTGACAACGCAGTTTTGAGTAGTATGTAGGGGCCCTTCTCTCATCATCAATCACCTCTCTTTGTAATTATCTTTGGTACCTACACACCGCTAGACCCCCACCGGAACATTAATTCCGACCTAATTTTAGGGTTTTATTCATTCACACACGGATTAAGGATTTTCTTTTCAATTGAGATTCCCGCTGCCGGTAGATCACGTATAGAATCGAGGTTCGTTATCCCTGCTACTTGCTGAATTCTTCATCAACAGTTGATTTTTTAATCAGTACTTGATTGGCTTGTCGGGTTCGCATTTCATAATCAGGTGTTAAAACCCTAATAATGTTATAACCACCGTCTTTACGGAAAATTGGGCGTTTTTGCTGTTGAACTTATTCAACGTGAACGTGGTCATTTTTCGTGGCTAGTTTTTGGTTGTAGACGATGGAAGATGAAATAGCTAGAGACTCTACATGGACTAGGGAGCAGGATAGGGCTTTCGAGAATGCTCTGGTTGAATATCCCGATGAGGATTCTGATGATCGGTGGGAAAAAATTGCCGCCGATGTTCCCGGAAAGACTGTGGAAGAGATTAAGCATCACTATGAGTTATTAGTTGATGATTTAGACCGTATTGAATCTGGTATTGTTCCTCTACCTTGCTATAGTTCCTCTTCAGAGGACTCTGCAACCCATGGAGGCGATGATGGAAACAGTAAGAAAGGTGGTAACAGTGAATCCGTTCATGGAGTTAAGTCCTCAAAGTCAGATCAGGAGCGCCGGAAAGGTGTTGCATGGTCAGAAGATGAACACAGGTTAGTTTTTTAATCTAAAACCTCTGTTTTTATGAGAATCTGTTATTGATCTCATTTTATGCTAAAAAAAAACAGATTATTTCTTCTTGGGCTGGAGAAATATGGGAAAGGAGATTGGAGAAGTATATCCAGGAACTTTGTGGTGACAAGAACTCCTACTCAAGTTGCAAGCCATGCACAGAAGTATTTCATTCGTTTGAATTCAATGAATAGAGAAAGGAGGCGAACAAGCATTCATGACATAACTAGTGTCAACAATGGTGATGGAGCTGCAATCACTGGTCAAACAAATGGTTCTCCGGCAGGTAAGTCAAGCAACCACTCCCCTCTGGTGACCGGAGATCCTTCTTCCTCCATGGTTAGTGGATTACCGCTAGTTTTGGCAGTAGGCACACCTGTAAATCTTTCACCAATGTCACACATGACATACCCCATGTTGAACAAATCATCCCGTAGGTGAAGTTGCAAGTTGGAAACCTGTAGAAAGAAGGTTAGAAAGACACTATAGGTTCATTGATTTCTTTAAACAATGGCCATGCTGATTAGACACATATATGAACTGATTATGCCTGTTATGCTCTATGTTAGAATGGCCTAAATGTGTACTTTCTTGCAGGATAACTCCTCCAGGAAAGATGCAAACTATTGTTGCTATGTGATAAATCACAGAGACCAACATGCTCTAAGTTGGTGGTACTATGGTAGGTTGTACGTGGTGGTAAGGAGCTCAGTGTTATGCTCGATTGAAAAATCAATTCATTCATTCACATTTGAAGTTGGACTCCATGAACGGATGCGCCAATGGACTTTAGAGACGTATAAATATGAATATTTTGTGATATGGTGATGTGATATTTTAATGGGGTTGCATTCTTCTTATATACTGATTCGTAAATATGTATTGTATGTTTAAATTGAAGTTAATATGTATAAGATATCGACTCTCAAAAATCAAAGTGGGATCTTTGGAATAAAAGATGGAAATTTGGAAAAGGGGATATAAGTTTTCCCTCATAGGTGGGAAAGGGTAAACCTTAATTAGGTTTTATAAAACAATGGATTCCTTACCATTTAGTTGAGTCGAAGTAGGGTTCCACATACGTGTGTGCACTTGGACTTGGGTCGTGAGTTCTGCAAGTGGTGCTCATAGAGGCATTTTGCACTTGTTGGATATGCTCATGGCATCATGGTAATACACATCAGTTTCTTGTGCATGAGTCAAGTTCAAGTTCTAGACATGCATAAGTATGTGATAATGTAGAATGAATTCATCATTCTTTGAAAATGTCTTTTCTTGCTTAACCGGTGAGTATGAAAAAGAACTAAGAGAAGTAAAAAAGGACAATAAGCTTGTTTCGTTACCTATATTGTGGAAAGTTAATCCAAATTATACTATGTGGCGGTTGCTTCTAAAAAAAGATATCAATGGAAAGAAGCTACCAAGATTGAGATTCACTATTTTGCAAAAGCACACTTACAAGTTAGTGGATCTTACATCGGGAAATAAACACTAGGTTATCGATCGATCCTCAAGAAGAAGGTAGATGGCCATATCAATAAATATTAACCAAGTTTAGTTTTTAATGGTTACAACGAGAAAGTTTGAATTAGTTTGACGCTTATTCACCTATAACAATAATAACCTCCGTTAGGATGATGCTTGTCCCTACGACCACAAGTAATTTGGAAGTTCATCAAATAGATGTAAAAATGATCTTTTTAAATGGAGTTTTAGAATAAGAATATACATGAAGCAATCAAAATTTTCACTGCTACATGACAAGAGAAGAAAGTATGTAAACTTGTTAAGTCATTGTACGACTTAAAGCAACCAAAGGGATTTTGGCCTACCGATATCAATGTGTGTTGGAAATGTGTCCAAGTGGTTGAGGGTTCAAGTCTCGTTATGAAAAAATGTGTAAATTTAGGAATAACATTATAGTGTGTGTGTGTGTGCGCGCGTGTGCTTTCCTTTCTTAAAAAACAAACATAAACAAGCTCCAAAATAATGACATCAAAAGGCTGACGATATCATGATTGAATGTGGTTACATGATCAATGATCAACGAATGTTATAAGTGTTTGTAAAAGACACACCTAATGTTTTTTCATAGTATCTTCGTATATAGATGTCATATTTATCATTGAAAGCAATGAAAAATGATAAAATGAGATTTGACATGAAATATATGAGTCTAGCCAATGTGATTTTGGGGTTAAGATCACACACCCTAATAAGGACTTTTGTTGAGTCAATCTATCTTGAGAAATTCAACGTAGGCGATTCAACATACAAGATTTTCAGTTTATAGGTGCTTCCCATATAGATAACTAAATAATCATCGATAGTATGATGTATTTGATGAGTTGTATGAGACCCAATTTAGCATACATGATTAGCAAACTAAGCATGTATACTAGCAATCTAAGTGTTAAGACATTGGAAAAGTATTACCATGCTTTGGTACTTAAGGTACACCAATGGATATAGATCACTTAATAATATATATTTAATAATTATAAAAGGATATAGTGATGCAAATTGAATATAATGATATTAAAGATCCTAAAACCATCAGTGAGTATATATTTACACTCGGTAGTTCAAATATAGCTTTGAATCTCTCTAAGCAAATATTTATAACAAGGCCCGCAAAGGAAACATTCATAACAAGGCCTACAAAGGAATATAAGTTTATTTTCTTGGATTAATATGAAGAAGATGCAGATTAGGTGAGCCAATTTGTGGATGACATTCTAGAAAAGATTCAAGCCAATGTTAGATATATGTATATTTTATGACAGTTAACTAGAAACTAGAAGAGCACATATTTTTTATGTATAATTGAGAGCCTAGACATAATATTATCAGACAACGACACTTAAGTGTTATTAAAATTTCAAGATCTAAACTTTATGCACTTAAAATGACCAAAATCTCATAACACCCAAAACTAGCTAGACCTAACAATTTCATGATCAAGATTTAAACTTTATACCTCTAGAAGAAAGATCAAGGTGAACAAAGTTTGGATCTATAAGCTCCAATGCAACCAACACTTATTCAGTGAGTTCCTTCTTCTATAAGGTGCACCAAGAACACTCCAAAGCACTTAAAAACACCTTCTTTTTGCTCACAAGGCTCAATCTAGGGTTAGGGTTACAAGAGAGGGTGTTGGAGAGGTGGGGTTGAGAAATGAATGAGTTTGGCGAAGTTAAGGAGCTTAAAAAGGGCTCAAACCACGAAAATATGGTTTAGGCACTGATATGCCCATCGTACTCAAATTAAGCCCAACGTACTAAGGATGCCCTAGTACGCCCAACGTACACTTTGAGTACGCCCATCGTACGTGGCTCAACCCCAAAACCGCCTTAACTTCAAACGGTCATAACTACTTCGTTCCAACTCCATTTTAGACGATCTTTATATCCACAAAAAGGTATTGAACAACTCTACAATATTATCTAAATATCTTGGACTAAAAACATCTCGAACAAAAATCCATATTTCATGTAAGAACCCAGCCTATGACTTTTCCCATTTTACCCGTTGACTCCAAAACACAATTCAAAGGTTTAGATCTCATAACCATCATTACCTCATTCCAAAAGGTTTAAACATCGCCTCCTTGAGGTCTAAAGCCTTTACACAATCGACTTTCGGCCCACGACCCTGAATCACAAAATGATCCCGAACAGGGTGTTACAGACATGCATTATAATTTTGTGCAAGAAGTCTTTGCTAAAATAGATTTCAAGGTGATCAAAATTTATAGCAATAATAATCCAATGATATGATGAAAAAATGTTTTTCCTCTGACTAAATTTGACTTGCTGATATCCATGGTTCGAAGTAGTTCGTTTGCATTCGATGAATGAGATTATATGCATATTCATTGTATTTTGGAGATGCCAATATGCTCTGCTAGTTAATTGACACATTTTTCGGAAGTTTTTCAGTCATAAAGTTGGATTTTGTTAATTGGTGCCTCCAAAGATACTTGTTTAGTTTCATTGCTACTTCTATCTAAGCCAAGAAGTCATTTAGTATCTCATAGAGGTTTCAAGAACTTTTTTGTTATGTTGGAGATGACTTGGTTGAGGCCTCACATCTTGCTTCAATACTGCCAGGCTACCTGGTCGTGGCTTTCCTAGTTCGTAACAAAATCACACTTCGAGGTTGACGATAAAACTTTTTTTAATGCTTGAGCAACTTGTCTTCCTTAAACCTTTATACATCATGTTTCTCTAGTTATTTTATTTCACCACATCATCCCGAATACTTGTATTTACTTCACTTTTTTGCATTGTAAGCATTGTTAATCACTAGTCGATTTGACTGTTTTTTTCTTTGATTTGAGTTTTAAATGTTTATCTTAATGTGCTTAAGTCTTACGTCTAGTCCTGGAGTTTTAGAAAAGAATAGAAAATTAGGGGGAAAAAAGTAAGGGGAGAAAAAAAAATATATTTTATGGTCCCAAATTGGAAAGAAATGAAAGAAAAATTAAACATTTGTTCATTTTTTTTTTCAAATTCTTCCAAATTGGAAGGAAAGTTAGGAGTTATAACCTCATTTATTTAATAAAACCCATAAACACCATTTTTTTTTTCTTTCTTTTCATTTCCATCAATTTCTCTTCTATTTCCTAGTTAAGTTAAACTCGAGAATGATCTGTTGTGTTTACTGTTTTCTTTATTATTGTTGATTTTCATTCATATATTAGTGATTTTTTTTTAATTGGAGGTGTTAGGTGATCTTGGATTATTGGATTATCTAGTACTTTGTATATTTAACTAATGTTTCTAAAACCATTTTTTAGTTGAATCGGTCTATTGACCGGTTCCTAGTTCAACTGCCGCTTCAACCCAATTTCCATTAATTTTATGTATTTTTTTATTTTCCTACATACCTATATATACAAAACTAAAAATTTGACATCCACAAACATAAATCTTTATCATAATATTGAGACGGAAGCTTTAGAAATTTGTAAAGATATCGATCGATCTAGTGATATGTGAGACAAACATCGTTATAAGTTGCCAAGAAAGAGTTCCTTTGCACTAGTAAGAAACCGATGTATTTCCACGGTCGCCCTCATTCCGTATAGTAGCTATTTTCTTTTGAATTTCTCGTGTTATTTTTTGTGGATTAGCATCTCGAGGCATTTCCTCACTCAATCTCATATCAGTCAGTCCTCTTACACTTCTTAAAACATTTCAACAGACATGTATAGATAAAAAGAAGTATAGTGATAACGGGTCCCCTTGGTCCCCTTGTCTGACACCACATGAAGGAACAAAATATATTATAAAGTCATAGACATAACAGTTGAGAAGTATCGGCCTACAAGTTGAGAAGATCGGCGTCATACTAGTTTTTGGTGTGCGTGGAAGTTGTTTATGGTACTGGTGTGCGTCTTCGGCCTCCGAGTTGTGTATACTCTGGATAACCTGAGCAATTGAGTGAAATCCAACTATGCAAAGTCCAATAGACTAGTTTAATCGATTTTTAACTAGTTTTATTATACCAATTCAACTTGGTTTTTGAAGAAACCGTCCGGTTCTATCCAACTTAAAAATTAACTTGAAACCGGTCTTTATTAAACCTCTATCGTTTCCGATTCCTTGTCCAACCGGCCGGTTCGAACCGATTTTTTAAACATTGCATTTAATCTAGTCTTACAAATCTTGGTGAACTTTGTTATTTTGTTACGCGTTTATTGTTCATTGGCTTGCTCATTTTTATCAACATCTTTATAGTAAGTTTTATAAATGGGATAATACGTTGTTCTTGCGTGTATACTAAATATAATGAGTAAATATTATTTTATAAAACATTAGCTATTTCGTGTTTACAGGCAAATGAAAGGAAGGGGTACAATCGTCAGATAACATAATTCAACTATGGTAGCAATAAATTTGAACCTAGAGTTACCATTTTTCAATTCGGAAGGTTGTCAAAGACTCGGCGCCCTATAATTGAGGAACCCAAGAATATCCCTTGCTGATTTCGTTGGTCTCTGAAGAATTCCGACACCGGCATCAACTTCGCGGGTTCCCTTTTCCTCTGAAGTTTTTGCTGCCGGAGTCCATCGTCTCTCAGGTAATTAATCGTGTCATTCAATTTCCGGCTGTTTTTATTGTTTGGTATGCCATCGTTTGATACGATTGCAACCGATAGATAGTATTTTTAATCCGTTTAGGGTTTCTTGGGCTATGCATCTGTATTATTGAAGATTTCAATCCGAAATTCAAACGAAACGCTGGATTGAAAACCTACATTGCAGAAAAAACCGTTCCGTTTCACGTAACTCGACCGATGAAGACGAGATTAAGCATCTCGGTGTTGTACAGTACAACACGGTTAATGCGCAATTTGATGAGTCACGTTCGTCACGCCTGTTTACAGCTATTGCCTTCCTTCTAATTTTCCCCTTCCTCGCTCCTACCTTTTGGATTGGTGCAGTTTGTTCAAAGTTTGCGTCACTCGTCAAACATCAATATTTGAATTTCGAATATTCCTTTTAGCATCAAAATTACGGAAAACGTGCACCCTTTTGTCTCATATCTATTTCTAACAATTTTTTTTTGCAAAGATGTATCGATTATCTTTCTTAATCGATGCTATCGATTCAAGAAATTTCATCAAACCAAAGACAATATACTGTATAATATTCTATTTAAAGATTCTTTTTGAGAGGAGCATGGTTTTGTGCGTATTATTGGTGGATATGGGCGGTGGGCCAATCAATAAATTGTGTACAATTCTACTTTCACCCTTATGCTTGAGATAATTGCAAGTATCACAAAAAGTGTTTACAAAGTGGACAAATCCTACAACTTTTGGTGGTGTTAAATAGACATCTTCATTGGCCCATGCCATCTCTCTCTTTTTTCTGCCCGGTATCTTCTTCTGGGATTCTTTTATGCTGCTCGAGGTTGACAATAATCGTGGCTCAAATATGTTCAATATGTTCCGAATCAAGCATATACTGATATCCTCAATACTTATGCCCCTATTTGTATAAATAATCTAGCCTCATTAGATTCTTTTCCCACATAAATTCGCGTTTCTTGGAACAAACGATGCGTAAATCTAATGCTTTCAAGAACATTTTCTGTAGATAGGAAGAAGCTTCGCTTGGCTGACTCTGACTGTGTATATATAAAAAGGCTTCGCGTGGGCTGTCAATAGGCACGTTTATTGGCAGCCCAAAGAACGACATCAACCAAGACCCACTACAGGTAATAAGCTACTTGTCTTCATCAAAAAACACGTTCTTTTTGACTTTCTTTGCGCGTTGTTCATATTTATTAATCCCAACAACTTTAGGCTTGTCTTTGTCGTATTTATATATTCACAATTGCTCATCATATGATCAGAGATTCTGCATCGGTGATTCCAAGATTATGGGTTCGTTGTCTGGTTTATTTCAAAGGCCGGTTGTTGCAGCCTCTGCTGTTGCATTAGCTTCTGTTTCTACCGATCTTCGTGACAGATTCTTTCCATCTAAACCGGATTCATGTCCTTCATCAGAACAATCAATTGGCTGTTCATCGGATTTAATCAGTGAAGCAAAATGGGCACAAATCTCTAATTCTGGTGTTTCAAAGCTATCTTTTTCAACAAAGAGTCGGATACCTGTTCCTAATTTCAGATACCCAACAACTCATATACCCAACAAGATGGCTTCTGATGTTGCGTTTTCTTCTGCTTTACTCAACGTGTATAGATCAGCTGAGTTGGCAAAAGCTCACAGGCCAATCGATCATGCTCATAGTATCCCAACAAACACGTCTAATGATCTCATTTACAGATGGCATTTACCACAGCCTAATGCCATTGGTTTATCAGAAAACTCTAAAATGGTGGTGGTTTTGCTTGGGTGGTTGGGTGCTAAACAGAAACATCTCAAGAAATATGCAGATTGGTATACCTCAAAAGGGTTCCATGTCATCACCTTTACATTTCCCATGTCTGAGATTTTAAGTTATAAAGTTGGAGGGAAAACGGAAGAGCATGTGAATTCGCTTGTGAATCATCTTTCTGAATGGTTGGAAGAAGAATACGGAAAGAATTTGGTCTTTCACACATTCAGCAACACCGGATGGCTAATGTAAGCAAAAGCAAACCCTTTTCATCTCATATTATTATTTTTTTTAACAAAATCTAATCTTTATAACATCTGTGGTTGTTTTTATATCACAGATATGGAGCTATCTTGGAAAAGTTTCAGATGCAAGACCTTACACTAATGGGGCGGATTAAGGGATGTATAGTCGATTCTGCACCTGTTGCATCCCCGGACCCACAGGTAGTTATTGTTTGGTTAAGTAAGATTTCTTTTATTTATTTATTTATATATTAAGTAATGGTTTGGTTTGTTTCAGGTTTGGGCTTCGGGTTTCTCTGCTGCTTTTCTGAAGAAAAATAGTATTGCAGCAAAAGGACATAGAAATGAAGGTGACATCTCTGCCAAACCAGCAATGAGTGAATCGGCTCTGTTGGTGGTTCTTGAGAAGTTCTTTGGCGTGGTTTTAAATCTACCATCAGTTAACCAGTAAGTTTTTTTTTTTTTAATCATTTTGTATGGTGGAATCAGGGAAGGAAGGAATGGAATGGTTCATTCCACCCAACCAAAGATAACTTGACTTTACTTGTGTTTATTCAATTTACTTGTTTTCACATTTCAGGAGGCTTTCGAATGTATTAGTACAGCTGAAATCCGGGCAGCCAAGCTGCCCGCAGTTGTACATCTACAGCAGTGCGGACAAAGTGATTCCTGCAGGGTCAGTGGAGTCTTTTATAGAGGCACAACAGAGAACAGGGCGCGTGGTCAGGTCATGCAACTTTAAGTCAACACCACATGTTGACCATTTTAGGAATGAACCTGAGTTGTATGCTTCTCAGCTCTCACAGTTTCTCAAAGACTGTGTGCATACTTCTTAAAAAGTTGATGATGGTGTTTGACACTGACCTTGATTCTTTTTCCTATTCTTTGACATGATGATCTATATGATTTAATTTTTAAAGTGGAATATATACACGAGGGACAATAAGTGTTGGGTTTTAAACACTTACCCTTTAACCAGATCCTCTTACTGTAATCCGAATGTTACTGAAAATAGATGAAATTACAATGCTACATATACGACTCTGATAATGGTATCCGTAAAAATGGTGGATAGATACAAAACCAGTCCCATGTTGTCTCCAAGGGGATACTTACACTCGTGCTATGTAAAAACAAATGGTTTGGAGTGTGTTGTAGAATTTGGATTCATTGTTTTCTTAGTTGAATTGGAGATTATAATCATTATCTAACATATAATTATCACCAAGAAATCCTTAATAGATGAAAATACGATCACGTCAGCAATTCTCCATTGGTACACACCTCATGACCATGGATTATTGACATGTAAAAATTACTTAAAACAATGAAAACTTATATAACTTTCATTGACATCAATATGATTCATGAAAAACAGATCGTCATTTCAAGATTGTCAACTTGAAGTTGATTGCAAAATCTTCAAATATAGTTATGACACAGATTGTGAATCCTAAAATGAAATCATGAATTGCGGAAATAAGAAATGAATCAATAATTATGAATCTTACACAATATTTAATATTGAATGATCGAATGATTTCATTATAAAATAATGCTGAGCAAATGAAAAAGTTCTAACATAGAACCAAATTATATGTTCTAATTATAGAACCACACGTGATATAATTGAACATAATGTTTATTTTGAACATGAAAATGACTAATGTTAATAAATGAACATAAGTCATTCTCATATAATTTAATTGTTTGTTGAATCTTATCCCTTTTGAATATTACAATATAATTTTTCCAAGAGAGCTCTCAAAAAAATTCTATATGTAAACTGCTCTCAAATTATAAAATGTTTCAAAATGTTTTAGATAATTGACTTTTATTTATAGTGACAAATCGTTTAACATAATTATTATTTTTAAAATCCTCAATTAATTCACCACTTATAATAAAATACCTAAACTTCGGTCTAGAATTTTTAAAACATAACAAAAACTAATATCATTTGATGATATGATTGTTGCTTCATATCACTTTTAGATGAATATGATTTTTGGTTCCATTTCCTATCATTTGGTACTTTTCTTCTGGTTCCGATCATGTCGGGTTTCGACCCGAAGACCACCCGTTGCTCAATCATTATCGGAGTTAGCTCTGCACGATCCATATCTCTAACTCCTTTTGGTCCCCGTTGAAAATCCATAACTCACCAGATGACAGAGGGAGTTCAGAAGACTTGAATTAGGGTTTCTGATTTCCCACGATTCATCGATCAATCAATCATATACCCAATGGGTGAAATCGGCGAAAAAGGCATAGCAGGGGAAGGAGAAGAGACGTGCATTAACGAACGATTAAGGGACGACGAACTCCGAGCAGTTTTGGTTAAACTAGAAACCGACAAAGATAAAGAAGTTTTCGGTCTTGTATGCAAGAAATGGCTCTATCTTCAGAGCACAGAGAGGAAGAAGCTCTGTGCTCGTGCTGGTCCACACATGCTTCGTAAGATGGCTGCACGCTTCACTCGCCTCAAGGATCTCGATCTCTCTCAATCCGCATCACGTTCGTTTTATCCCGGAGTCACTGATTCAGATCTATCCGTCATCGCCACTGGTTTCACCGCCTTACGTCTACTCAAGCTTCAAAATTGCAAAGGTCTTATTTGATTCTTTATGGTTTTCGTTCTCACCTCCAATTGATGTTCTGTGATATATTGGAAGTGATATACTTGTTCTGAATTAACGGACCAGACTTGTAGAAAAGTCATGGCTTTGGTTTGCAGGGATGTTCTGACTTCTGAACTTCGGTTGAATGTTTATAATCCTTTCTGTTTGTGAGAAACCTTTTGCTTTGTTTTCTTGTCTCATATTGTGTACTGTCTAAAAGGTTGTAATTGCAAGAACTCCCAATCCCCAATCCCCCATCTGAATTCCATTTCACCTCTTGTTGGAATCCTTATATTCTTTTATGCAAATGTGGTTTTGCAGGTATCACTGATGCTGGAATGGTGGCAATTGGATCCGGTCTTTCATCTCTACAATCATTAGATGTTTCATACTGTAGAAAGCTAACTGATAAAGGATTATCAGCTGTCACCGATGGCTGCCATGACCTAAAAAGCTTACACCTTGCTGGTTGTCGCTTTGTCACTGATACCCTACTAAAATCCCTCTCTAAAAACTGTCCTAGTTTGGAAGAATTAGGTCTACAAGGTTGCACCAACATAACAGACACCGGACTCACTGCTTTAGTAGACGGATGTAAACACATAAAGCATTTGGATGTAAATAAATGTACAAACGTGGGTGATCTTGGAATATCAGTTATAGCAGAAGCCTGTTCAATTTCCTTAAAGACATTAAAGTTACTAGACTGCTACAAACTCGGGGACAAATCTATATTTGCATTAGCTAATCATTGCAAGAATCTTGAAACCCTCATAATCGGAGGATGTCGGGACATATCGAGTGATTCAATAAAATCACTAGTTGCCACTTCTCCAACCCTCAAGATCTTGCGTATGGATTGGTGTTTAAATGTTTCAGATGCTTCATTGAATTGTATACTTTCACAATGCAGTTGTTTGGAGGTGTTAGACATTGGGTGCTGTGAGGAGGTGACGGATGCTGCTTTTGATGGACTTCGGAATCCGGAATTCCATTCTGGTTTGAAGGTTTTGAAAGTTAGTAATTGTCCAAAGATTACAGTGTTGGGAATAAGTATGGTTTTGGAGGCGTGTAGGTCTTTGGAGTATCTTGATGTGAGGTCTTGTCCAAATGTGACGAAAGCTGGTTGTGAAGAAGCGGGATTGAGGTTTCCGGAAGGTTGTAAGGTGAATTACACGGGGAGTTTAGTGGAGCCTGATGTCTTAAATTGAAAATGTTTATTTATGGAAATGGAATAGCTTGAAATGGGCTAACTATTTTTATTGTGTGCATATATGTTCAATGTTTTATTGGATATGTTTGTGGTTGAGAAGTGTTTTGTTAATTGTTTCAGATTCAAATTCAAGATCAAACTCAGACCAGGTGTGTTATCTCGTAGTTTTTGTTTGTTTAAGGCTACTTGTGTGGTCTTCATGAAATATTGTCAACTACAGTTGTAATATAATATCTAATATCTTTCTGTTTTCACTTTTCTGACTTTGTAACACATAAATTTTGGGTAGACTTAACTCTAATGTTTATAAACAACTCAAATAATGACCCTAAGACAAACATTTGGTCATGTTGCTTAACTGAACAAAACAGCTTTAAACACCTGTATTAAGAATTGGCTGATTGTTTTTGTGGGATTTGGAATTGTCTGGAAGAGGAAGGATTTTAAGTATGTAGTATGTTTTGTTGATAGGATTTGATACGTAATTGAAATCTTTTAAAAATTGTATATTTATAAAGGTTTTGACATTTGATTAATTAAGCGAAGATTGAAGTGGGGGCAAAAAGTAAAAATTTGTCACAGCAACCTAATGTGACCTGTTCTGCTGACATGGAATTTTTAATTTCTATTTAATAATGTAATAATAACATTAACAATCATATCAAAATGGTGTAAAAACATAGGATGATGACATTTTTAGCTTTTAATAAGCAAGTTTGGTTTTATGGAATTCCACCAATTTCAACAAAGTTTAATTTCATCAAATTTTACAATTACTCAATAAATTCTACAATATTCTCGTAAATTTCACAAATTATTAAAATTGGCTAAAGAAAAACTCAAATAACTATTACATTTTAGTTCATTTTCTCATCTTCCACAAAGCTTAATCTTTAAGAGAGAGAGGGAGAGTATATATGTGTATATCACATGTTCTTTCTAGTCATGACATGTCAATAGATAAAAACAAGATCATAAAAGTCTCATCACCAACTGCTTTACACCTCAATATGATTAAGTTTAAGCCAAACAAAGACCATCTCTCACCACCCAAATCACTTTCCTTATTTTGCTCATCACTAAACTTTGTTGCTTTATAAAAACATGTAAAAAAAACTGTCAGCATGACAGAAAAAGGTAGCTATACACAGTCAAAAGCAGCCACAAATATCAAAAAAGCAAAGTAGTGCATTCCAAAAGACTTAACTACCAACCACCAGTAACCATGAGACATGGATGACTCATCAAAATAAAAAGTTGTCAGTTTTATTCAATCTCTAAATGCCTATAAATGTCTTCTTTCAAAACACAGAACCCACCAAAATCAGCATTTAGCTTCAGAAATAGCCAGAGGCAAATCACCCAAATCACAGCAAACAAACGTCAAGATATGGATCAAAGATTCTCAAAATATGAAACTGGAGTTGCGATCAAATCAACAAGGGGACTACTATTATCTAAACCTTATGAGCCCCATTACCCTCTTTCTACCACTTCTTCCAAGATTAATGGCATTAAAAGAGAAGGTAGTTTTGCAATCTATTAAAAATCACTACAGAATGTTCTACTTCTTTCAAATCAATTCTATCGAGCTTATACTGTTTATATTTCGCAGCAAGTTCAGGGCCAAAATTAATCGAAATCATGAAAGAGATGTTGAGTCATGGTGCAAAAATGATTCAAGTTGGAAACCAAAGAAAAATCTTCAGGAAAACCTTCAGTATCAGAGAGGGAGAGAAGCTGTTGAAGGCTTCTGAATGCAACTTATACACTACAGCAGGTGCAATCGCAGGAATCCTTTTTGTGTCTACAGAAAGGGTTGCATTTTGCAGTTATAGATCCATTGAAACATATTCTACCACAGGCAAGCTGCTAAAGTTCCAATATAAGGTGTCAATCCCTTTAGGAAAGATAAAAGGAGTAAGAGAAAGCATGAACATGAAGAGGCCATCAAACAATTATGTGGAACTAATGACCATTGATGATTTCAACTTTTGGTTTCTGGGTTTTGTAAATTATAAGAAAACCTTAAGATACCTTCATCATGCAATCGGACTCAATGCTTAAGCAAATGATGTTTGTAATTAATCCTTGATTTGATGTAAATTTCAAATGTAAAGTCTTACAGAGTTACAGTTATGCCCACATTTTGGTGGTATATCTACTTAACTCTAATGAGAAAAAGATGTATGTTGATATATTATCTCCTTGCCTTAATTTTTGTATTTTAAAAGCATTGGAACATAAGAATTAATTTTGAAATTATTCTTTTATGTGACAAATTAGATAGAGTATAATATGGTTTCTCCAAATTCTTATGTCATTTACCTTGACCTAGCAGTTATAGAATATTAAGACAGCTGAATTTCCACCAATTTACACCTCAATTCCCTTAAAGAAAATAAAATCCAACTTCGCAGTTTATATTTCCTCTTGCTTAGCATACTATTGCTAATGTAAGTTGCAGGTGACATGTTGTCATTGTGATTATAATATGCCTATTCCAATTTCAAAAAAAAATAAATTTATATTAATTTCTTATATTTTTTTGAATCACAAGCCACATATAATTTCATATATATGTTTGTGTGTACAATACACAAACACAATCATAAGATGATCAGTGTGTTTTTGTCTTTTTATAAGCAAGTAAAACAATGAAATTGAATTTCATCCGCTACTTCAAATTAGAAAGATAAATATTTTGATCATTTGATAATTGGAGTCCTTCGGTCTTAATAATTTTCAGTTCCCTCTAATTTTCTAACCAAACAAGTAATGAATTGCAATCTTTAGTTTCATTTCCACATAATTTCTTTAATTTCTGCAAACCGAACATAATGATCATAATGCCCGATCATGCTACAACCTATAATATATATAAAGTTTGGTTAATTAAAGCTCACTATATTAGTTACTTTTACTTCATTTTTTCATCTTCGACAAAAATTAACCTTCAAGAGAGAGGATATATGTGTATTATGCATATCACGTGTTCTGTCTAGTCATTACATGACAATGTGGAGACAAGATCCTGAAAGTCTCATGACACAACTTCTTTACACCTCAATCTGGTTAAGCAAAATAAAAGATCACCTCCCCACCACTTCCATATCACTTTCCTTAGCATGGTCTTATAAACTGCATTTTCGGATATAATCGTACGACCAGATAAATAACTTTGAAAGAAACCGTCAGCATGACAGCAAAAGGTGGAGATACACGGTTAAAGCAGGCCATCAAGAAGGTAAAGTAGTGCACCAAAAAAGACTCAACTACCAACCACCTACAGTAAGGATGAGATACGAATGACTCATCTAACTAAAAGTTGTTCAAAGTTATTCGATCTAGCTTTGTATGCCTATAAATATAATGTGATCACTACTCAAAACACATTACCCACCAATTTTCAAGAAACCTGAATCGATCGGCAGAGGCAAATCATACTTTCAAGGAACCCGAATCACATCAACATACGTCAAAATGGATCATAGATTGTCAAAACATGATAATGGAGTTGCGATCAAATCAGCTAGGGGACTACTATTATCTAAACCTTACGAAAGAGAAGGAAGTTTTGCAGTCGGCATTAAAAATCATGGTAATTAACTATCTAGCACTATATATAATTACTTTAACTACAAAATGGTCTACTTCTTTCTTTCAATCGATCTTAATCTGATTATATTTTTGTAATATGCAGCGAGTTCAGGGCCCAAATTAATTGAAATAATGAAACAGAAGTTGAGTCATGGTGTCAAAATGATTCAACTCGGCAGTCAAGGTAAAATCTTCAGGAAAACCTTTGGCATCAGAGAGGAAGAGAAACTGTTACAGGCTTCCCAATGCTTCTTGTACACTACAGCAGGTGCAATTGCAGGCATCCTCTTTGTGTCTACAGAAAGGATTGCATTTTGCAGTGATAGGTCCCTTAAAACTTATTCTCCCACAGGCGAATTGCTAAAGTTCCAATATAAGGTGTCAATCCCATTAGGAAAGATAAAAGGAGTAAGAGAAAGCATGAACATGAAGAGGCTATCATATAACTATGTGGAGGTAGTGACTGTTGATGATTTCAGCTTTTGGTTTCTGGGCTTTGTGAATTATAAGAAAACATTAAGATACGTCCATCATGCAATCGGTTCGAATGCTTAAGCAATGGACGTTTTTAAGTAAATTGATGTAAATTTCAAATGTAAAGTCTTAGAGTTATGTCCACATTTTGGTGCTACAACTACTTTCTCTCATGAAAATAAAAAGATGAATGTTAATATATGATAATCTCCATGCATGTCTTGTTTTTTTGTGAGATTTTGAGCCATACATGTTAAAACTTGAAGGCTATTTGGTCTATTTAATAGAGTATATGTGCTCTATAACAATTTAAACGATTCAGCAAATTGGAAAATTTGCTTAAGTGATCCCTATCTATCCATTGAAAGTATACTTTAAAATGTGTGCATATATGGTATGGCATTCAATGTTACATGAAGAAAAGACAATTTGGAAGTCTTTAAGAGCATATAGAGTTCAATGAGAGAGTCAAATGAAGTGGTAATCATAGATATCATTCTCTATCATTGTGGGATGTCACCTTGACATTCAATGAACTTGGAGTTCAATGATAGAAAAAAGAAAGTTTTCTAATTCTTAATAACTATTTAAATACATTCCATTAAATATTGATCTTTATAGAGTTCAATGTATTGTAGAAAAAAAAATTAATAGAGTTGTATGAAATATAGAATATAATAATAATTTGACAATCTATTAAATTCAATGGAGTTCAATGTATTATATTGTCTTGTGTTGATACCATTGAGATAAAATAAAAGCTTCCCATAAGAATTAGTATATTCTACATCATGATTTCTAGAACAAAACCCTACTTTTTGGACCATAATTAGAATTTTGATGACATGGCATGGCATGCATGGTTCATTTGAGGTGCATGCTACAAACTAGAAGATATCCAAAAAGTCTTACGTCAATAACCATGAACTTGCAGTCATATCACATATGATAGCTAAATTCCCACCACTTTACACCTCAATTTCAATGAATAAAGTAAAACCCATATATCGACATTCACATATACATTTCGGCTTGGTTCACATGGTCATGTAAGTTGCATTTGACCTGTTGCAATCTCGATTATATGCTTTTTTCAAATTCTTCACGTCACCCACGAATAGATATCAGATATTTATGACAGGAATAGCCATAGATGTGATTATGGACACCACCACCACTGTGAGTTTTCCGGTTTTAAATGGGCTTTATTTGACAATTGACACCACCACTGTGATTTGGAGCAGAGGTGTGGGCCAGTATGGAGAAAATGAACTGATGAATTCCAGATCTGATAATGCAGTGGGTTCACAGGAGTTGCAGGTTTGATGCGATATATGGGTTTCGGCCCCACTGGGAGGTTGCCGGTGATGGGTTAGGGTCATGGTGGGTCCCACATCTTATGTCAAATACTCAAAAGCACACATTATATGCAAGTAAAACTATGGAACTGGATTTCATGCATCACGTCAAAAGAAAGATCAATTTCTTCATTTGATGAAGTATTATAATTTCAACAAACTTCAGCTTCATCAGTTTTGTAACCAAACAAGCCATGCAATAAAATCTTCAATTTTAATCTCGCATAAATTGGTTGGATTCTTGAACGAACATAAAGATAAATATCGTAACACTGGTATGTAGTATTAAAAATGGGTTAAAGAAAAGCTATAACTATTAATACTTTTAGTAGTGTATTTTCATATACATATCTCCATAAGATATATATGTAGTATTTAAATTGTTATGCATACCAGATGTTGTTTGACTGCTGCTTGTAGTTATGACATGGCAATGGAGAGAACAAGATCTAGATCTCCTGACCCGCGTACTCCTTTACACCTCAGTCTGATTAAGCACTCATATACATTACTTTCCTTAGCCTGGTCTTTTAATTTGCATTTCGAGTATAATCTACCTTTACTCGTCATCAATCATCATCACTAAACCTTTGCGTTTTCCCAACCGATAAATAACTTTAAAAAAACCGTCAGCATGACAGCAAAAGGTAGACATACACAGTTAAAAGCAGGCCATGATAAAGAAGCTGGTAAAGTAGTGCTCAAGAAAAAGACCCAACTACCAACCACCAGTAAAGATAAGATACGGATGACTCATCCAAATAAAAGTTGTCATCTTTATATGCCAATAAATTTCTTCTTTCAAAACACGTTACCCAACAACTTCGGCATTGAGCATCAGAAATTGTAACCATCAATACCTTCGAGTTAACCAAATCACAACAAATTTACATCGAAATATGGATCACAGATTCTCAAAACATGACGCTGGAGTTGAGATCAAATCAACTAAGGGATCATTACTATTATCTAAACCTTATGATCCCTGTCACTCAATTTCTTCCACTTCTTCCAAGATCAATGGCATTGAAAGAGAAGGTATACGTAGTTTTGCACTCTGGATTAAAAATAACTTTACTTATCTTCTTTGATCAGTCGATCTTATATTGTTCATCTTTTGTTAATATGCAGCAAGTTCAAGTCCCAAGTTAATTGAAATCATGAAACAGAAGCTGAGTCATGGAGCCCAAATGATTCAACTTGGAAGTACTCCAGGTAAAATCTTTAGGAAAACCTTCGGTATCAGAGAGGAAGAGAAACTGTTACAGGCTTCCCAATGCTTCTTGTACACTACAGCAGGTGCAATTGCAGGCATCCTCTTTGTGTCTACAGAAAGGATTGCATTTTGCAGTGATAGGTCCCTTAAAACTTATTCTCCCACAGGCGAACTGCTAAAGTTCCAATATAAGGTGTCAATCCCATTAGGAAAGATAAAAGGAGTAAGAGAAAGCATGAACACGAAGAGGCGATCATATAACTATGTGGAGGTAGTGACTGTTGATGATTTCAGCTTTTGGTTTCTGGGCTTTGAAAATTATAAGAAAACATTAAGATACCTCCATCATGCAATCGGCCTCGAATGCTTAAGCAATTGATTCATGTTGAGAATTTATCTTTAATTTGATGTAAGCTTCATATGTACATTCTTATAAACAGTTATCCATATTTTGGTAGTACAACTACTTTCTGTAATGAGAAAAAGCTATATATGTTGATATACGATCTTCATGTCTCATTTAACTAATATTTTTTTGACATCTTGGGGTGCTATAAGTTTAATCTTCAAGGTTTACTGGTCTATTGTATAGATTATATGTGCTCCCAACAATTTAAGCGATTGAACAAATTGAAGAAGTTGGTTAAGTGATCATTATTTGTGGAAAGTACGCTTTAAAATGTGTATATCTTATGCAAGACTACATGTTTGGCAACGAAATGGCAATATGAAATTGATTTTGAGTAATATTATCCTTACCATCAAGAATTCGAGATCTAAAGATATTAATGGGCCGATGATTCTTGTGAGTATATATATTGAGCAAGAAACATATGGAATTGAAAGAAGTGTTTTTGATCAAACTTTGGCAATTATTATGAAGTATGAGGCCATAGAGATGATCGGAGTGAAGCCAAAGTAGAGTAAAGGTATTACCATGGAGAATATGAGATTTATTGAAATCAATTAATGTGTTTATCTTTGGTTTCATTCCATGGCTTGGAATTGGATTGCTTAAACTTTTAGATATTATTTGTGCTGAGTTGTGCAGTGTGATTCATCATTTAACCATATAGCCACCACATAGACCAAACATAGAGATTCATCATTTACACTTTGACCTTATAGTCGACGGTTCCTATATCAGATTCGACAAAATATGTCGGAGACAAATTTGTCATAGTTTCTAGTAGACCTGACAAACGTGTCGTGTCAAGACATTTAACGGGTTGAAAGGACTTGACCCTAACCGATCCGTTTAATCATGTCGTGCCAACTGGTTTATTTTCGTGTCAGTTTCGTGTCGGGTTTCGGGTTAAGGTTTAGACCTTGTAATTATGTCGTGTCATGTCGGGTTGAAATATTTTAAAGGTTGGAAATTAGGAGTTGTGGAGACAAAATGAAAAAAATGAAACATTGGAGTTATGAGATGGAATGACAAAATTTATAGTAAGTTTAGAAGGACAACTGTAAAGAGTTAAAATTGGGTAGCAAAGTGATAGATGGTGAGGATGACTAAAATTAAGTAACTTTGAAAATTTGAATATTACTTCTAATTCTTGAGTTTGGCCCACTATAAGTTTATAACATATAATATATTTATAAAAATATGGAATTTATAATAAATAATATATAATTAAAAGAGTCATATTCGAGTTGAAAATCTTGACCCTAACCCTACCCGTTTAATTATTGTGTCGTGTCGTATCAACCCGTTTACATAAACGTGTCGAAATCTCTGACCCTAACCCGCTAATTCTGTGTCGGGTTCGTGTCGGATTCTCGCGTCGTGTCATGTTTTGCCAGACCTAGTTTCTGGGCTTGGCCTTAATATTGGCCGGCTTCAAGTGTTTTGCTCCTATAAATAAATCTCTTGAATTTGTGTAACATATGTAAGCAATTCGACAATGTCAATAAAATCTTTCTCTTGTTCGTAAGTTTACTTAGCCTATCACTAGATCTAATCATGTGAGCCACATAAATACTATGTTTTGCTCTTTTGTTTGCATTATTAATTACTCTATGTATGAAGTCCTTTGTCGTTTGTCTAAGTGTTTAGAGCCTAACAATTTGTCATTTAAAAGTGCAATTATCTAGCTTGGTCTAGTTGTGTGTAGGTAGGGTTTTATTAGGCTTTTTCCTTCTTTCTTTGAATTGATTTTCTTTTCAATAAGTTTTGTGAGAGAGAAACCTCTTTATCCAAAAAAGAATCGGCAATATGAAAAACTGGAACAACGTGGTAAATCAATCTAATGAGATCAACAAGGGGACTACAAATGCCTAAACAGTAACAACCCTATTGGCCTACTTGTTCGGAATTCAATGGTACAGCAAGAAGAAACAATTTGGCAGCCAAGGCCTAATTGTCTTGGTCTGGTACCCTCCAGACAAAATAAACGCTTCCCATAAGAATTAGTTTTTCCCATAAGAAAAAATTGAATTGACTTTTTCCGAAATAAGAAGTCAAGCATTTGAAGCTATTTCTTTATTCTAATTAGTCTACAAACACAGTTATACACTAATTATACTCTATTTGGCACAACATGTTCTATTATGGGACAAAAATTGCATTAGATGATTGAATTAGCATGTGTGTCATGCATGTCTTTTGTGTATTCATGACATGGCATGCATGGTGCATTTGGGTGCTTCAAACGAAGAAGATATCCACAATTAAAGTTTTACGTCAATAACCATTAACTAGCATTTATTTATATAGGATAACAAAGCTAAATATTCCCACCGAGTTACACCACAATTAGTCAATTAATTTCGTTGAATAAAATAAATTAAGCCCATGCATATCGACATCTACATTTCAGCTTGCTTAGCAAGGTCATGTAAGTTGCATGTGATGATCAGTTGCCATGTCGATTATATATTATATGCATATCCTAAATTATGTGCGTCATGTGTGACAGAATTGTCAAGTTGACAATAAAAAGTAAATGTGTATATTAACCTTATTGAAAGAAACCCAGAAAAAACAAATACCAACCTTCTCACGTGACCTGTTGCCATATGTCATGTCGATTATTTATTTATTTATCTATACTAGGTGTAAACCCGTGTATTACACGGGTTGATTAAAAAAAATAAAATATTAAAATATAAATAACAAATATTTTTTAAAATAAAATTTTAAAATAAGTAATGACATTTAAAAATAAGAAACATATTAATTGCAATTTAGCATAATATTTATTACATTTGATAGTTTAGTTATATAACTATATGTATTATGTGACTTTTTAATTTTAAAAATTAAAAAAACCCTAGAAGTTGACATGTGGATATTATTTATTTCAAAAATACTACAAAATGACAAGTGTCAAAATTTATGAGAGATTGGCATGTGGCAAAATAGATCTTCATTTATTAGGGTAGATTATGTTGGTTTCCACTTCCCACCCACCACTCTCCTTCCATTCCCCAAATATGATATATATATATATATATATATATATATATATATATATATATATATATATATATATATATATATATATATATATATATATATATGGGCCATGACATGGATATGAAAAGATAAGATCCTAAAATTAGTCTCATATCACCCACTCCTTAATTTACACCTCATTCTGATTAAGCAAAATAAACACCAATAAACTTTTGTTCATAATCAAACCATACGTACGTAATAGAAACTAAAGAAACCCGACTCAGCATGGGGATGTCGACAGCAAAAGGTAGCTATGCACAATAAGAGGAAACTAGTGGTCTAGAAAAGACACAACGACCAATTAACTACCCGTAAGGATGCATGAGACATGGATGACTCATCCAACTAAAAGTTGTAAAATCTATTCTTTCATCTTTATATGCCTATATAAATGTCTTCCTTTAAAAATCAAAACATATTACCCATCAACTTCACCGTATTTAGCTTCAGAAGTACTAAGTAAATCATACCTTTGAGGCAACCGAATCACAACAAACATACATCAACTAGGAATCTCAGATCATTCTCAAAACATGATACTGGAGTTGCGATCAAATCAACTAATAAGGGATTACATTACTATTATCGAAACCTTATGAACCCTGTCACACATTTTCTTCCACTTCTTCCAAGAGCGCGCAATGGCACTGAAAGAGAAGGTAGTTTTACACTCTAGATAACAAACCACAAAATGCATGTTCTACTTCTTTCATTCGATCTTGTACTGTTCATCTTTGTTAATATGCAGCAAGTTCAAGTCCCAAGCTAATTGAAATTATGAAACAGAAGTTGAGTCATGGTGCCCAAATGATTCAACTAGGCAGCACTCCAGGTAAAATCTTTAGGAAAACCTTCGGTATCAGAGAGGATGAGAAACTGTTACAGGATTCCCAATGCTTTTTTTACACTACAGCAGGTACAATTACAGGCATCCTTTATGTGTCTACAGAAAGGGTTGCATTTTGCAGCGATAGGTCCCTTACAACTTATTCCACCACAGGCGAGCTGCTAAAGTTCCAATATAAGGTGTCGATCCCTTTAGGAAAAAATAAAAGGAGTAAGAGAAAGCATGAACTTAAAGAGGACATCATATAACTATGTGGAGGTGGTTTCTGGGCTTTGTCAATTATAAAAAAACATTAATATACCTCCATCATGCAATGGGCCTCGAATGCATAGTCTTTAAATTTGATGTACATTTTTCATGTAAAGTCAGTCTTAGGCTATGTTTGGCGGACTAGCTGAAAAGCTAGCTGTTAGCTGAAAAGCTAGCTGATGGCTGAAAAACTAGCTGTTAAATAAAAAGCTAGCTGATAAAAAATAATGTTTGGTAAAACTAGCTGAAAAGCTAGCTGAAATATATAAAATTACATAAAAGGACATGTAAGAATATGTGTTTCTATAATTAATTAAGGGGTGTATTTGGAAAATTTTAAAAAAGCTCCTAAAAAGCTAGTCTAAGTAGCTTTTCAAAAAGCTAGCTTATAAGCTACTTTTTGGCTTACTAAACACGACAACATAAAAAAGCTCGAAAAATAAGCTAGCTGTGGCGTGCCAAACACAGCCTTAGAGTTATTTCTAAAATTTTGCAGTAGAACCACTAATTTCTCTAACGAGTAAAAGATGCACATGTTGTTAGTGTCAAATTTTGGGTATTATAAGTTTAAATTCAAAGGACACTTTTAACAACTTACACCATTACAAAATCTCATAAATACATTCAAATCAATACTAATATCAAGTATATTTAAAAAAATTATAATAATTAATATATCATTTTTATGTTAAATCGTTTGGAGAAGCAATTAATTAGTCATTTTCATATGTAAAAGTAAGAGAAATTGACACTGTAGCACAACAAAGTTTTAGCTTTGTCCCAGATTTGCCAGGTTATTTTTTTGAGCAAGGGAACTAGATGAATCGGTTACTTTGCTTACATATTAATTAGAAAAACAAATTAAAAGAAAATTGAAGGACACGATGACAATTCCACACAATTATCAAGTTAAATGAGACGAGTGTAAATGAGAGGAACTTATGTTCAACTGTTCTTCATCGTTTTCATTAGCAGTACTCCAAAACCTCGAGCCAGAGCTAGGGTTTACAAGTTCTCCCTGGAATGAAGTGAAGTAGGAGAGCAAAAGTTATGTCAACCTCAAACCCCATGAGATATTTTCGATAGTGGAACTGAACTTTAATGAGGTGTTCATTCACCGCCATTTATCTTACACTAATGGTACGAAATTCACCTTTACAGATCATGATTTTTCTGATATGACACACTCAGAGCGTATTACTTTTCTCGAACGTTTCATGCAATTAGAATGTAAGAAGCTATACTACTGTGAGCCATGTGCTCCCCTTTTGAGTGGCCTTATGCATATCTCTAATGCAATGGAATATGCATGTTTCATTTTTGATGCATATGGAACTGATGGTTAATCCCTTTGTGTGGACCATATTGGTGATGGAATAGATGATATATTTGAGTCAGAAGGACGAGATGACGGCCATGATTCTTGTATTAGTGGTGGTGATGTTGACATAGGTATCCTTACAGATGTAACATTGGATTTTAATAAGGAAATTGTTGCTATGAATAGAACATGTAATGATGAATTCTTGATTAAATTGTGTACCTAAGAAGATGGGGAGCAGGAGGATACAAACTATGATGTAAAAGATGAGGATGAAAGTGAGCCCATAAGTCAAGTTCAAGCTATTTTAATGAGTCAAAACACTAGAAGAAACAAAAGCCCATACTTGCTATGAGATTTAAAGATCCAACTCAAGTAAAAAATGTGTTGTATAACTATGTCGTAGCCAATGGATACCAATTATGCTTTGTTAAAAATGATAGGAAAAGGTTGTTTGCACAATGTTGCAAGGGTGAGTGTATCTTCAGGTTATGGGTATCATGGATGAGTGATGAAGACAACTTACATATTAAATCTTTGAACTCAGAACATAATTATGCTATGAACTTTTAGTTAGGTTCATTGGTTTCATATTCATGGATAGGAAGTTATTATGCCAAACAAATCATACACAGACAAAAGATGAGTGTGGGAAAATTAAGATTAGAAGTTATTAGGAAGTTTGGTATTCATGTGAGTCTTTGTTAATACAGGAGGGCTAAGAAATATGCTTTGCAACTAATAGATATAAATCTTGTGGAACATTATGCAAAGTTATGGTCAAATGGAGAAGAGATTAGGAGATCAAATCTAGGTTCAACTGTCAAAATTGATATCAACATGTCAGATGAGAAGAAGTACTTTAGTACATTTTATGTTTGCTTTGATGGAGTGAAAAAAGGATGGATAGAGGGATGCAAGAGGATAATAGGACTTGATGGTTGGTTTCTGAAAGGCATTTGTAAAGGAGAATTATTATGTGCTTTTGGCAGAGATGCAAACAATCAGATTTATCCCATTGCATGGGCAATAGTATGTGTTGAGAACAAAGAGAATTGGAAGTGGTTTTTGGATAATTTGATTGATGATTTGCAATTGAATTTAAGAAATACATACATCTTAATGTCAGATCAACACAAGGTATTTAATATATTTTTTTTATTATAGTATTATGGATTATCTATGCTTTTTATTATTATATATAATCTTATAAAGGTTTGTTGTTATAGGGTTTGATAGAAGCTGTAAAAAGAGATGATGCCCTTTGCAGAGCACATACAATATGCTAGACACATCAATCAAAATTTGTAGAGAAGGTATATTGGTGCCCACTACATTACCTTGTTTTGGAGAGCTGCAAGATCAATAAATGAATAATCATTCAAAACTGCAATGAAAAAACTTGGGATGATAAATCTGATGGGTTACGAGCATTCTAACACCCCTAAGTGTACATGCAACACTAGAAAACCTTGGATCTATGTTTGTCTAAAATACATGCAAAATTTGATTTCCAAGGTTCATAATCCTATCTAGCATACATGGGGAACTTTTAATCTAAAAGATGGCTAGAATTACATACCTTATAGTTGATTTGATTCCTTGAAAACCTTGAAAGCCTAGCACCCCAAGTGTGATGCCTCAAATGCTTCACACAACACCAAATGCTTTGGACTAACTTTAGAGTATGTATAACAATTGTATAAATCGGCTTGCCCTCTCTTGTTCTTAGTGTAACCGATTTTGGTGAGTATCATGTTCCTTATATAGTGTGTCACATCTAGGGTTACACCATGTAAACCCTAATATGACATGACTCTTCATTTCCATGACCCATGAGTTTGTAACTTCCATGGAGCATCCTATGGGTTTAACCCAACTTGATAATCCATGGAGCCTTTTAGCCCACTATACAAGTTATGGATGATTTACATAATCAACCCATATATTTAATTAGTTATCTTTTGATCACTTAATTAATTCCAAATCAATTCTTGATCAATACTAATTAAATAATACTATTAATATATTAGAACTTATAATATATTAATAAACCACAAGTGTTATTTCTCTCATTAAGTCTATCCAAATGCATGATGCCATGCAACCAAATGGACCATGCCGGGTCGGGTCAAGTACATACCAAATATAGTTATGGACTTAGACACCTTATCCAACAATCTTCCACTTGGATAAGTCTAATAACTATATCTGTAAGTATGACTTCAGGAACCGATCAACAATCGTAGCTCTTTCAAGGTCTCTCGGAACTGAGAAGATGATGATACACCATTTAGATAAGTGATCATATAATCCTCTATTCTAGATATCAGCCAGACAAATACATAGAACAATGTCTTACTTATTGTCCAACAGTTTGTTTCTCGATTTCTGATTTGTTTGACATAGAACTAAATTGAACACATCAATTTGGTTCTGACCGGGCCCGGTACATAGGTCAAAACAAAATCATCGAGGGGCCCATATATCGCTTCTAATCCAAGAAGGAACAGATAAACTTCGACTCATATGCTTATTCTACTACTTGTTGAATCACAAACAAAAGTACGTTTTATAACATCGAGTTACCAATGCGATTTCGTACGATCAATGCATAACCAACTCATAGGCAACAAGTCATATCTCTAGGTTTGAAGACTTATATGATATTACTGTCTCACGATCACTCAAGATAAATTCCATGAAGTGATACCAGTGAGCGTGGGTTGAATCCAATGCTCAGAACTTATGAGCACTCATGAATGTTGTAGCCATTTCCAACAACTTAGACCTCTACAACCAACTCATGAAAGTCTTGATTCATACCTACTTCCAACATATGACCGACTGTGGAGAATTCAAATAATATATTATACCAAACATAATTATTCTGGAAGTCAAAACATGCAAAAGAAATATAGTAAACGATTGACAAAAGATAGAAACACTTTACTCATAAATAAACACAACTTTTATTCATCATCAAATGTCAATTACACTTTACAAATTTCAAAATGATCTAACTAGTAACTACTAAAACTAATATCATCCTTCAGCCCTATGCTCCGAGCATGTTGGAGATGCTTAACCTGACTCAGTCCCTTCGTGAGGGGATCTGTTGGGTTCTCATCCGATGATACCCTCTTTTCCATGAGGAGTCCTTCTTCTATTCGATATCTGATGAAATGGTATTTTCTGTCGATGTGTCTGGATCTCCCGTGATCCCTTGGTTCCTTGGCTAAGGAAACTGCACTTTCACTATCACAGAAAATTTCCATTGGCTCCTTTATAGTTGGTACAACTCCAAGGTCTCCAATGAAGTTCTTCAGCCATATTGCCTCCTTTGCTGCCTCGCTTGCTGCTATATACTATGATTCACAAGTTGAATCAGCCACTGTCTCTTGCTTGGAACTCTTCCAAGTAATTGCTCCTCTGTTTAAGGTAAAGACCCAGCCTGACTGAGAGTGGAAATTATCCCTATCAGTCTGAAAGCTAGTATCACTATACCCTACAACTCTCAAGTCAGCACTCCCACCGAGGGTAAGGACCCAGTCCTTAGTCCTCCGTGGGTACTTGAGGATATTCTTTACCGCAGTCCAGTGAGCCTTTCCAGGGTTCCCCTGATATTTGCTAACCATTCTCAAAGAAAGGGCTACATCAGGTCGAGTGTAGGTCATAACATACATGATTGAACCTACTGCAGAAGCATAAGGTACTCGACGCATTTCTACTATCTCAGCCTTAGTAGTCGGGCTATGATTTTTACTCAGTATGGTGTTACTCTGGATGGGTAACTCTCCTTTCTTGGAGCCCTACATGCTGAACCTCTTCAGCACCTTCTCCAAGTAAGTACTCTGACTAAGTCCAATTAGTCTTTTACTCCGGTCTCTCATAATCCTTATCCCTAGAATATAGGCAGCCTCTCCTAGGTCTTTCATAGAGAAACACTTCCCAAGCCAGGACTTCACTTCCTGTAGGGTTGGGATGTCATTTCCTATGAGTAGTATGTCATCCACATACAGTACCAAAAAGCTGACTATACTCCCACTAGCCTTGACATAGACACAAGATTCATCTTCACTCCTCGAAAAGCCAAATTCTTTGAATTTCTCATCAAAACAAAGATTCCATCTGCGAGGTGCCTATTTCAATCCATAAATGGATTTCTCGAGCTTACACACTCTATTAGGGTATTCTGTACTGACAAAACCCTCTGACTGACTCATGTAAACATCTTCAGCCAAACTTCCATTAAGGAAGGCGGTTTTGACATCCATTTGCCATATTTCATAATCATGAAATGCAAAGATGGCTAACAGAACCCTAATGGACTTAATCTTTGCAACTGGTGAAAAGGTCTCATCATAATCAACTCCCGGAGTTTGAGAAAAGCCCTTTACAACCAGTCGCGCCTTATATGTGCGTACATTACCATCCATGTCGGTCTTCTTCTTGAAGATACATTTGCACCCAACTGTCTTACGACCTGGTACATTGTCAACCATGTTCCAAACTTGATTGTAATACATGGACTGTATCTCGCTGTCCATTGCCTCTTTCCATTTGGTAGACTCGGGGCCTGTCATGGCTTCTGCGTAACTGTTAGGTTCATCTAGACTTACCAATGTCTCATCACTAATAAGTGTCTCACCTTCCGTAGTAATATGGAAACCATAATAATGCTCAGGTGCATTCCTAACCCTTGTGGAACGCCTCAAAGGTTCAGAATTGTCAATTGGCTCAACAAGAGTTTCCTCCTCAGGTTGAGTGCTAGGATTTGAAGTTCCTTCACCACTAACTCTTGAATTTCATCAAGGTCAATTTGCCTCCCACTGTTTCCTTGGCTTATGAACTCTCTCTCTCTCTCTCTCTCTCTCTCTCGATACCCCTCCTTGATACAAAAACCACATTGTCACTAGGTCTGTAGAAGAGGTAACCAAATGATTTCTGTGGGCAGCCGAAGAAAATATACCTCTCACTTCGAGGTTCGAGCTTATCATGAGTCTCGTGTCTCACGAAAGCCTCACAATCCTAAATCTTGATGTGGTCTAGTTTGGGAAATTTACCAGTCCACATCTCATGAGGAGTTTTGGCAACTTTCTTTGTAGGGACTCTATTAAGGATATGGGCAACCGTCTTTAAGGCATACCCCCAAAACAAGATTGGTAGCGAAGCTCGACTCATCATGGAATGAACCATATCTAACAAGGTTAGATTACGCCTCTAAGCCACACCATTCAACTGTGGTGTCCTGGGAGGTGTCAATTGTGAGATAATCCCACATTCCTTAAGATAGTCGAGGAACTCTGTACTAAGATACTCACAACCACGATCGGATCGAAGCATCTTAATGTTCCTGCCCAATTGATTCTCGACTTCCTGTTTAAACTCTTTAAACCTTTCAAAAGTCTCTGAATTATGCTTGATTAAATAGCCATATCCATATCTACTATAATCATCAGTAAAAGTCAAATAATAACGATTAGCATCCCTTGTGGCAGATTTGAAGGGTCCACCCACATCCGTGTGCACTAGATCCAACAAACCTTCACCCCTAGCACAAGAAGCAGTGAAGGGTGACTTTGTCATTTTTCCAAGTAAGCATGATTCACAACTATCATCTGACTTTAGGTCAAATGACTCCAATACTCCATCCTTTTGGAGTTGGCCTATGCGTTTCTTGCTCACATGTCCAAGATGACAATGCCATAATGATGCTTTATCCAAGTTATTATTACTCGAAGAATCAATATATAGCACCTGGTTCCTGGTATGTAATTTAAACTAAGTATTTTTGCATTTTTAGGTGGAACTCGGCGAGTTGTAGGCCCGACTCGCCGAGTAGGGTCGGGATATTGAGCAAGTTTAAGTTGGCGACTCGACGAGTCCATATCCTGGACTCGGCGAGTCCGCCAGTCTGGAAGAAACCCTAATTTCAAGGGGTTGCACCCTATTTAAACATCGTTTTGTGCCTCATAGCGGCCCCCATTGCATCCAGAACACTCCCTCTCGAAACCCTAACCCCTCTTTTGGTATTTTGGGTGCTTTTGGTACAATTCCTTGAAGTTTTGGAGAGAAGAAGAAGGTAGATCAAGAGGAGAGGAAGAAGATCCTGAATCTTTGTGCCATTTCAGAGCTTCTAGAGGTATTAGACTCGAAACCCTCTCTGTTCCTTCATTATTATCTCATTAAGAGCTTATGATAGTCATTTTAAGGCCTCTTCTAGTCTTGATCTTTGAGTAATGCGCTTATTATGTTAAGGGACTTCGGATCTAGGCATGATTGGGCTCTAGGAGCTCGGATCTAATGCCTTTTTGGAGCCATATTGCATGGAAGCCCTAGATCTACTCTTTTAGTGCATTTTGAGCCCTAAAACCTTCATTGGTGTTTATTTATACGTAAAGTTGGAAACTTTACGTTATAATCAAGCCCTAAGAACCCATATCCATGAATGGAATGCACTGGATTCAAGCAGAATCGAGTATATAGAAGTTGCATGCATGCGACTCGGCGAGTCATTCTTCGAACTCGGCGAGTCGAGTTGCGAGTCCCTGATTTTCCCCTTTTGAGTTATGCCGAGTGGGACCCGTGAGCTTTAAGTGGACTCAGTGAATCGGAAGCCAGACTCAGTGATGGAGGGACTTGGCGAGTCAATTCCCTGACTCGGCGAAGTCCAAGGCAACCTTCTTGCCTCAAGAACAGACTCGGCGACTTGTTCATACAACTCGGCGAGTCACAGACCAAAGTGTTCATCAGATGAAGATGAAATCGACGAGTTGTTTATACAACTCGACGAGTCGGATGAAGGACAATTGGATATCAGTTTAGAAAGAGAACTCTTCGAGTCTACGCCTAACTCAACGAGTAGGAACGGGAGTGAGGACAATCGACTGGATAGGGACTCGCCGAGTTGGCGAGCCAACTCGGCGAGTCGGGTCAACTGGAAGTTAACTTTGACTTTGACTTTTGACTTGGCTAGGGGTAAAGTGGTCATTTTACCCTAAGGGCGGTTAGCAGTGTTTGATTGAGTGTTTCGTGGGAATTGCAGCCAGAGGATTTCCGGAGCAGCAGCAGACAGAAAAATAGTTTCCGCACAGATCAGCAGCTACTTCGAGGTGAGTTAGCTTCCAGTAGCAGTGGGTCTACGGCTACAATGCCGACCCACCAGTAGGGTTCGTATGTTAGGTGATTGTCTTTGTGATATCATCTAGGTTTGCTACTACCTGATATGTTATATGCTAGCATGATATGTTGTATGTGTAGAGTTCGGTTGCTAGGACCGAAGGGTAGTCAGACACCCCAGATATGTCTAACAGTATGTGATGATATGTTTTCATGCTGGCTTGTATGTTATATGCGATAGAGATAGTAGGAGGGGACCTGTACCCGAGGTTTGGTTGTTACGAACGATGGGTAGTCAGCACCCCAGAATGGCTCGACACGGGTAGGTTGGCGCCCCAGAATGGCTTGACACGGGTAGGTCGGCACCCCAGAATGGCCGTATCGGGTAGGTCAGGCACCCCAGAAATGCCTGGCAGTATGTATGTGATATGATTGTATGGTATGTGGTTCGATGGGGGAACTCACTAAGCTTCGTGCTTACAGTTTTCGGTTTTGTTTCAGGTACCTCTTCAGCGAAGGGGAAGGAGCCGGCGCGGTAGCGGCACATTGTGATATATTCTGGGATTGTACTCTGACACGATTACTATTTTCATGTGTTGGGTATTTAGAGATGATATGATCGTATGAAGTTTTAATACAAATGTTTTACAAACTACTTAATTTAAATGAAATTTTTGGACGTGAAATTTGGGTCGTTACAAGTTGGTATCAGAGCCCTAGTTTGAGGGATTCGGACACACCCTCGGGGGTGTCTGAACTCAAATCGAGGGACTAAAAGATTTTAAAAAGGGAAAATGTTTTCTACAAGTTAGGTTAAGAGTTTTGAAGAAGAACGAAGTGTGTGAGGTGCACGACCGGCCGAGCTCAAGTAAGTATTACCCAAAGTACCCATACAATGTTATATTATGTTTATCAGATTCAGTAGCACAACATGCTAGAATAGGACTAAGGATCTTGGAGTGATGCCTTATTTGCCTGCTTTATATGCTTCAGCTTATGAGAGTTGCATTCTAGATTTGAGTAGACAATAGTAGGATAGCATGTTTAGGTTATGCCTGATAGTATGAGCTTAGCATTATATGCTAGTGCAGTTCCTGTTATGAGGTTAGAGTTGCTTGAAATTGTTTCCTTTTTCCGAATGTTGTTTGCTTTGTGCTTTGTGGGCCTTGAGTGATGGGAGTTAGCTGTTAGGTGAATACGTTAAAGTAACATGTGATCAGGGTTGAATAATCTCAGAGTGTTGGATTTGACCCTATGGCGTAGCTCTTGTTTGAGTCCTAACCATTGTGGGGATGAGTCCCTTACTCGAAGGATTATCCGAGCCTCGTTGCATGTGATTGTATTCAAGTAATGGCTAATTGGCATTATAAAGAGACCTTCAGCGACTGAGGACCGGTTTGGGTGGAGTCAGAGGTTTCCTAGGGTAAGCCTAGGATAAGAGTAGCAGAGATCAACAGTGGTAAAAGGGATCTGGTGGAGTCAAGGCAATCCTTGAGGAAGGTACGGATAGATGTGGAATGTAGTATGGGCCCGTACTACTGGAAGCAGAGGATCCGTACCCGACTTAGGGAAGGCAAAGACAAGACCGGGGAACTTGTAATAGATGTGATCCCTTTAAAGATATTAGTATCACTAATAGTTGTCTGTATGTATTGCAGAATGGTGGTACTACGTCAGCGGATAGCGGTTGACAAATCTGGAGAGGGATCGGGTTCGGGATCAGGTTCCGAGCCAACAAATGAGAGGCTACGAGAGTTCATCGCGTCAGAGATCACCAGAGGCATCCTTGAGTCGACTCCCATTATCTTCGGTTCGATCAAGGAAGGGATAGTCAAGTTGATGGAGGATCGCCTCCGGGCATTCAGGAGCGACATGGCATCTGGCTAGTCGGGATCTCGCACACTGTCCTTTAAGGACTTCAAGGGAAGTGGTGCGCCGGATTTTCACGGGGCGAAGGACCCCATAGCTGTCAGGCGATGGATTACAGACATTGAGTTTGCACAGTTGACTAGCTTCTGCCCCGAGGGGTCGAAGGTGAGGTATGCAGCAGGGTGTTTACGAGACCGAGCTAGAGATTGGTGGGAGTCCGTCGGTGACTCGTTGGGAGCCTCGACTGTTGAGGCTATGACCTGGTCGGACTTTGTGACCAGGTTCAGGGCAGAGTTTGCACTGGCCGTTGAGCTTCAACAGTTGGCCAGGGAGTTCCTAGATATGAGGCAGACGACGGAGACTGTGGCGGAAATCACCGCCATGTTCCGGGAGAGGGCGTTGTTGGTGCCCCAGTACGCGGGTGATGAGGATATGAGGAGGACCCGCTATCATGACTTGCTACGAGTTGATATTCGGGAGCATGTCAGTTTTTCAGCTTGCCCTACCCTGGACTCTATGATTTCCAGGGCAAGGGAGAGGGAGATAGATCTGGAGCACATTCGGAAGAGGAAGGCTGAGGAGGGGCAGGTTACGGGAGGGGCTTCGGGGAAGAAGCCCAAGGGATCAGATGGTAGGCCGAAAGGCCAGTCGGGACTGGGCCGCTACAGGAAATGCGGCAGACCACATGAGGGGGCATGCAGATTGGGATCTTCGGGCTGCTATAAGTGCGGCAAGGCGGGGCACTTTAGCAAGGATTGTACTGCCCCTGCACCGGTTATTCAGACGTCTGATTTGTTGTGTTTCCACTGCAACCAGAGGGGCCACAAGAAGGCCAATTGCCCTCAGTTGACAGCAGCATCAGCGCCAGTGAAGGCGCCAGCTCCAGCGACCCTGCGGATCACTGATGGTCGGCAGGGCAAGGCAGAGGCTCCAGTGGTGAGGAGCCGGGCATTTCAGCTGACTACCGAGGAGGCACGTGCTACACCCGATGTGGTGACGGGTATGATTTCTTATTTATGCTATTATGATATGCTGCTGTGATTTTGATATTATATGTATGTGCTTTGTTTAGGATCATTCCATGTGAACGGTATTCCAGTTCAGGTATTGTTTGATTCGGGCGCTACCCGATCGTTTGTTTCTCTCGCGCTCAACAAGAGATTTTCCGAGTTTTCAGGCATGTTGGATTGCCCCTAGACATAGAGATTGCAGATGACCGTTCGGTGCGAGCATCGACGATGTTCCGAGATTGTGTGCTGAGGTTATTTGAGGAGCGTTATCTGGTGGATCTGGTTCCTATACCTTTGCGGGGGAGCAAGGTTATTATCGGTATGGATTGGCTAAGCCCCATTGTGGCATTGATCGACTGCGCGCAGCAGTTGGTGCGGATCAGGACCCCAAGTGGGGGAGAGCTGGTGATTCAGGGTGAGAGGCCGCAGCAAAGACCAGCCCTATGTTCCGCAGCGAGAGCTAGGCGTTACCTCCAGCAGGGTTGCGCAGGTTATGTCGCGTATGTTATGGATACCCGGGAGGCGGGTAGAGCGATGGTGGGCGAGGTGCCCGTAGTTTGAGAGTTCGCGGACGTATTCCCCGAGGAGCTGCCTAGGATACCTCCGGAGCGTTAGGTGGAGTTCAGGATCGACCTAGTCCCTGGTGCGGCTCTGATAGCCAAGGTAGCCTATCGGTTGGCTCCTCCCGAGATGCAGGAGCTGCTAGACAAGGGATTTATTAGACCGAGCAGTTCACCCTGGGGAGCCCCGATTCTGTTTGTAAGGAAGAAGGACGGGTCGCATCGGATGTGTATAGATTATCGGGAGCTGAATAAGGTAACGGTGAAGAACCGTAACCCACTCCCGAGGATTGATGACCTCCTTGACCAGCTTCAGGGAGCATCTTGGTTCTCCAAGATTGATCTGCGTTCAGGATATCATCAGATGAGGGTCAGGGAGGAGGATGTGCAGAAGACTGCGTTTTGGACGCGCTATGGCCACTACGAGTTTGTGGTGATGCCCTTCGGGCTCACCAATGCCCCTGCCGCGTTCATGGACCTCATGAACCACGTGTGCAGACCGATGCTGGATCGGTCTATGATAGTTTTCATTGACGACATCTTGGTTTATTCCAAGACGCAGGAAGAGCATGAGGGGCATCTGCGAGAGGTGTTGGAGACCCTGAGGAGGGTGAGCTTATACGCTAAGTTCTCCAAGTGTGAGTTCTAGTTGCGCGAGGTGCAGTTTCTCAGACACCTTGTCAACCAGGACGGGATTTTGGTGGATCCGACCAAGGTGGATGCCGTGATGAGGTGGGAGGTTCCGAAGTCTCCATCCGAGATTCGGAGTTTCCTGGGATTAGCAGGCTACTATCAGAGATTCATTCAGGACTTCTCCAAGATAGCCGTACCCCTGAAACGGTTGACCAAGAAAGTCGTGGTCTTTCGATGGGGGCTTGAGCAGCAGGCATCATTTGAGGTTCTGAGGCAGAGATTGTGCGAGGCGCCAATCTTAGCCCTGCCAGAGGGCGTAGAGGATTTTGTGGTATACTGTGACGCATCTATTTCAGGTTTGGGCGCAATATTGATGTAGAGAGGGCATGTCATTGCGTATGCCTCGAGGCAGCTGAAGCCTCACGAGGTGAATTACCCGACGCACGATTTAGAGTTGGGGGCTGTGGGCTTCGCCCTCAAGATTTGGCGGCATTACCTCTATGGGGTTCGGTGTACCATTTACACGGACCACAAGAGCCTGAGGTATCTCATGGACCAGCCGAATCTGAACATGACGCAGCGTCGGTGGCTTGACGTAGTAAAGGATTATGATTGTGAGATCCTTTACCACCCGGGGAAGGCCAATGTGGTGGCCGATGCGCTTAGCTGCAAGGCGACGACGATCAGGGATATTTGCATGCGGATGACAGTGGTGACTCCGCTGTTGGAGCGGATTCGGGAAGCTCAGCAGGAGGTCATGAAGGAGGAACACCGGAAGAGTGAGCGCATAGTGGGTCAGGTTTCCTCCTTCGATTATGACAGCCGAGGATTATTGACACTACACCGTAGGGTGTGGGTGCCGTATCATGGAGGCGTGCGCCAAATCTTGATGGAGGAGGCGCACAAATCCCAATTCTCCATTCATCCTGGGGCAACGAAGATGTATAGGGATCTTTGTTTAGACTATTGGTGGCCTTGCATGAAGCGGGATGTGGCTTGGTATGTGGAGCGGTGTTTGACCTGCAGGAAGGTCAAGGCCGAGCATCAGAGACCGCACGACAAGATGCAGCCGCTGGATATCCCGTTGTGGAAATGGGAAGATATTATGATGGATTTTATCACGAAGCTTCCCAGGACCGCGCGAGGAGTGGATTCGATATGGGTCATCGTGGATCGATTGACCAAGAGCGCCCATTTTATTCCGATTCAGGAGAGCATATCGGCCGAAAAGTTGGTCGACATCTATAACAGGGAGATAGTGGCGCGGCATGGGGTGCCGGTATTAGTGATTTCAGATAGGGATGTGATTTTCTCTTCCAGGTTTTGGAAGAAGTTTCATGACGAGTTGGGCACTCGTTTGCATTTTAGCACCGCCTTCACCCGCAGACAGATGGACAGAGTGAGTGGACCATCCAGACTCTTGAGGATATGTTGCGGGCATGCATGCTAGACTTCGGTGGTAGTTGGGATACCTATCTTCCTGTAGGTGAGTTGTCATACAACAGCAGCTACTACGCGAGTATTGACCGTCCTCCATTTGAGATGTTGTACGGGAGAAGGTGCAGGAATCCTATATGTTGGGGCGAAGTTGGCTAGAGGGTCATGGGGAGCACCGAAGTGGTGCTCAAGACGACTGAGAGGATTTAGCAGGTGCGGAGTAGGCTTCAGACCGCTCAGAGTCGGCAGAAAAGTTACGCCGATAAGCGTCGATCAGACTTGGAATTCCTGGTCGCGGATATGGTTCTCCTGAAGGTGTCGCCATGGAAGGACGTCATCCGATTCAGGAAGCGGGGCAAGTTGGGCCCAAGGTATATCGGACCGTTCAGGGTTGTAGCCCGGGTGGGCAAGGTGGCGTACTGGCTGGATCTGCCAGCCGAACTCAGTCAGATCCACAACACTTTCCACGTCTCTCAGTTGCAGAAGTGCCTAGTGGACGACTCAGCACTGGTGTCTTTAGAGGATATTCAGGTTGATGACAGCCTGAATTACATTGAGTGGCCAGTAGTGATTCTCGACCGAAAGTCGAAGGATCTGAGGAACAAGAGGATGGAGCTAGTAAAGGTGCAATGGCATCACCGAAAGGGTTCGGAGTGGACTTGGGAATCTATAGAAGAGATGAGGGAACTCTATCCCGAGCTTTTCCAGGAGCGAGCGGCAGACTTCGAGGACGAAGTCTAAAATAAGTGGGGGAGATTTGTAGCACCTGGTTCCTGGTATGTAATTTAAACTATGTATTTTTGCCTTTTTAGTTGGAACTCGGCGAGTTGTAGGCCCGACTTGCCAATTAGGGTCGGGATATTGAGCACGTTTAAGTTGGCGACTCGACGAGTTGTAGGTATACCCTTGTTTGTACAAAGCATGAAAGGAAATAATATTTCTTGCCATTTCTAGCGAATAACAAGATTTATTCAAATCTAAAGTAAACCCACTGTAACATCCCAAAAATGCAGTCTAAATTTTTTTGTTTTAATACATTACTAAAACCATATTTATAAAAACCATAACATAAATCATAACATAAATTTAGAGTATTAATTCAAAACATATTCTATTTATCAGAGTGAAACATCCCAGGCTGGCTGGCTATGGTGTGTGCACTTCAATCTTCTCGAGCTCCTCTTTTGAAAACTGAGTACCTGAAACCAAAAATGAAAACTGTAAGCACGAAGCTTAGTGAGCTCCCCCAATCTACTACATACCTTACAATAACATATAAAGCACATACTAGGCCTTGCCCACTACATCGGACCGAAGTCCGGACTAACTGGGGCCTTGCCCCCTGCATCGGACCGAAATTCGGAAACTGCATCGGGCCAGAGCCCGGACTAACTGGGGCCTTGCCCCCTACATCTGACCGAAGTCCAACAGGTTATAGACACATATAATAACTGTAATCATAACTAAATTCTACCTACACTCACAATATTTGTTTCTTCTCAAAGCCAATTCATCATATTTTGACACACATAATAAAAGGTACATGACCATAAACAACCAATACTAACTTGTTTCCTTGCGTTTACTAAGTACAACTAGTACAGAACCGCCTAATGGACACGCAAATATTTAGTGTGACCATATGTATCACCTTTGAGCCACTTTGTCTGGTATGCGTCTAAAAAGACACCAGGTTATAGACAGACATACAATTGCCTCATGTCACAATACGTTTATCTATTGTCTCTTACAAAAAAGGTAAGTCAATGTTAATTGATACATGTGGCTGATTGTGACTTATGGCCTCAATATCCGAGTGTGGCTAATATTTGTCACATTTGGTATAATTAAGTGTGGTTAAAGTTTTGATTATCTATACAATGGCCACACAAACTAATTTAAATATATCGAAAAACAGTCTCTAAATTTTTTAGTTACCTTTGGCCACACTTTTAATAAAAAGTGTGACATGCCGTTTTTCGGAAAGTGTGACCGTAGGTCATTTTTTGTACTAGTGGTATGCATTAAAAAACGTGCTTAAAAGTAATTTACAAGGTTCATTGTAACACCCGATCTCAGGTACGCATTTAAATGTAAGTCAAACTTCATATTTTTACCCTTGGACTCGGTGAGTTGAAGGCTCAACTCGTCGAGTAGGATCGACTCTAGGTCGGGGGATTAAGTGACCTACTCAACGAGTCAGAAGACCGACTCGACAAGTAGGAGGTGTCTGAGTGAAACCCTAACTTGGAGGGTTTGCACCCTATTTAAACAACTTATGAGGCTTCCACCCCAACCTCCATCACCCCCAAGTCCTGTCCTCGAAACCCTAATTAGTTGTGAGCATCTTTGAGCTATATTGTGCCTTTGCATCTTGATTTGAAGCTAGAAGAAGGAAGGGAAGCTTGGTGAATCAAGGAGCAAATCAGTGGATTCCGAGTTTGGTTGCATTTCCAGTGTATTTGAGGTAAATAGCCCCTATCTTGACCTCCTATGTGTTAGATCTAAAATTGGGGATTGAACCTTGACATCTTTGGGGGCATTTCCATGTCATTTTGGATTCTAGGGTGTTATGTAGGGTAGAAACTTCAGATCTGGAACCTTGGAGGGTCCTCATGGCATAAAGGTGCCATCATTATGTCCATGAGAACCCCATGCATGTAATAAACCCCATTTTTGGTCCTTTAAGCTTAAAAGTCCCATGGGTACAGTGAGGCGAAACTCACCTTCATATGTGTGCAGATAACCACTGTAGAAATGAAGAACTCTACCAGCTTCAACTCACTTCCAATCACATATAGGAAGATACTTGAGTCAATACCCAATCACAGGTCATATTTACTTGCAACAGTGAGCACCTCACATAGAATGACGATTAGGGTTTCACATAAAATGACGGTTAGGGTTAAGTAAGAACACTTAGCCCATTAAGGACTTAATCACTTCAGGGTATGACTGATTACGGTTTGACTTAGTCATTCTCGGGCAAATAACAATCAAATCAACACCCCCATACGTGCCCGGTCATTGCCCAAATAAAGCTCTCTGATTCTAGGGTTTTTCACATAAAATGATAACTAGGGTTAGTGTTCCACACTTAAACCCTTATGGACTTAATCCATTAATTCCAATATTTCATTAATTTAATTGTAGGGACATTATTAAGTATTATTTACAGTTTAATTAACACCTTAAACGCGGGTCCCAACAAGTACCAAACTAAAGTTTCTAAGATTAGGGTTTTCTAAACCCTAATTAGGGTTTCCAACCCAAACAGATGCCAACGAGGTTAAAGGTTTGGTTTTTAGGTTAATTAGAGTTTAATAAGTTAGGCATCACCCACTACCACCCCGGGCGGTGGTGGTCAACAATGGTTCACAGTGGCAATCACCACCTCACGATGGTGGTGGGTTTTTCTTCGGTTCTCCTCCTAAGATTCGTTCCTACAACCTTACAACATTAAAAAACATACACACACATTCACACAAATTACACACACAGCCACCACACATGGTGGCTGTTGGCGACAGAAAAGGGCAACACGGGCGGCAACCACCATTGTTGGCTGCCATGGTGGTTCTTCAAGTTTTCCGGCCAACAAAACACACCCACACACACCTCATCGAATAAAACACGAACACCCTCATCGAATTAGACTGAAACACGTATCCATACACACGAAAAACACACACAACACCGCGACTCTCATGGTGGGAGGCGGTGGTCAGAAGAATGTCGTCAAGACGAGGCAGCCGTTGAAGCGGTAGTGACGACGGCGAGATGAAGGAACAGAAGAGCGAAGAGGGTGGAAAGGGTTGCGCCGTTTCCGGAGAGAGAGAGAGAGAGAGAGAGGCGACATCGACGACAATGGTTGGTGTCGGGGTTTTCGGCTTCGTCGGCAGCGAGTGCAGCGGTGGTATCTGGTGCCTCGGTGGTTCACAGTAGCAATACAACGGCTGGAAGAGTGGAGTTATAAGGTGGCGGTGATCTTAAAGATAGGGTTAGGGTTTAGGAGGGTTAGGTTTTAAACAAGGGAAAAGGAGGGGAAGGTGACGGGTTTTAGCCCCGCCTCCTCCATTTACACTTCAGCCCTTCATTCTCTATTTTTTTCAAATTAAATCCACTAATTACCAAACAACCCCCAACTTTTAGATTTCATTACAATACAAGTCTGAATGTTACAGTATAGATCCCACTTTCCAGAAATTACAACATTTAACTCCTTATGGCTAACACTGATAAATTACTACAAATTTAAGGCTAGTAATAAAATAAAATATAAAATACATCTCGGGATTTTAGGGATTATTATTTATTTACTTATTTTTGTTTAATTATTATTATTATTATTATTATTATTATTATTATTATTATTATTATTATTATTATTTACTTATTTTATTTTATTTATTTATTTTTAACGAAATGTTATAATTCTCCCCCACTTAAATTAGATTTCCTCCTCGAAATCAGCTCTTGCTTTTACTTCATGATGCACTCCCCCACAACAACCAAGATGAACAAAAATATGCAGAATCAATCGGTCTCCGAGCTTCTCAGCCCAATGCCGACACTCTAATCCCGCACCAAAAGGGCATCACCACAATGAAAACTAATTGTTCTCATGTTGAACCGAACCCCACTCTTACTTTGCTCCGACTGCCCAACAGAGCTACCCACTATTAACACTGGGGATCACCCCCAATCAAGCGATAACAGACAGGCAAACCCTCAACCTGAACTCCTAACACCTTAGGGTCTAAGCACAATCTCCCTACAGATGCCATCACAACCAAAACTAACACGAATCTAAGGGAAAGTCCAACAACTAACGATGATCTTGTTGTGAAACCGGAAGACTTAGCAGTTTTGTAGAAGTCTGGAACTTAGAGAAATATGACTGAAAACCAAATCTTGGCACCAAGTATTCCTGCTACGAGGTTCCACTCTCCCCCAATTGAAATATGCTAGGAACTGAGAACTTCATAGTCCTTCGATACCCAGACTAACTCAAACTCCACCACTTGATCCCAACTACTGATATCTACATACATATGAGAATCTAAACTCACTCAACATTCATACATTCATACTTGCATACAATCAAAGACTAAGATAATTAATCCATACATAACAAGAGATCAATCTAAACAAATCTAAATAGAATAATTTCATTGAACTGATCATCTAAGATTACAACTAAACTTAAAACATAGACGGAAGTTTCAGACGCACACCAATACTACCACAATTGCTAAATTTAAGAACTGTCAACTCAAATCTTAGTCCTCAGGACCCCGGCGTTCCCCTGACGACCATCGCGTAACTGCCAAGCTAAGGGTGTAGGATCTAGCACCTCACTGAGAAACGGGCAATGAGCCCTGATGTGGCCTTCCTGGCCGCAATGAAAACAAACTCGCACACTTCGCCTGCAGTCTCTTCCAAAATGACCCTCCTCGCCACACCAGCGACATGAAACAGATCTGTGTCTCCATTCAACTGATCCTGAATTCTGGCCGGCGGACTTGAACCGCTTCGCTGCAGGCTGGGACTGATCCTGGGCCTGACACTGCTCCCTCACCTGGGTCTCTATCTCAATCTCGCCTCCTCGAGACATCCTAAAGCTCAACTAGAGAACCATAACACCAGATGGAAACGAATTGTCGAATTTTCATCTTGAGTATGCTCTAATATCGATTCCTCTAAGCCTGCTCTGAAGCTGCGAACTCATAATTGAACAATGCCCTTTCAGTGAACATCTTGGTGATCTCCGTCACTGAATCGATCGTCTGCCTCAGATCTAGGTAATCCTGGGCTAGTCTCTCCCTCTCTACCAGGGGAACATACCTTGCACGGAACATCTACGAGAACTGTTCCCAAGTCATCACGGCCCTCTACTCAGGAGTATAAGAACTAGTCACCAATCTCCACCAATCCCTTGCCCTGGACCTTAGAAGGATTAGAGCGCAGCTGACCTTCTGGACATCTGGAAAAGAACACATGAAGAGACAACCCTCCATGTCAGAAAACCATCCCATCACCATGATCGAGTCTGAGACCCCATCAAACTCCGGGGGCTTCGTACGATCGAAGTCCCAATACTGTAAATCTTTTTCTCCGAGAGCCCTAATGGCAGAAATAGCCGTAGAGGCTGCAACAATAATAACTTCAGAAAGTGTAGCATATCAGTCATCATAGTACTCCATCATCGCAGTCTTAATATCCCCAAATAGTTTCGGTATCTGATACTGGACGATGGTCACAACCTCTTCACGAAGAATCCTCCTAATCCTGAAATCCAACTCATCTGATCCAATCTACTTGTCAGCCCCTGATCCCGATCCAGATCCGGTCTCAACTCGTCTTGTAGTCACCATACTGAAAATACACCAGGGAGATATCAGATAATACACATAACATAACAGGGTAACCAAGTCCCATCCAAGCCCTATGGGTTGTGACTTCCTTGCTACGCATATGGGTCCTATGCTTTTAGTAGTACGGGCATATACTACCTTCCACACCTACCCGTATTTGTCTTAGAGGATCACCACAACACCCTAACAATATTCACAAGCATAACCATACACTCAATCCTCACTCCTTAAAGGAAAGGTTAAATATCTCAAACTGGCCGGCCAACTGACCCCACACGACTCATCCATGAAACTTCCACCAACCCTGTAGCACTCGTGTATGCTAGCCATACATAATGCTGGACCCTATAGACAGTCGAATACTAGATTCTACACTAATCCCTTCATCAAACAAGAACAAGAAATAAGGCTAAACCAAACATCCTCAGGCTATAGAATCTTAGTTATGTACAACTATGTCGCATACACTAAGCAACTACAATAATGATGTCAGTTTTATACAGGAAGAACCCTAGGCTATCAAGCATCATATAATCAGGAAATCCTATTATGCAATTCCTGAAGATCCCTAGCCTATCACTAGCATGCTTTTCTAACAAATCATGTATCGCTAAGATCAAAACCCAAAAAATATAACAAGTATGAGTATTTTGGGAACCACTCTCCTGTTCGGGATCTGGATGATTGTATGCACTGCATCTTCCTGAAAATCAAAGTTAAGTCAAGGTCCACGTTCCCGATCCCAAGCCAACAATCAAACAAGAACATGACAAAAGACCGAGCCCATGTCCTTAATCCAACTCTTTTATTCTAATTTCTTTTTCAAAACCATTTTGCAAAAACTCTCGGATCCTAGTTTGAGACCGGATTCACACTTGTGTTCCTCCAATTCACTCAAACCAGGGCTCTGATACCAACTTGTAACGTCCCATTTTCACAACAAAAAATTTTCATTTTTATTAAGATAAAATTTTCCCAATTTATTAATCCAATAATTAAGAAAACCATTTATTCTGAATTACATTTATTAAAAAAAGAGTATTGTAGAAACACGGAATCTTCAATGTTGCTAATGAGTGTGTACAGTCCTGCCTTCGCCTCCTAGTAATAACCGATGATACCTAAAACCATAAACAAGTGGGTAAGCATAATGCTTAGTGAGTTTCCCCCAAAATACCACCATATAAACGGATCACATATAAAATCAAACATGTCGGGTCCAGTCAACAATCGGGTTGGAATACCCTAGGCCCAGTCAACCTCTAGGTCCAGTCATCCTCGAGATGGAATACCCCAGGTTGGAATGCCAATATACAACAGGTCCACTCAACCATCGGGCTAGAATACCCAGGGTTTATTGGCCTACTGCCTCAACCCTACCGATCTTCCCGAGCCTCTGTGCCTACAGCTTACAACCAGCCCGCACCAGGTATCTTGGCCTACCACAACAAGCAGGACCGCCTCAACCCCAAGCGAACACAATATATCGACATATAAACAATCAGGATCAAGTAGGCATATAATACAGGCAAACAACAATCATACATCTCACTACTTCCTACTAATCCTCTCATAACACAAAGTCCCACTACCAGCTAACCCTCCTAAAATGCATAACCATAAGTAACCAGAGGCGAGATAGCCACCTGAACAGATGATCCTACTCTAGAGCCACAAACAAACAAGGAATAGGCAAGTGAGCCTAGACCAAAAGGTCTTAGGCTATCCTACATGACCACCGAAAGTCCCTAAGGGCACTCTATAGATGATAACCAACAAGCACATATAACATACAATTCTACATGTTATTACCATAACATAAAGCAACATACTCAATACCATGAGATAGATCTAACTGATCACTACAACATAGCAACATACTAAATACCAGAACACAGATATAACAGATCAATACAACATAGCAGCATACTAAATATCAACGATCCAAGGAATGCATGGTCGTATATACTCAAAGGTGAGATAGTCACCCGGACAGGTGATCCTACTCTAGAACCACAACCAAACAAGGAACATGTGAGAGAGCTTAGATCAATAGTCCTCAGTCTATCCTACATGACTATATACAGTCCCTAGGGCATCCCTCTACTAACAGATAACCAAAACTAGTGAGCCGACATTGGTGCCTTTGACCCACGGGTACAGTGAGGCGCCACTCACCTTGATATGTATGAAGATAACCATTGTAGCAATGAAGAACTCTACAAGCTTCAACTCACTTCCAATCACCTATAGGAAGATACTTGAGTCAGCACCCGATCACAGGTCATAATCACTTGCAATAGTGGACACCTCACATAAAATGACGATTAGGGTTTCACATAAAATGACAGTTAGGGTTAATTAAGAACACTTAGCCGATTAAGGACTTAATCACTTAAGGGTATGACTTATTACAGTTTGACTTAGTCTTATCATTCAAATAACAATCAAATCAATAGCACTCGAATACGCGTCCGATCTACACTTAACCCCTTAAGGACTTAATCCATTAAGTCCAATATTGCATTAAGTTAATTGTAGGGACATTATTAAGTATCATTTATAGTTTAATTAACAGCTATAACGCGGGTCTCGGCAAGTACCAAACTAAACTTTCCAGGATTAGAGTTTTCTAAACCCTAATTAGGGTTTCCAATCCAAACACATGCCAACGAGGTTCAAGGTTAGGTTTTTAGGTTAATTAAAGTTTAATAAGTTGGGCACCACTCACTACCACCTCGGGCGATAGTGGTCAACGGTGGTTCACGACGGCAGCCACCCCCTCACGGTGGTGGTGGTGGGTTTTTCTTCGGTTATCCGACCAAGATTTGTTCATACAACCTTAAAACATTAAAACACACACATTTACACAAAGTACACACACAACCACTACACACGATGGTTGGTGGCGGCAGAAAAGGCCAACACGGGCGGCAGTCACCATGGTTGGCTGCCATGGTGGTTCTTTAAGTTTTTCGGCCAACAAAACACACCTATACACACCTCATCGACTGAAACTCAAACACCCTCATTGTCTTAGACTGAAACATGCATCCATACCACACAAAAAACACACACAACACTGCCATTCTCATAGTGGCAGGCGATGGTCAGAACAATGTTGTCAAGACGAGGCAACCGTCGGAGTGGCGGTGGCAACGGCGGGATGAAGGAACAGAAGAGATAAGAGGGTGGGAAGGGTTGCATTGTTATCAGAGAGAGAGAGAGAGAGAGAGAGAGAGAGAGATAGAGACTACAACGACGACGGTGGTTGGCTTCGGGGTTTCCGACTTCGTTGGAACCGGGTGTAGCAACGGTATCCGGTGGCTTGGTGGTTTACGGTAACAATACGGTGGCTAGAGGAATGGAGGTGATAAGGTGGCAGTGATCTTAAAGCTAAGGTTAGGGTTTGGTAGGGTTAGGTTTTAAACAAGGGAACAATAGGGGAGGGGTTACGGGTTTTAGCCCCGCCTCCTCTATTTCAACTTTCATCCATTTACACTTCAGCCCTTCCTTCTCTATTTTGTTTTTCAAATTAAATCCACTAATTACCAAACAACCCACAACTTTCAGATTTCATTACAATACAAGTCCTAAAGATACAGTATAGTTCCCAATTTCCAGAAATTATAACATTTAACTCCTTGTGACTAACACTAATAAATTATTACGAATTTAAGGCTAATAAGAAAATAAAATATAAAATACATCTCGGGGTTTTAGGGGTTATTATTATTATTATTATTATTATTATTATTATTATTATTATTTATTTACTTATTTTATTTTATTTATTTATTTTTAACGGAATGTTATAGTACTTTGGGGAACTCACTAAGCTTTGTGCTTATAGTTGTTGACATTCACCTGCAATTTATGATTCCAAATCTTTGATTGTACACATTCGCCTGCAATTTATGATTCCATATATTTTGGGACCCTTGATGTTTTGATGATGATTTGTATTTGAAATTTTTGATTTTTCCTGAGATGGTTTTTATGAAACAATGTTTTATAAGAATTTAAAATGAAAAATTTGATTTGGAAATTTGGATGTTACACTGCTGCATAGCATGCAGTCAGGTATATACTTATCTGAGAAAGCTTGTGCCAAACATGTCCCTTTTCCCCACTTACCTAAAACATGCCTCCTAAAACCCAACATTGGTGTTGAAACACTAACATTCCAAACCACACCTTTACCATTCAAGATGATGATGTAGTGGTAAATCTGAACTCCCATGCTCCACTAGAACAGTACTATTAACTTCTTCCCAAAGAAGTCGATGGTCAGACTTGGGCTCTCATTGCCACTCTTCTTTAGGAGCTTCACATTTATGACGAGATTCACACACTCCTTGACAATATTGGCTTGGAGGGTCTTTTGGACCTTGACTATCCAACATCACCTCTGTTAACCAGAGAGTTCTTATCTACCCTTAGTTAAGTTAACCATGAAGGTTACTTCACTTTCCGTTGTTTTAGCAACACTTAGAAGCTTCATGTAGACCAACTTTACGGCTTCTTTAATGTGCCTGCCACGAACAGTTCTTCGAGTCCTGTTGGTTTTCATGAAGCAACTTTTTGGAAATCCATTACTGGTCTGGATTCATACAACACTTCCGCATCTTTTCAGACCAGTATCATCCATCTATTCTTGAAAATCAGACTAAAAATTATCTACAAAATTCTTTTCGCATAAGTTGAAACCTCTAAGGTTGGAAAAGCTTATTTGACAATACTATGGGCTATGGTGACCGATGGGTATCGCCCACATTTTGGTCATTTATTTGTGAAACAATTTCAGAAGGTTATTCATCTGAGGTCCGGGTCTAGAAAATTTTTATGTGGCGGTTTAATCACTTTAATCGCCCATGGTGTGTCTGATCAGATTCCCCCAGAGTACCAGTTCTTTGAGGGTGACTCTTCGCGTCTTACCCTGCAAAACCTCGATAGCATGTACATGTGTTGATCATCCCCTGGTGGATATAACTAGATGCACGAGCATGCTTGTTACCTTCGGTTCATTGACCCTTCCTTTATCACCCTGACTGATCCCATCAGTTCTACCAGGTGGCTTCTCGCGTCCAATTTGTCAGTTGCTGATTTTGTACCGAATGCCCTACATGAAATCATATATATATATATATATATATATATATATATATATATATATATATATATATATATATATATATATATATATATATATAATTGTAGGGATGAATGGGTCTAACATGTGGCTAGAAACTAAATACACAACACCATTACCCCTTGTGAGTAGAAGGATTCTTGGAAGACCAATGTTAAAAGGAAAAGGGATGCCATAGAAAATAATGGCAAAACACAGACAAAAAAAAGAAGGCTTCAACAGTTACTAATGCCACCAAGAAGGTATCCAAAACTGGAAGGGGTGAAGTGTAACATTTTCAAGGAACCAGGTCACAATAAAGCTACTTTTTCTATGGCAAGACCCCAAAATGTATTGTAAAGAAGACAAGGAAGAAACAAAATGTTAATGTAATATACTAGTTACACTTTAATTGTATTGTTCATTAAATTGAGGTTTTCATGAATTACATAACAATCTTTTACCTTGCTATATAGGTACTGCAACTGAAGGTCAAGAACAAGAAGAAATTCAAGTCAGTACTCCATTTAAGGTGCAACAATGGTTCAGGAGGATGTCCAAGTTCAGGAGGGTATCAAAGTTGAATAGGGAGTAACCGATGCAATTTGAAGAAGGGTTAAATGATGATGTTGTTGAATTTAAAGATTTGTTTAATAAGGTGCAAGCTAAAAAGGATAATGTTGGAAATGTACACGTTCAAGAGCTTAATGGTGCTAATGTTCAAATTCAAGAGGTCCCACTAGTACTATACATATCCGACTTATTGAAGAGGATCAGGAAAAGAAAAGTCAGATAGAATCTTGAAGTTGAAGTTGGGAAGATAGTAGGTGATGCACATGCTCCAAGGAACTCCAAGGAAAAAGCTCTTCATATAGAGTAGGATAGTGTTGGTAATCTTGTTTTAATATGATACTGTAGTTTTTAATTTGGATACTTGGGTAGTTTTAAGTTATGTTTGAAGTTGGGTAATATAGTCAGGTAATATGGTTTTAATTTGGATCCCCTGATACATGATTGTCTAAGCTATGTTTGAATTTAAAATGTATGAAAGTAGGTTGCCTAATTTTTGCATGATAATAGGTTGGTTGCCATATTATTGCATGCATGCACACAAATGGGTAATATGGTACATTATACTAAAATGTGCATGATATACATGGATCAAAACAATGTGGTCCTCATTTTTTATTACTTTGTCAATTCCTACACATAAAAAGGTAAACAAAGTGGTCTACTCCCGAATAATCCAACATTTATGGTCACATATTATTATTAAAGTAATGAGTTCTATTCATGCACATGCAATGCACTCAGTTCCTTGTAAACAACATAGATAATGTACTTTTATAAGGTTAAGGAATCTAATACACACACACACTTTTCAATTGACAATAATGTAAGGGCACATATCATTACAATATTATAATAATGTTAATAGACATTACAAAGCATGCACTTTTAGTACAAAAGTCCCAATCATTCGATCATGGCAATATTCATGTTAGATGCACTTTATATGCATCTTTTAGCACGTTTTTCTCGGTATTTTTCTTTGAAAAGCTAACTATCTCCCTATTGTTATTATAAATTGTGTGTTTCTCCTTATATTTGTAGAATGTATATACTACTCACTTTTGTTATATTTTCAGGGTAAATTGGAGCATATTGACACATACAACATCTCAGGATGCGTTCTAGGAAGTAGTGGAGCTTGATTGAAGGTGGAACTAAGGAAGGATGTTGAGGAATGATTAGGAATAGTTTGAAAGGAAGAATTACGACAAAAATGAGACAAGATTGAAGAAATGTGATCACATTTCCTGTTTATGCGATCGTAATGCTCGCATACTTACTTCAAGGATTCTACATGCAAAAAATTCAAGCTGAGAAAAAAGACCAGAAATGCGATCCCATATCTGTTTATGCGATCGCAAATTTGCTTCGAAGTCTCAAAAAGTTCCAAAATGGCATCATATTCCAATAAGTCACTTCGGGACAACATTTTCACGAAAAATGCGATCACATTTATCATATATGCGATCGTAGAAATCTTCGATTTTTTACTGGACATATAAAAAGGCTTTTAAAATACCCCAATTATCCAATTCGTGATTCTATACGGATGAGAGGCAATTTTTAGAGGTTTTCGAGTGCCAAACATAGATCTAAAGAACACGATTCAATTTTTTTCTTTTCTTTTAGTAAGATTTATCAATTAGGTTTTGTTTCTACTTCTTGTAATTCGTTATTAGCCATGTCAGGCTAAAAACCCTAGATTTCAGTTTCGCAAACGACTCGACTTTTCGTGCAAATAATCATTAGGCAAGATTTTTTATTGTGTTTACTGCTTATTTTGATCACTTTTGTGTTTAATTGAACGTTTGATTTTGATTCAGTTTATGTTGGCCACTTTAATTGTTAATGAATCATTCAAATTATCTAATTTTTTTAGATCCGTAATTGTCTTTATTTATCAGTAAAAGTAACGAATATTAGATTGATTTTGTGTTAGGATTAAATCTAATATAAACTTATCAAACAAGTATTTACACTTCCGAGCTTGTGAGAAGTATTGGACTTTAATGAGAATTTTACACTGTGTCTAATGCTACTTTTCAAAATTAATTAAGTGATTGTTTGGTTAATTAAGTAAAAAGTAAGGTTTAATTCAAAGAGCTTGTTTTGGTTAAACATCTTAGTAAATAAAATTGTTAGAACTTATTAATAATTTTCAGTACCAGTTTAAACAATACACAATTCAATTATCGTGTTGAAGGTTATTTGCATAATTAGGAGAGTCACCGCAAAACTGAAATCCGCTTTTACTTTCTCAATTTTACTCTAGTACTTAAGTTGCATTTTTCTTTTATAAATTTATGTCCAATTTAGTTTTAATAAACAACAAAGTTCCCTCATTTTAATTTCTGTTAAATTAGTGTGTACCTTATGCAAGAGAGGCATAGACTTTAGGACGTGTCTCTGTGGAGTTGACCCTGCTTTCCTGTACTACCCCCTAGTGCACTTGAGTAGAATTTTTATTTAGATTATTATTTGTTTAGGCGTTGCGAGAAGCGTCTAACAATACACTACTACAATGATCCCAAAATTTGGTTGGAATTGTTATCATCAACCAATAATATACTAAAGCCCCTAAAAGTAGGTTGTAATTTTCATCATCAACGAAAGCCAAATACATATATAGAAACCCCCACCCCTGACTGACTAACTTCACTTCCATAATAGCTAAAGGAAAAAGAACAACTACCACAAGAACCACAATCATAAGCTTTAACCTACCAAGTACCTTGTTTGAATGATCCAGGAGCTTCTGCGGCCTCTCAACTAGGGGTGTTCAAACCGGATATCCGAAAATTCGGATAGTTAATTTTAATATCTGAATCCGTATCCGAATTTTCGGATATCCGAAAATTCAGATATGGATACGGATATCAATATCGGATATCCGAAACGCATCTTTTACAAATATTAAATTTGTTTCATTAATATTTTGTATGTAATTTGAAATGAAATTAACAACACAGCAGATTCAATTTGCAAATCAATTAACAAATAACGTAATAAGGAACGTATTTATGTATTTTTCTTCCTAATTTATCTTCATAGTGGTTTTATAAGTCATTTTCTTAGTTTATTCACAATTGTAGCTATTCAATATGTTTGATAAGTCATTAACTTTGGAAATAAATTAACGTCGCCATTAACTTTACAAATAAATTAACAACAATTTAAATTTGCAAACGAACTAACATTACAATAGCTACAACGATAGTCACCTCATATCTAAAGTTTTCCTGTCATCCAATTTTAAATTATAAGTAAGATATTAAAAAAGAATTAGAAAATTTTATTTTTCGGATATCGGATATCCGAAATATCCGAAATTTTTCAAAATTGATATCCGAATCCGAATCCGAAAATCCAAATATCCGAATTTTCGGGTAATTTTGAATCGGATTTTCAGATTTTCGGATCGGATTTTTCGGATTCGGTTATTTTTGAACACCCCTACTCTCAACCCCGACCTTCTCCTTTGATAGGAGAAACTAAATTCAGCTCTATCACTTAAGTCCTTCGCTTACGCAATTCAGACTGATCCACTCTACTATCAAACTTTTGCTTCATTGAGTAAATCAGTGTTTTGTAGTAATCATCTTCCAAATCATCATCTATTCACTTAAAGAAGTTTCATTTTATAAGTTTGGTCTTTTAATCAATTAAACAAGCACAAAACATAGTTGTTAATCAAGTAATCTTGATCTGCTCTTCAAATAAACAAACAAAGAATGCCTAGGTTTATGTTTATGTCAGACACATTAGGGTTTTCAAAACCCTATTTTCTTGAATAAATCTTAGATTAAGTAAAGTATTATCAACATAGAAGTAAATATGGGCAGATCGGAAGCTCACCATGTTATTTTTACAGTTAAAGAACCTCCTCCCGGGATTTCCAATGCGCCATGAAGTTCATTGCAATGAGGGTTTGTCACAGTCACAATCGGGAAGGTTGTATGCATCGCTAGCGGTCGCAGCTCGTAGCCTCAACGTTCGACTGGTGGAGGAGGATGAGGAAGCCATCGGGAGATCTCTTAACTTGAAAAGCTTTGCTTGAATGGTCGAATTAAGGAAACAATATAATCGGGAATGTGTTATATGAGGGTATCATTTATTAGGTAGGTGATGTCCGGGTTGTGACGTGGTTGAGTAGCTATAGTAACGCTTTACCTTCTCGCATATGTCATATTGCGAAGTAAGCTTTGTAACTGGACAACCGACTAAAATCGATGAACATGGGGTAATTGATAGGTAATATGAAAGTTGAGGGACTAATTGCGGAAAAAATAATTTGAGTGACCAATCCGGGAAAATGCCAAAACTCTGTTGTGCTACAATTTCAATTTCCCTAAAAGTAGATGTATCAAATTTATTGTTCACTTGAAAAAAAGGAGTAGTTCAATTTTGGCATTATATTAGTAGTCACTTTCATCTCTAAGGGCATTCACAATCCATTGATGTGACGACCCGATATTTCGAATCAATGTAATGACCTAAAAAGTCAAGAATTGTAACCACTTTTGATATAATGAAATTATTTTCAAAAATAAAATGTTCAAAAGTCATCTACTGGATTTCATAAATGATAGATATCATGTCCAGGGTTTCAGAAATATAAAGAACACTAAAATCCGAGTTATAATGAAGAAGTTATGACCAACCTAAGATTCACAGCAAAAACCGTCAATACGATTAAACGTAAAACGATAAATTTCAATAAAATACTTATTAGCCTTAGGTATCTAAATAAAAGTCGTAGATATCATTAAACCGTGAACATATATAAAAAGAACGTCCAAATCTGACTTCATATGAGGAAGTTATGATTTTTCGAACTTTCGGACATAACAGTAGACAACTAAAAACTCGAATTAGAGATCAAGCGACTTTTTGCCGACACAACCTAAATAAGAATCGAAGATCTCTTCAATAGTAGTACAATGGTAAAAAGACAGACGAGAACAGACGTCGGGTGAAGAAGTTATGGATTTTTAACGGACTTTTCCAGTCCCGGCCTGTTAAAAATATATTATTAAAAATAAAGTCAAAAAATAGCCGATGAAGTCTAAATGAGAATTGTAGAGTATATTCTCACCTTTGCGTGCATATAAAGAATGTCGAAAACGGAGCTCGTACGTGAAAGTTACGAAATTTACAAGTTCGGGGCACAACTTCCGAGGCTGGTCCAAAGGGAACGCCCCGCGTTCGTGCTCACAGACCTGTCCCTTCGCCATCCCATCTGAGGTTCGTAAGCGATGATGTATTTCAGCTTCGGAGCGTGCTGCGTTCAGGGGAACGCCCCCCGTTCGCATCTTTTCCAGCCCTTATATAAAGGGTGCGAGGGTGACGGGCAAAGGTTGCTAATTCATCACCAAGGCTTCGGATTTTTCTTGCTTCTAACCTCTCGAGATTTTCCCGACATTCCGGTTTCATATTCAAGTCTTGACGGAAGTTTTACGCTCCCGAGATTCCCGAGGATCACGAGAAATCAGCTTTCTCAAGTCGAAGTTCTGCTCGGTTTTCGTCTCGCCTTCTTCACTACTACCAAGTGAGTTCATACCTCTATAACTACATTTTCAAATGCTTTGTAAATGATTTTATACACTTTTAAGGGGGGAATACAAGTACACACACGGTTATCCTCATGTGAAAAACATCAATCTTTTGCTATACTTTTGTTAGATAATAAATCATATGTGATTTATAACTATCATACGAAAACATTCTCATACACCATATCATGATAACACTTTGTCTTTTTGGAACGAAACATGTTGTTATATAAATATCAAAAACTTTATTTATATTTTGAGTATAAATGTTAAATAATGTTATTACAAATGTTATACTTTACATACAAAGTCGACACTACACTAGGGTTTATCATACAAACGAATCACACACTTGGAAAAACTATAATAGGTATAGTTTACTAGATATTCATGAGATTTTACATACTATAAGTATTATATCAAGGAAATACTTTCATATACAAGAATAATTGGACTTTTCATACGTAAATCTATTCGATACTAAGTTTGTGAGACATTCAACTTCACGTACTTTCAAGTATGCAGTTAAAGTCCTGTATTATATACTATAATCTCTTGTAGGGAGAGCGTGATACTTGTGTATAGATCTATATGAGATTGACAATCCCGCACCTAAACTATTAACTACAGTTAGACCGGCAGGTCTGGGGTGACAAACGTCATAACATTCCAATGCCTGAAGAACGTTATTACAGGCAGTTTGGGTCAATAGCATGATTATAAAACTCACATGGAGTATTAAAAACACGTTGATTTACGGGGTTATCAAATTCCTTAGTGATCTTATACATACACAAATCTACTATTCTAGGCATGAAAAACACCATTGCATTCCAGTTTTGGAACTTTTAAACTACCACACACTTATGGAAAAATATTGGATTTCTAGAAGCAAACATTCAAAAATAGTCGGGTGTTGGTAGAAGACTACTTTTATACTAGTAGGAAATATGGGATTTTCTAGGAGTTTTCAAACATCTATAAACAATTTCATTCAAATTTATACAAACATTGACATTAAATACTTATGAACTCACTAGCTTAAATGTTATTCTACTCTTTCAAATTTACTTGTAATTCTCAGGGATTCAGTAATACAGGTAAACTTCAGCTTTTGGAGAAGTGATGCTAAGACGTCAGTTTAAAACTCATTTTTTCATCATATTGTAAGTTGTTTTGAAACAAGTATAATTCGACAATGTAACTTTTAAATTATATATATGATGGTTGTTTTACTTTCTTTACTATGTATTCAACTGTTATGATATTACATGGAGTCATCTGCCCTCGAACGATTCCGCCGTTCTGGTTTGGGGGTGTGACAATTGAACTCTATAGAGTTCAACAGGTTGTCACATCATCCATTAAACATTTATACAACATCACCTACAACCCATTAAATACATATCCAATCCTAATCACCACCTTATTTCTTCTATTGAACCATTCAATGATTATTCAACTCCTCCATTCAACTTTACTCCATGTCATCACCCACAATCCATTCACCACTTATTTAATCATAGTCATCACCTTATTCGACTCTTATAGTACCTGCATTATGGATGCTCTAAGAACAATTTAGTAGTCATTTTCATGTATAATAGTAGATGTAGTCATTGAGTAGTCGTTTAATCTCATTTCAATTTTGCCATTATAAATTCAGTTTACTGGTTTCAATTTTCATCATCATTTTTTCTTAAAAAAACAACACTCTGAAATTTGCAATCCTAGTTTCTCTATATTCCTCATTCATGTTTATAACTTCAACTATCAACCTTCTTTCACAACTTAATCATAAGCTACTTCATTTTTTCTTAATTTCAAATATCTCATGTGAAACATTATATTTAGCATAATAATTTACATATTTTATCTTTATTATTTATTTTGGAGTTGCATTTCCATAAAGTTTGTGTTGAAATTGAAAAATAATACTCAAGAACAAATAATGTGGCCTACAAATACTAATTTTGTAGATCTTCTTCGTAATTGTGAAGTATCGTTTCAGTCTCATGATTTTGTGACCGAGCCCTAAAATGTATAATTTTCTTTACCTAATGTTGATAGATTTAAGACAAAAAATGACTTTGGATTTGATTAACCTAATTCTAATGTAGTGAAGATTCTTAGGCCCTACTTTTTTTCCTCATGAACTGATAAATATCCTGAATAGATAATGAAATTTGAAGGGATAAAATGTTGTTGATATAAACAGTGTTTCTTTTTTATCTTCATATTAATAATAAAAAAATGACAAGTTGACTACATATTCCATAATCATTATAAATTTAAAGTGTACATTATCAAATTAAATAATTTTTAAATGTAAAATATATTAAAAAAAATATGAATTTAACTTACATTAAACATCATTTTAAATAAATTCAAGTGGGTGCATAAACATTAGATTTTTTAACGTTGTTTAGTAATATAAGGGTGGGACCCACTTTAAGTAGGTGCATGAACCCGACTCCTAAAATGGTGCCTCTGGCATTGAGCGTAGGACTACTTAGTAGGTGAAGAGGAAAGTTTTAATATTGTCTCCTATACACCTTAGTGTGAATGATATGTTCTGGTAATGAAAAAGAAAAATCATCATATATGGAAGATTACTCATTAGGTGGATGCATATAATTGTTTCGGATCTTTTATAGTAATAATAACAGAAATTTAAACTCCATAATTATTGTCTTCTATATCGTCCATTCAATTCAAAAAAATATTGTTTATCCAGTAAAACATATACAAACAAATATTAAAAATAACCTGAAATGTCAATATTTCTTATTTGAAAGTATGGTAGATGAAAAGCAACATAGAATATTATAAGGATCAATTATGAAACTTTTTAAAACAAAAAGTAAGTATTTTAATCAAGGGCGGAACACAAGAATTAAAGCTAGGGGGCCGATCAAAATTTTAAAATAAAATTATGTAAAATAATTACATGTGGCTCTTCGGGATTGTTATGTAATCTACTAATAATACAAATAATTAAATTAAATATATAAAAACGATAATATAATTAAATTTGGTAAATTTTTAGACAATCAAGTCAAAATTTTGTACTTTATAGTATCATCGTGTGTGTATATAATATGTGGAAGTTTTCATTTTCCTATTTTAAAATTAAACTCTTTACAATATAAAAAAAATCAATGTTGTAGAAAAAAAGGGGAGGAAGGAATAGAATATAGACAGGGAGATTATTACTACACCTATTTTAACTTTTTTGTAATTACTTTGTCAATCACCTCTATTTAGTTTTCCAAAAATCAGATTTCTTTACTTTATCCTTTCATTTATTTACCCAACCCTCATAGCTTATGACAAGTGAAAGAGAAAGACGGAATGCAAAGAAAACACATACGACAGAGAAGATAAAGAGATGCACGAAGGTCGTCAGTCGGATGGTGAGAGTAGATATAGAGAGCGCTCTAAGGTGAGCAGCAAGCGTGGAGATCAAATAGGAAAGCTCACGGAGGTCTCTGGTTCGACAAACGGCGTAGCTGCCCACTCCAACGACATTGATATTTTCCGGTGAGCCTTGACGGTTTATCTCGGTGGTAGCGATGAGTTTTTAGGATTATTAGGGTTTTATATTTTTTCTCAAAGATCGGAGTAAAAAACTTGTAAGTTGGAATACTTATCAGTTGAATTATAGAGTTTTGGTTTCCTAATTTATCTACTATCCTTATAAATAGCAGTGGTTTTGATTTTTCATGTGATTTTGTGGTATTTTGTTAAGTATTTTTTTTTTTTTTCCGAATTATCAGTTTTTGATAAGATTGGTTTTCTGATTTGTTTGAAGTTGCTTGTATATACCAAAAATTACATAGGGGCACAAAATTTGTTTTATGGGATTTTTGGAGATAGTTACACTATATACAAGTATTAGTATGAAAAAAACCTAGGGGGCCATGGCCTCCCCACCACTTAAAGGGTCCACCACTGATTTTAATATAAAAACTGAAAAATAAAAATAACATAAGGGGTTTATATATATATATATATATATATATATATATATATATATATATATATATATATATATATATATATATATATATATATATATATATATATATATATATATATATATATATAATAAAACCTTGAATAGGAACTCATAGTTTGTTTTTTAGAGGCATCTTCAAAACAACCCATTTTACGTACAAAGGTTTTCTAAACTGAGCACATATTAAAAAATAAATAAAATAATAATAATAATAATAATAATAATAATAATAATAATAATAATAAAATTAAAAAAAAAAACTCTCGTTTCCTTATTCTAACTAGTGGAAAAATTCGGGCTTCACCCCGGTGCCGTTTTTTTGTGTTTTTTATAAAAAGAAATGTAAAAGTTTTGATTGTAAGGACTAAAAGTGTTGAAATGGTTAAAGAATTAAAGACGTTGGAATTTGCAAGCTTTTAGAAAAAGGACCAAAGTTGTCAATTTCTTAAAGTTTTTGTGGCCAAACGTTGAATATTAAAAGGTTCTAAAAAATGTAAAATTTTGATTGAAATGACCAAAAGTGACAAAATGGCTAAAAAATAAGAGACAAAGTTGACAAAAAACATGCAAGTTTACTATTCATAAGGAACAAAGTTTTAATATATATATATATATATATATATATATATATATATATATATATATATATATATATATATATATATATATATATATATATATATATATATATATATATATATATATATATATATATATATATATGAGGTAGGTTAAAATGTTTCTCACATCTATTGTGTGCTAGAATGCACCAATAGGAATTTAGTATTAATTATATGTATATTAAATGTTATCCATACTTATAACTCATTTTTATGGAACTAATTAAATTTGTCATTAATGTCAACAATAATATTTTTTCAGAATGAATTCATATTTAGAAGAATGAGAGTGTATTCCAGCAGAATGAGAGTGTATTCTAATAGAATACACTCTCATTCTTCATATTCAATGGAACTTTATTGTATTTTAACGTAGTGAGTTCTGAAACAAAATACGAATTCATATATAAAAACCTAGATGCAAATTAATTCTGAAAAAATGTTATTACTGATATTAATGACGGATTTAATTAGTTTCCATAAAAAGAGAATTATAATTATGGATATCATTTAGGGGGTGTTTGGATAGGAAAAAAAGAGATGCTTATTTCTTATTCTCACAATAAGCGAATTTGAGTGTTTGGATAAAATCCAGCTTATTAAGCTAAATAAGCTAATTTTAATAAGCATCTCTCCTCATGCTTATTATTTATTGTTTATTCCCACCACAAATAAGCAAAAAGCAATAAACTAATAAGCTAATCCAAACACCCCCTTAATATACATATAATTGTGGAAATCATTTAATATCTATATTTATTTAATTAAATAATTATTTAATTACTAAATTTCTATTGGTACATTCTAGCACACAATAAATGTGAAAAACAAAATAACCTAGCCCATATATATATATATATATATATATATATATATATATATATATATATATATATATATATATATATACTTTCTTAAAATAACTAAAATGATTGGTCCAGAATCAATCAATAGATAGTGAAAACATTTGAACCTAACTCTCTCTCTCTCTCTCTCTCTCTCTATATATATATATATATATATATATATATATATATATATATATATATATATATATATATATATTACTACAAACACAATTATACACTTATACTCTATCTGGCACAACATGTTCTATTTTGGGACATAATTAAATTGCATTAGAAGATGATTGAATCATCATGGTGTCATGCATGTCTTTTGTATTCATGACTTGGCTTGCATGCATAGTGCATTATGGTGCTTCAAACGAAGAAGATATCCAAATTAATTAATAGTTTTACGTCAATAACCATGAACTAGCATTTATTTATAGGATAACAAAGCTAATATTATTCCCACCGAGTTACACCTGAGTTAATTTCATTGAATAAAATAGATTTATTTATAAGCCCATGCATATCGACATAAGACATTTACATTTCCCGCTTGCTTTGCAGGGTCATGTTAATATGTTATGTAAGTTGCATGTGATGATCAGTTGCCAAGTCGATTATATATTATAATTATGTGTGTCATATATATGTGACAGAATAGTGAAGTTGACAATAAAAAGTGAATGTGTAAATTAACCTTATTGAAGGGGCGGATATAAAAGAAAAAGTAAACGAAACCTAGAAAAAGCTAATACCAACCTTCTCATGTGACCTGTGTTGCCATATGTCATGTCTTATTTATTTATTAATCTATATTATGTTGGTTCCCACTTCCCACCCACCACTCTCCTTCCATTCCCCATATACATGCATGCATGGGGAATGACATGGATATGGAGAAGATAAGATCCTAAAATTAGTCTCATATAGATAGTGCGCTACTTTACACCTCATTCTGATTAAGCAAAATAAACACCAATAAACTTTTGTGCATGATCAAACCATACGTAACTTTGAAATTAGAGAAACCCGACTCAGCATGTGCATGTCGATCGACAGCAAAAAGTAGATATGCACAACAAGAGGAAAGTAGTGGTCCAGAAAAGACTCAACGACCAATTAATTAACCACAAAATAAGGATAACCAACTAAAAGTTGTAATGGGTATTCTTCCGTTTTTACATGCCTATAAATAAATGTCCTCCTTCAAAAATCAAAACACATTACCCACATTAACTTCACCACATTTAGCTTCAGAAGTAGCAACAATCAAAACAATATACCTTCAAATCACAACAAATACACATCAACTATGGATCACAGATCATCATCAAAACATGATACTGGAGTTGCGATCAAATCAACTAATACGGGATTACTATTATCTAAACCTTATGAACCCTGTCACTCAATTTCTTCCACTTCTTCCAAGACCAATGGCACTGAAAGAGAAGGTAGTTTTACACTCTAGATAATTAACAAACCACTTTATTTAATTGTTCTTTATTAATTTTCCAACCATAATTAAATGTTCTCTATACTTCTTTCATTCAGTCAATCTTATACTGTTCATCTTTTGTTAATATGCAGCAAGTTCAAGTCCCAAGTTAATTGAAATCATGAAACAGAAGTTGAGTCATGGTGCCCAAATGATCCAACTTGGAAGTACTCCAGGTAAAATCTTTAGGAAAACCTTCGGTATCAGAGAGGAAGAGAAGCTGTTACAGGCTTCCCAATGCTACTTGTACACTACAGCAGGTGCAATTGCAGGCATCCTCTTTGTGTCTACAGAAAGGATTGCATTTTGCAGTGATAGGTCCCTTAAAACTTATTCTCCCACAGGCGAACTGCTAAAGTTCCAATATAAGGTGTCAATCCCATTAGGAAAGATAAAAGGAGTAAGAGAAAGCATGAACACGAAGAGGCGATCATATAACTATGTGGAGGTAGTGACTGTTGATGATTTCAGCTTTTGGTTTCTGGGCTTTGAAAATTATAAGAAAACATTAAGATATCTCCATCATGCAATTGGCCACGAATGCTTATGTAATAGATGTTGAAATGTGAAAACTAGTCCTTAAATTTGATGTATATTTTCATGTAAAGTCAGTCTTATAGTTATTTCTAAAATTTTGTAGTAGAACTACTAATTCTCTAATGAGTAAAAGATGTATAGGTTGTCATATGCTCTCCATATCATACTTTTTAATGTCAATTTCTGGGTGCTAGAAGTTTAAATTCAAAGTCCACTTTAAACAACTTATACCATTACAAAATCTCATAAACACATTCAAATCAATACTAATATCAAATATATTTAAAAAAAAACTATAATAATTAATATATAATTTTTATGTCAAATACGTTTGTAGAAAAAAGATATAAGCAATTGAGTAGTCATTTTGATCATATGTAAAAGTAGATGTATGAATTTTTAATGTTTACCTGGAAAAAAATTGTTTAATTTTGGCATTATATATTGAATAGTCACTTTCATCTTTAAGAACAATTGAATAGTCATTTTCATCTATAAAAGTAGATGTGGTCAATATTGAATAGTCGTTAAATTCAGTTTACTGATTTCAATTTTCATCATCCTTCTTTCATAAACAAATAACACATTGAAATTTCAATCCTAGTTTCTCTATATTCCTCATTCATATTTATAACTTCAGCTACCTACATTACTTCACAACTTAATAATAAGGTACTTCATTTTTTCTTAATTTCAAATGTCATCATAAAGTACTTCATTTTTTCTTAATTCCAAATATCTCATGTGAAACATTATATGTAGCATGATAATTTACATATTTTATCTTCATTATTTATTTTGCATTGCATTTCTATGCATAAAGTTTGTGTTGAAATTGAAAAAAAAAATAGTCAAAGAACAAATAATGTGGCCTATGAATACTATTTTTGTAGATCTTGATTGTGAAGTATCAGAACCGGTTTAGTCTTATGATTTTGTGACCGAGCCTTAAAATGTATCATTTCATTTACCTAATGTTGATAGATTTAAAAGAGAAAATGACTTTGGATTTGATTAACCTAATTTCCAATGTAGTTGAGATAGTCTTAGGCCTTATTTTTTTTCCTCCTGTACTAATAAATATCCTGAATGGATAATGTAACCTGAACGGATAATAAAACATGAACTGATAAAATGTTGTAGATATAAAGTATAAACATTGTTAACTTTTTTTTACATTGAATGCGTTATCTGAATAAGTGGCTATTTTGCCCTCATCCTTCCTAATAAATGAAAAGAAATTTGCTACATGTCACTTTCTCATTAACTTGGACACATGTCATTTTTTGGTATTTTTGAATAAATGTTTTTTTCATTTGTAATTTTCTCATTTTTTTAATCTTTTCTTAATTAACACATCATATTACACCTTAATTAATAATTGCCTTAATTGAAAATAACCAATAAATTACAATATTACACCTTATATAGTATCTAATATGTTTCCCACTACAAGAAATAAGGACAATAGCAGCGACGCCATTAGCGGCGACGCACACTATCAGCGGCGACATGTCATTTCCGCGTTACCTGTCGCCGCTAATAGTGTCTGTCGCCGCTAATAGTAAAAAACCACGATCAGTGTCAAAAAGAACCGGTTAATCGTGTTCGTTGATCTGGACCAAATCGAACGACCAAAAACCGTGTTCGCTCAACGTATTCGCGGCGACATCAATGGCGGCGACGGCATCGCCGCTAATGCTCCAAAAAAAAGGCGCTATTTTTTCCCTCGTAAGGGTGTCGTTGCTAAAACCCTACTGTTGCCGCTAATACCTCCCTGTCGCCGCTAATAAGTGTCGCCGCTAATGCTCATCGCAGATATACCCCTCTTCCCATTGCTTTCTGTAATCTGTTTCTTTCACTTGCTGTGTCGACTCATATCAAAGAAAAATCACCGGCGACATTAGGGTCTATCACCGGCGACGACGAGAGCACCATCACCGGCGACGAAAGCCTCATCACCGGCGACAGGTAATTTCTGATTTTTTATCCCGATTTCTTTTCTGAACATCAACTATATAAGTGATTAACTAATGATTTCGGTGTTTGATTGTATGTATTAAGCTTTGTTGACCTCTAATTTCAGGTTGTCATCAGCACCACCAAACCACCGGATTTTTTTGCCACCACAACACGCACACAACACCACCATCATTCTGATTGCATTCCACTCCAGGTTCTATTCCATTTCAATAAGTATTCTGATATAATTCTTCATATTGTATGCATCATTTATGTATGTAATTTATTTGATGAATGGAAAAAAATTTGTATAATGAATGTGAATAGAAAAAACCGAAAAAATAAGTAGGATGCAATAATGGAAAGAAAGAAAAAAAATATATGATGTTGTAATGTGTATTTGTATGTATGTTGTGTGTTTAAGTGTATTTTTATGTATAATGTGTGTATTTATGTATGAAAAAAACAAAGTAGAATGCTATAATGAAATGTGTATTTATTTTATTATATGTGTAATTGTATGTCTAGAAATTATGTATGTAGTTTGTGTGTTTGTATTTGGATGTTATAATGATATAGATGAAATTGTATGTATAGAAATTCTTCATATTGTAATTGTATGTATAGAAATTATTTTATTATATGTTTATTTATTTTATTTTATTATATATGTAATTGTATATATAGAAATTATTCATATTGTAATTTTGCAGGCTATATATGGAATTTAGTTGGGCGATACTCTTTTATGTGATGACAGATGTTATGGGCTTAGGACATGGAGGTGATGGAGCCGGGGATCCACCACCTCCTGTAGGGTTTGGTCGTGGACAACACGAACAAGATGGTCAGTTTTATCATGATATATTCATATAAGTGCTTAATTTGTATTTTTTTCATACAAGTGTTTATATTGTCAATGGGTATTTAGTAATCTAATTTTTATGATGTTTGTCATTTTTTGAAAATACAGAATGCTTTACTCCATGAGATCAGTCAACAAACTCAAGCTTCTTCTGAAGCCAGCGGTCTAACACCAAAGGATACACAAATTTGTTTTGAAAGAATATTGGGTGTTTGACGAGGCCATATTAGAGGCATCGGACGTAAACCTTCTACGGTTGTGTCGATGTACGATCAGGAACGACCACTGACACAACCACCACCACAATCACAGGTGAAAAGACTATTTAATTTTGGTAATTGCTTCAAATGTTGGTAATTGTTGGTTTACTATTAGGAATGTTGATAATTGTTAGTTTGATAATATTTTATATGTTGGTAATTGTTAGTTTGGTTATACTTTGATATATTGATATTTTGTAGTTTGGTAATTGGTAGTTGATGAAAGTGCAATGCTATAATGGTATTTTGTAGTTTGGTAATTGTTAGTTATTGTACAATGCTATAATGTGTTATATGCAATATGTACATTTGATAATTGTTAGTTTTTGAAAGTACAATGCTATAATGGTATTTTGTATGTAGAATGTTATATGTTGGCGTAACTAATTATAAGACTATTTTGTTTTCTTTGTAGTTGGAAATGCTTCAAACGATGTTAAAAGATCCGGCATGTAGTGCCGCACTTGAAGATTGGTTTCGTTCGTTGCCACAAAGAAATGAAAATGAAGGAAACGAGGAGAGCGACGATGACGAGTAGCTAGTTGTATGATTTTTGTATGTTTTGTTTATGTAAGCATTTTAGACTAGTATTTTTGATATTTTGTATTATGCTAAATTGGATGATTATTTTAAATGGATGTTGGATGTTGTATTATGCTAGTATGTTGGATTAAATGAATGTTGGATTATACAGTGTTTTTCAATTAAAATATGAAATATAAAAATAAAAATAAAAATAAAAACAAAAAAACAATACCGGCGACGCCTTTAGTGGCGACAGTTGGTTATTAGCGGCGACATGTCTTTAGCGACGACACACCTTTAGCGGCGACAACTCGTAGTAGCGGCGACATTTGGATTATCAGCGACGAGTCATCAGCGGCGACCTTTTAGCGACGACATGTCGCCGCTAATAGTATTAGCGGCGACATACGCTACTATTAGCGACGACGCGTGTCGCCGGTAATACACTAATTTCTTGTAGTGTCCCTTCAAATTCGAATTTTAAATTTTAAATTTTAAATCTAAACTTTCAAATTTAAATAAATTTTTGTTTAAATCTTCTTATTTAATTTTTTGTTTTATCTAACCTGTATAACATACGGGTCTTACAACTAGTATTTAATAATAACAAATGACAAGTTGACGACACATCTCATAATCGTTATAAATTTAAAGTGTACATTATCAAATTAAATAATTTTTAAATGTAAATTATATTAAAAAGATATGATATTTAACTTAAATTTTAAAATCATTTTAAATAAGTTCAGTAATAAAAGTAAATCAAAATATTTGTTAGAGTATATTATTTCTTTAACTAGTTTATAACCTGTAGAAACCACGGTTATAATATTAATTAAACTTTAATAGTGGGAAACTCAAAATTATTAATCAATTATTCTAAATAAATTATTAATTAAGAGATATTTTGTTAGTTATATAAAATTATAATCATTAATTTAAATAAATATATGAATTATATCACCATATAATTTGTATTAATTTTATTTTAATTTTTATTCTAGTGTTATTAAATTAATGTAATCAGAATGAGAAATTTAAAAATTAAAATTTAAAATTTAAAATTTAAAATTTAAAATCAATAGGTTGACAAGTGACACACATTAATTAGGAGACCTAATAGGATGGCACATGACAAAAGAAAAATAAAATATGCATTAATTAGGATGTCTAATATGATGACACATGTCAAAAGGAGATTAAAACTATTCTTTTATTAGAATAAGGATTATGTTCTTTGTACACATACAAAGAACTCCAATTCTACTCTATTGTAATTCGTCGGTTTTAAATTCTACATTTTTAGTGAAATAAAGACACCATATGAATGTCGATTATTAAATTTTAACTCTTTTTAATTCATCGGTATTCATTTTTTATTTTTATTTTTTGACTTTTGCAATTCTCATCAGTAGCGTGTAATTATGAACCTATTTACATTCATTTAATAAAAATCAATCTTAAAATTAACTAAAAGACAATTTTTAAAAACCGGTTTTTTAGTTGAAACGGTATAATGATTGGTTCACGGTTGAAGTCTTCATCTAACAGTTAAGTAAAAAAGAAACATTAAAATATATCTGAATATGTTAAATGTTGTTAATATTAAGTTCCTTAACTTAAAAAGAAACACACTCTTAGAGTCATTAAGTATGTTAGAGATGATCTTAACACTGTAAGTAAACTCTAATTGTGAACTTTATGAATGATATTTGAGACATATGAAATGATGACATAGTAGATTTTCAGGCATAATTCATATAGATTTTTGGAATGAATCTGAAACAAAATAAGATAATGCAATTTGAGAGTAAGACATGTAAAACAAGGCAGTAACACTTTGGTCGATCGTTCAAAATAAGGAGTTTATGGTTTGTGAAAGTAAAAGTAACTTTTGGATAGCAAAGTATAGGTAGTGGCAATGACAGATCCAAGATGGAAGTTAGCGGAGGTCCGTTATACATAAAAAAAACATATAAATTTATAAAACTTTAATTTTTTTGGTGATTTATTGGTTTCTATAGCAAATAAATGTTAAAGTGAGGCTTTTTCGGCAAGAATGGGTGCCAAAGAGGGGGATGGAGGGCTTAGTAAAAAAAGAATTTTTAAAGGTTTTTTGTAGTAATGTAAGGGTGGGGCCCACTTCCAAGTGGGTGTCCAATCCTAACATGCTTCCCCATTGAGGGTAGGACTATCTAGTAGGTGAAGGAGAAAGTTCTAATTAATATTGTTCCATATACATCTCTATGTGAATGATATGTTGGAGAATGAAACAGAAAAATCGATCATATATGGAAATTACTCATTGGATGGATGTATACAATTGTTTCGGATCTTGTATAATAACATAAATTTAAACTTCACAATTATTGCCTCATATATCATCACTCAATTCAAAAATATATATTGCTTATCCAGTAAAAAACATACAAACAAATATTTAAAATAGCTTGAATGTTAATGTTTTTATTGGAAAACATGTCATGGTAGGAGAAAAGCAACATAGAATATTATAAGGATCAATTATGAAACTTTTTAAAACAAACAGTAAGTTTTTTAATATAAAAAATGTAAAATAAAAATAACGTTGAAGGGGTTTATATATAAAAATAAAACATTGAATAGGAACTCATAATTTGTTTTTTTGGAGGCATCTTCAAAACATCCCATTTTTACAAAGGTTTTCTAAACAACACATATTTACAATAAGAAAAAAAATCCTATTTCTTTATTATAATTAGTCTACGAACACAGTTATCCACTTATACACTATCCGGCACAACATGTTCTATTTTGGGACATAAATTGCATTAGATGATTGAATCATCATATGTGTCATGCATGTCTTTTGTGTATTCATGACTTGGCATGCATGCATGGTGCATTTGGGTGCTTCAAATGAAGAAGATAACCAAAAAGTCTTACGGCAATAACCATGAACTAGCATTTATTTATAGGATAACAAAGCTAAATATTCCCACCGAGTTACACCTCAGTTTCATTTGAATAATATAGATTTATTTATAAGCCCATGCATATCGACATAAGACATTTACATTTCCGCTTGCTTAGCAGGGTCATGTTATGTAAGTTGCATGTGATGAGCAGTTGCCATGTAGATTGTATATTATAATTATGTGTGTCATATGTGACAGAATAGTCAAGTTGACAATAAAAAGTAAATGTGTAAATTAACCTTATTGAAGGGGCGGATATAAAAGAAAAAGTAAAAGCAACCTAGAAAAAGCAAATACCATGTCATGTCGATTATTTATTTATTTATCATAATCTATATTATGTTGGTCCCACTTCCCACCCACCACTCTCCTCCCATTCCCCATGGGCCATGACATGGATATGGAGAAGATAAGATCCTAAAATTAGTCTCATCGCCCCTGCTTTACACCTCATTCTGATTAATCAAAATAAACACCAATAAACTTTTGTGCATGATCAAACCATACGTAACTTTGAAATTAGATAAACCCGACTCAACATGTGCATGCCGACAGCAAAAAGTAGATATGCACAATAAGAGGAAAGTAGTGGTCCAGAAAAGACTCAACGACCAATAACCACCAAATAAGGATGACCAACTAAAAGTTGTAATAGCTATTCTTCCATTTTTAGATGCCTATAAATGTCCTCCTTCAAAAATCAGAACACATTACCCACATCAACTTCACCACATTAAGCTTCAGAAGTACTAGCAACAATCAAAACAACACACCTTGGAAGGCAACCGAATAACAACAAACATACATCAACTATGGATCACAGATCATCATCAAAACATGATACTGGAGTTGAGATCAAATCAACTAATAAGGGATTACTATTATCTAAACCTTATGAACCCTGTCACTCAATTTCTTCCACTTCTTCCAAGACGAATGGCACTGAAAGAGAAGGTAATTAACAAACCACTTTATTTAATTGTCATGTATTAATTCTCCAACCATGCATAATTAAATGTTCTCTATACTTCTTTCAGTCAATCTTATACTGTCCATCTTTTGTTAATATGCAGCAAGTTCAAGTCCCAAGTTAATTGAAATTATGAAACAGAAGTTGAGTCATGGTGCCCAAATGATTCAACTAGGCAGCACTCCAGGTAAAATCTTTAGGAAAACCTTCGGTATCAGAGAGGAAGAGAAACTGTTACAGGCTTCCCAATGCTACTTGTACACTACAGCAGGTGCAATTGCAGGCATCCTTTATGTGTCTACAGAAAGGGTTGCATTTTGCAGTGATAGGTCCCTTAAAACTTATTCTCCCACAGGCGAGCTGCTAAAGTTCCAATATAAGGTGTCAATCCCATTAGGAAAGATAAAAGGAGTAAGAGAAAGCATGAACATGAAGAGGCTTTCATATAACTATGTGGAGGTAGTGACTGTTGATGATTTCAGCTTTTGGTTTCTGGGCTTTGAAAATTATAAGAAAACATTAAGATATCTCCATCATGCAATTGGCCACGAATGCTTATGTAATAGATGTTGAAAACTAGTTCTTAAATTTGATGTACATTTTTCATGTAAAGTCTTACAGTTGTTTCCAAATTTTTGTAGTAGATCTACTTTCGCTAATGAGTAAAAGATGTATCTGTTGTTACATGATCAAAAAATGTTGATTTTAGGATGTTATAAGTTTAAATCCAAAGGTCATCTTGGTTTATCTAATAGACTAGATGTGGCCTCAACAAATATTATTTAAGCGGTTCAACAAAATGGAAGGTTGATTAAGTGGGTCAATATTATATTCATTGCAATTGGGCTTTAAAACGTGTACATTGTAAGATAAATTAACAACCTGTGTAGCAACTAATTAAAGGTCATTATGATACGATCAACACATGGACTATTGACAAGTTGACGTGTCACAAAATTAAAAAAAAAAATTAAAGACAGCTTATGTTATAAACTATCTTATGACAGGCTTCAACTTAATTTGGGGTGGCATGCAGTTCAAAGAAAGGAAAAAGATGCAAAAGGCTTTTGTTATTGAGTATTCATTTGTAACTCCCACGTAAAACTACCATATAATTATCCATTCTTCGCTTCTTTGGCCATGACTAGGCAGAAAGTGAAGTTTGCTTTCATAACCAACGACTGATCAATGAAAGCAACTTAAAATAGGGGTGTTGAGGGGGACAAAGTGGACAGCCGTATAGAGCCCAATTTTTTTATTATATATTTTTATTTAAAAATAAAAACTTATAATAACGATAAGGGTCTATTTTTCTGGCTCGTCCTGGGCCTTTGATGATATTTGATTCCTCAGAATCGGCCCTGCAACTTACAAAAAAAGGAAGAAAGGTTTGATGAAGAAGGTGAATGAGTTGAGTACCTTATGTGGAATCCATGCATGTGCCATCTTATATAGCCCATATGAACCTCAACCCGAGGTGTGGCCCACGAATAGAGGTGTTCAACATGTGGTTACTAAGTTTATAAGGATCTTGAGATGGAGAGAAGCAAGAGCATGCTTTATCAGTAAACAAATCACCAAGGCCAATGGGCATCTCAAGAAGCAGATGAAGGAGAATCAGGAGAAGGAGATGACTCGGTTTGTTCCATATGGCCAAATCCATTTTTTCCATGAAAGTATATATATATATATATATATATATATATATATATATATATATATATATATATATATATATATATATATATATATATATATATATATATATATATAATTATATATATATATATATATATATATATATATATATATATATATATAATTATATATATATATATATATATATATAAAGAGTATTTAAAGAGTATATATATATATATATATATATATATATATATATATATATATATATATATATATATATATATATATATATATATATATATATAAAGAGTATTTAAACGGACACGTGTCCTCTTTTGCATCCTATTATTTGTCTTATGTCAATCCACTAAACATTTACACTCTACTTTTCCTGCCTAGGAAAATACTCCATCTTTTGACCATCAGTTCCTAAACAGCCTCATTTTAGTTTTGATTAATTAAAGGATTATCTCATAGCCGAAATTACCTACATCAAAACCATAAAATTAGTGGTTGTTATTTTAAATTTTATCTTTTACCAGATATAAACATCCAACATAAAAGGAACAAATCAGTATATTTATATCGATTCATATCTCATATCCGAAAATGCAATCAAATTAATTTTAGAATTTATCTCTTCAAATACAAAAATTCAAAAATATATAGATTTTGTTTGACTAAATCATTTCAAAGATCGTTTGACTAAACCATTTCAAAGAAAGTTTTGGTATTTTGAATTTTGCTTTGTTATATATCCCTAAAAATTTGCAATTATTTTTAAATATATTAATCTTATACCAAATATACATCATTTCGGTTTATTTGATCGTGTTATAAAAACCGAACCCCAAAACAAAATTATTTTCTCCTTAAAATTTTATCTTAGTTTCGCGTTTTTTTCTTTTCAGTCTGCACCTGTTGTGTGTTCAATCCATCAGGTATGCTGCTTTTTAGTTTCTGAAAATGCAATCAGAAGTCCATTTTATATCATTTTATATTCGTGTATACGACAAACAGTAATTATTTATGAGTGTTTCTGTGATTTGAATGCTTTATGTTATTTTGTTTTTGTTACTGGTACTGCATGTGTTTATGTGATAACACAAATTTATTTTACATTTATAGCATCATAGGCCAAAAGGGGTAGTTAACTTTTATTTTATGACAAATATTTATTTTTACATTTATAGCATCATACTTTCTGTTGCAACAGATATATAACACAAATTTGTATTATTTTAATTTTGTACTCAAAGGTAAAAAAAACGATTTATTTTTTGTTTTCTTATTAATTGATGAATTGTATTCTTTCTGTGATTTTGTTTTTGTTATTGGTACCGCTGTGTTTGTGTGACAGTCAAATAAAATTATTTTCTCCTAAATAAAACAATGTTTCACAAAAAAATTCTGAAATTCTTCAATTATTTTTTTGTATTTTACATTTTTCTAATCAAAAGCCAAAAAGGGTTGGTTACTTTTATTTTATAACAAAAACTTATTTTTACATTTATAGAATCATACTTTCTGTTGCATCAGTTATATAAAACAAATTTGTATTATTTCAATGTTGTACTCAAAGGGATAAAAAGATTTATTTTATGTTGTCTTATTAACTGATGATTTTACAACAAAGTTTTATTTTTTCATTTATAGCATCATCCTTTCTGTTGCAACAATTACATAACACAAAAAGGGCATTTAACTTTTATTGTAAATATTTTATTTACTTTGATTTTTCTTTGCAGATCGATGGCACAACCAAATGTTACTTTGATTTCAGATTTGGATATACTTAAAGACGATTCGACTATCAAAGTTAGAGTGATAAACCTATGGAACCTTTTTTCATTCTATAACAAGGACGAACTTTTCTCCATTGAATTAATCTTAATAGATGAACAGGTATCTTACAACTTAACACTATATATTCATTACACATACAAAATGTAATATGATTTAATAATATTTTTTTATATTATACTTCTTTTAGGGTACCAAGATCCAAGAAAATGTATTAAGAAAAAACATCTATCGATTCAAAAACATTCTAAAAGATGGCTTGACATTTTACATAAAATATCCAAGCTTTGCATCTCAAAGGATGGGTGGTTTTACTTTAATTCGGCAAGATCATAAACTTACTTTTCTCCATAACACTATTATTACAGAGTGTCATGACTTTTATGGACCTACATTTGGCTTTGAGTTTGTTGATTACCTGTCCTTTTATCTTATTGGTCCATCCTGAAAACATCGCTATCGGTTAGTTGCATTTTGTTATATATTAATCATGGTCAATTTTATTTTTTGAATAGAATATCATATTTTTAAATTCATAACAATATTTAATTGATCTTTTTTGTTGTTCATAGATGTTATTGGATTAGTCGTTGCAATTGGTGAGATGGGGCGAGACAATGATGATATGAAAAAACATAGGCTAAACATCCAAATCCAAGATGCAAAGTTTGTTATTTTAGATTTTTATTTTTGGATATTAGATTATATAATAATCATTTCATTTAATTTAAAATTTTTATTTGGCAGTGGTTTGCAATTAAGTGTCAATTTGTGGGGTGATTTTGCTTACAAAATGCAAGGCTTTCTTGATAACAATTCACACAATCTCCGTATCATTGTTATCCTTCAATTTGCAAAACTTAGTATTTGGAGAGGTATACTGTATGATTTTGTTATTAAATATTATTTTTTAATCATTAAAATAACATTTAGTAAAATCTTTTTTATAGATCGTCCCACAATTAACACCTACTTTTCCGTGTCAAAGCTGTTCATTAGCACCGACATTGATGAAATCAATGTTTTTAGAAAAGATAATTTATGTTATATCATTCTAATTTCTAGAATTAACTTTTATGTGACTATATTAGTTATATGTGACTAATATTAGTTATTTATGTTATTTCAATCTATATTCTATTATGTGACTAATAATAGTTAATTTATGTTATTTTATTCTAATTTCTACAATTAACTTTTATGTGACTAATATTAGTTTTTTTTTAACAAACAGTTTGGATGAAGATGATCGCCCTGATTCATACACAAATAAATTCACACTTACGAAGTCTAATAAAGTTTTTGAACATGATGATTTCATGGTTAAGTTATAGTTGAAGATAATTGTTGATGTTTCTGAACCCGTGGAGGTGTGGTTTTTATATATTTTATAATCAATATAAACCTACTTTTTTTTGTTATATATAATGAATTATCAAAATAAAATTAATATGCAGAAAAATAAATTCATTATCGTGGGCACTATAAAGGGAATTTTACAAAATGAACCATGACATTATTTGACATGTATAAATTGCAACTACAAAGCTGTTCGGCCTCCCGGTGTAGACGATCAACCTAATGCTGATGGAATCACTAATGGTTATGAATGTCATAATAAGGACTGCACAAAAACTGAAACTTCAGTTATTCCGAAATTAATTTCCTACTTAATCAGTAAAACTTATACTATATATATATATATATATATATATATATATATATATATATATATTATTTTGTATTTTCATTTTTTTAGATTTATGATTCCGATACATGTGCAAGACAGTACTGGTACTGTTACCTTAACCATGTTTCAAAGAGATGGAAAGTATCTTTTGAAGAAATTAGTCAAGGATTTGTTTAATAAAGGGATAAATGCAAAAAAGCCCAACAAATTATACATGTATATGCAGAAAAACCATTATATTATTCTTATGTTCAAGAAAACCCTTATATTATTATTTTCGTTTCAAATAAATCAAATCATGAATTTTTAAGAAAAATGGTTGGTTCAAAATATGATATGAGATACATATCCCTTATAGTTCTTCGATTGTATGCAAAGAACATGTTAAACCGACATACATTTGTGTAACGACCAAAAATTTCAACCAATTTAAAACATTTTATTTCATTCAAAAACCATTAAGTTCATACATCTTGTTTTCAAAATAGTTTAAACATCAGAGTATTTCTCCAGAACCCTATCACATAAAGCATAAAACATGAGAAGTGGTACGATCACGCCTTCGCCTTGCCACGATCTCCTGAAGCACCTGAAACAATAAACCACAACTGTAAGCCCGAAAGCTTAGTGAGTTCCCCAAAGTACCCATACACGCATAAACATACGCATACAGCAAAGAACAACATACTACGGGTCCAAATAACCTTCCGGTTGAAATACCCCTAGCCCTCAACCATCGGGTTGGAATGCCTACGTGCTACGAGCCCAATCACCCTGCCAGGATGGGATACTCTCGGCCCACAACCATCGGGTTGGAATGCCCATACACCTATATGTACAACAATTACTACTATGGGTCCAATCATCCCTCGGGATGGAATTGATGGGTTTTAGCCATAAGAACTTTCCTATATGCGCATGCGAAACCCTAATGCTTGGATCTAGGCTTTCTAATTAAACATGCTTTGAATCCAAGACTTCTAACAACTAATTAGGTATAAAACAATACAAAATCAGATCTAGAAGTATACCTTTGAAACTCTTGTTTGATCTTGTTGTCTTGGAGCTCTAGAGTCACAATTGTCACTCCTTTAATGGCTTACAAACACCAATAAGCAAAGAAGATGATTTGAGAGATAGAGGAGAGGGAAGATTCGGCCAGGGTTTCTTTCTTCTTAAGAGGTGCCGATTTCCCTATGCCATGGGGTCTATTTATACTTGTAGACTCCTTAAGGGTTTCACCTTAAACCCTAGTTGGATAATCCTTTCCTTAAAGCAATCCAAATCCTTACCATAGATAAGCCTTGGACGATTTTGAGCTATCCAAAGCTCTAGAATCCGTCCAATCCCTATCTCTTAAGGATTTACAATCTAAAGTGTAACTATCAAACAATTGACAGTTTATACCCTCTTATTTAATTAATCTCTTTAAGTCACCAAATTAATACTAATTAATTTATGACTTATATTAATCAAATAACAATATTATTAATCCTTATATTATTCTCATAATATATTAATAATATTTACTCTCTCATAATAAATCATCCTATCAAGTTGCTATGGTGAAGGCAACCCAAAAGGACCATGCACAATCGGGTCAAATACTTGCCTAATATAGTTGCAGCCTTAGACACTATTCCAACAGTCTCCCACTTGGATAAGTATAGTAACTATATGCACAAGTGCAACTCGATCTGCAATCGTAGCTCTCAAAGACGCTGTCAAACTCTGATCTAATCAATCTTGTCCTTTAGATAAGGGATCGTACATTCCTCTGTTAGATATCATGCTGACAATTCTATGAAATGATTAGTCTAGCATTTAGGTTTCTCGATCTCTGATTTATTTGACATAGAACTTAATCGAACACATCAATTCAGTTCTGACCAGGCCCAGCACATAAGTCAAATCAAATCATCGAGCGGCCGAGATATCGCTTTTACCTTCTTAGAATAAAAGTTACAGATAAACTTCGACTTATACGCACTTACTTATTCATTAACCAACTATACACAACAATGTGTTTTATAACACCGAGTTACTGATGCGTTTTCGCATTATCAATGTACAACCAATTAACAAATAATAAACCATATATCTAGGTTTTAAGACTATATGATATTATCGTCTTACGATCACCCTTTTACGTCATATTCCGTAAGGTGATTCCAGCAAGCGCGGGTTTGTTCCAATGCTCAAAACTAGTTCATAAGCACTCATGAATGTCGCAGCAATCTTTTGCCATGTCTAATACCATTTAGACAATCTACGCACCAATTCACGACAATCTTCATTCATATCTACTTCCAACATATGAACGATTGTGGACAATTTGAATAATTCGATTATTCTTAACAAATTCAATTATTCTGGAAGTCAAAACATGCAAAATGAAACAATAGTTAAACAATTAACATAAGATAGTAACATTACTCATAAATAAAACTCCTTTATTTAATCATCAAATGTTAATTACATTTATCTATTACACCTTTCTACTATTATCTAATCTATGCTAATATCATCCTTCAGCCCAATACTCCTAGCATGCTGCAAGTACTTAACCCTGCTCAGTCCCTTCGTAAGCAGATCTGTTGGGTTATCTTCTGATGATATCCTCTTCACTACGAGTTGTCCTTCTTCTACACGATGTCTAATAAAGTGATATTTTCTGTCGATATGTCTAGATCTACCATGATCCCTTGGTTCCTTGGTCAAGGCAACCGCTCCTTCATTATCAAATAAAATCTCCATGGGCTCCTTTATGGCGGGTACAACTCCAAGATCACCGATGAAGATCTTCAACCATATTGCCTCCTTCGACGCTTCGCTCGCTGCAATGTACTCTGATTTGCACGTTGAATCAGCTACGGTTTCCTATTTGGAACTTTTCCATGTCACTGCTCCTCCATTCAGGGTAAAGACCTAGCCCGACTGCGAACGGTAGTTGTCCCTGTCGGTCTGAAAGCTGGCGTCACTATACCCTCGCACCTTGAAGTCATCACTCCCTCCGAGGACTAAGAACCATTCCTTCGTCCTCCGAAGGTACTTAAGGATATTCTTCACCGCAATCCAATGGGCTCTGCCGGGGTTCCCTTGATATCTACTAACCATGCTCAAGGAAAAGGCTACATCAGGGAGAGTACAAGTCATAGCGTACATATTTGAGCCAAATGCGTAAGCGTATGGTACTCGGCTCATTTCTGCTATTTCAGCTTCGGTACTCGGACTTTGAGTCTTACTCAACTTGGCATTACTTTGTATCGGTAATTCTCCCTTCTTCGAGTTTTCCATACTAAAACGTTTTAGTACCTTCTCTAAGTAAGTGTTCCGACTAAGTCCTATTAGTCTCTTACTTCTCTCTCTTACTATCCTTATTCCCAAAATGTAAGAAGCCTCTCCGAGGTCCTTCATAGCGAAGCACTTCCCGAGCTAGGACTTAACCTCCTGTAGAGTCGAGATGTCGTTTCCTATGAGCAATATGTCATCGACATATAGAACGAGGAAGCTTACTATACTCCCACTGGCTTTGACATATACACATGATTCATCTTCGCTTCGTACAAATCCAAACTCTTTGACTTTCTCATCGAAGCAAAGATTCCATCTGCAAGATGCTTGCTTAAGTCCATAAATGGACTTCTCAAGCTTACACACTCTATCCGGATGCTTCGGATCCACAAACCCTTCTGGCTGAGCCATGTAAACATCCTCAGCCAACTTTCCGTTAAGAAAAGCGGTCTTGACATCCATTTTCCAAATCTCATAATCATGAAATGCGGCAATCGCTAGCATCACTCTAATATATTTTATCTTCGCAACTGGTGAGAAGGTCTCGTCATAGTCAACTCCGGGAGTTTGAGTAAAGCCCTTCACGACCAATAGCGCTTTATATGTGTGTACGTTTCCATCCACGTCGGTCTTCTTCTTGAAGATCCATTTGCACCCAACGGTCTTACGTCCGGGCACATAATCAACCAAATTCCAAACTTGGTTATCATACATGGATTGGATCTCGCTATCCATTGCCTCTTTCCATTTTGCAGACTTCAGGCCTGCCATGGCTTCCTTATAGCTATTAGGTTCATCAAGATTTATTAGTATACCATCACTAATATACGTATCCCCTTCGGTAGTAATATGAAAACCATAAAACTAGGGTTGAACTCTAACTCTATCGGAACGTCTAAGAGGTAAGGACTCGTCAATCGGTTCAACCGGAGTTTCCTCCTCGGGTTGAGTGCCAGCGGTAGAGGTTCCTTCATCTATCGACTCTTGAATCTCTTCAAGTTCGATTTGCCTCCCACTGTCTCCTTGGCTTATGAGTTCTCGCTCTCGGAAAACCCCTCTCCTCGTAACAAAGACAACATTGTCCTTCGGTCTATAGAAGAGATATCCAAAGGATTTCTGCGGGTAGCCGATGAAAATACATCGCTCACTACGAGGTTCGAGCTTGTCGTGAGTATCTCGTCTTACGAAAGCCTCGCAACCCCAAACTTTGATATGTGCCAACGAGGGAGCTTTCCCTGACCACATCTCATGAGGTGTTTTGGCAACCTTCTTAGTAGGGACTCGGTTAAGGATATGGGTGGCAGTCTCTAAGGCATACCCCCAGAAAGAGATTGATAGTGAAGCACGACTCATCATATAGAGCGAACCATATCCAATAAGGTTCGATTACGCCTTTCTGCCACACCATTCAATTGTGGTGTCCTAGGTGGCGTCAATTGTGAAACTATTCCACACTCCTTGAGATAATCGTGGAATTCAAGACTTAGGTACTCTCCTCCTCGATCGGATCGAAGCATCTTGATTTTCCTGCCCAATTGATTCTCCACTTCATTCTTGAACTCTTTGAACTTTTCAAAAGTTTCTGACTTTTGCTTGATCAAATAGATATACCCATATCTACTATAGTCATCGGTAAAAGTCACGTAGAAGCGGTTCCCATCCTTCGTGGTTGATCTAAACGGTCCACATACATCAGTATGTATTAGGTCCAATAGACCCTCACTCCTTTCGCAAGTACTTGTGAAGGGTGACTTAGTCATCTTTCCAAGTAAACAAGACTCGCACGTGTCATCTTCCCTAAGGTCGAATGACTCCAACACTCCATCCTTTTGGAGTTGGGCTATGCGTTTCTTGTTGACATGTCCAAGACGACAGTGCCATAAGGATGCTCTATCCATACTATTGGAAGCATCTATGTTCAAAACATCATTTCCTAAGTTATCAACAATCATAACAGTTTCATATATTTCATTACATGGTATAGCTTCAAAATAAAAGACACCATTTAGATAAGCTAAAATAGAACCATTCTCATTATTAAAAGAAAATCTAAAACCTTGTCTAAACAAACCATGAAATGAAATGATGTTTCTAGCCATTTCTGGCGAATAGCAACAATTGTTCAAATCTAAACATAAACTATTCCTAAGCACTAAATAATACACTCCAATCTTGGTCACAGGCGACGATCTTCTGTTCCCCATGATTAGATTGATCCTTCCTTGCTCCACATCCCTACTTCTTCTTAGTCCCTGCACATTAGAGCAAATGTGGTAACCACAACCGGTATCAAGAACCCAAGAAATAGCATGATTAGAATCGTTAGATTTAATTGTGTATATACCTGCGAAAGATGGCTTGATCTTTCCTTCCTTGATGGCTTGCAGGTACTCTGGGCAGCTTCTCTTCCAATGTCCTATCTTGTGGCAGTGGTGGCACTCTGCCTCCTTCGGGTTAGGGCAGGGTTTAGCAGGATCAACTTTGGTCCCACTAGAAGAGGCACCATCTCGGGCTTTAACCTTACAATAGTTCTTAGAGGAAGCCTTCCTCTTCTTTCCCTTTCCTTGTCCAATAGCCAAGACAGGAGCAGCAGGCGGATTGGGAGTTGATGCAACAGACTTGTCCTTGAAGTTGCTCTCAGCGACCCTCAAGAGACCTTGGAGCTTGCTTAGGGTGACCTCCTATTTGTTCATGTGGTAGGTCATCCTAAATTGATTGTAGCTCGGAGGCAAAGAGTGAAGCACCATGTCGATCGCCAAGTCTTCCCCGAAGTCAGCATTTAACTTGCGAAGGCTGTCGACATACCTTTGCATCTTTTGCAGGTGCACGGTAAGAGACTCTCCATGACCCATCTTAGCGGAAATCATGTTAGTGAAAATCTCATAACGCTCTTGTCTCGCGTTTTGGTGGTATCTCTCCAATAAGTCTTGATGCATCTCGTACGTGTACATGTCCTCGTAGGACTTTTGGAATTCGGAGTTCATGGTGGCTATCATGATGCAATGTACCTTCGTTGCATCTCGCTCGTGAGTTTCAAAAGCGGTCATTTGAGCCGGAGTAGCGATTTCAGGGTTGATTTTCTCGAGCTTCTCATCGAGGACATACTCCTTATCCTCATAGCGAGCAATGGTGCGAATGTATCTTATCCATTCGCTAAAGTTCGTCCCATCGAAAGTGACCTTTTGACAAAGTCTCATCAATGTGAAAGAACTAGCAGCAGCGTTGTTTGCGTTCGACATCTACAAATAGAAAGGACAAAGATAGATTAGAATATGAATCCCTAATTATCACCCAATAAGAAAAATTAGGGCTAGGATCCAACAACAATATTTACATATTAGAAAAGGGATGCCGTAATCTAACATGCAAATAATATGAAGGTAAGTGAATGACGATTCACTAATTCTCCACCAACATAACATTACTTTAAGTCCTAAATGTATTGAGAATTCCTAGGTTCGGATGAGATTCATTGAAACTATTCAATGGCATGTTTAAATCTCGATATGCCCCTCTTGTTTGTGATTGGGATACCGAGGATCACAAAGCGGGTGTGAATTACCATGCAAATTCACATGGTGCCTTCATTGTAACGATCACCTATTCGATGTGCCGGTAAACTACACACGCTCCATCGAACTATGATAAACAATGAATCACCCTTTGCCACCTTTGCTTAGAACCAATTAGTGTGCCGGTAAACCACACACGCTCCACTAACTTCTTAGCAAGGGTGCAAAGTGTAATTTCATGGGATTGCATCAATTCACTTTTCCTAAAGTAACTAAGATTGGGAAATTTAAAAATATGTAGTTACTTTGTATTTCATATTATACTTTTAATGAGAGGATGAGGTTGCCCTATCCTACCCGTTCGGCTAACGACCCTCCACCGATCAAGCAAGCGGTGGGTGTGAGTGTACACCCATTAAGCGCCATTTTATAGGCCGCAACCTTATACCCACCTTATAGATCGACTTCGTGAATGAGGTCTACGAACGGTAAGACTAGCATTTAGTTTTATATATATATATATATATATATATATATATATATATATATATATATATTAATCTTGTAATATTATATTAGTATAGGGTTGTATTTTAAACTTTTAAAAATCTAGGGTTTGAAATTTAAATTGTCTAAATTAAAACTTTTAATCACAAAACATAAATTTCAAAACTTGAGGACAAGTTTTAAACATTTAAAACATGGAGGATCAAATAACAAATAATTTTAATTAACAATTAATTTCCTAATTATCTATATTTGATTTATTCAAGATTTCTTGCAAGATAATTACCAATTTAATCAAAATAATTAATTAATTATCATATAAGGAAATTAAATATTTTATTAGTTGATAAATATCAATAATAAGATCAAGATTATAGTCATATATATATCAAAAAATCGGATTAGGGTTGATCTAATATGATTAAGGTAAGTTTCCATAAGATAATTATGAAAAAATCCCGAATCTGGCCTTTCCTAACGCTCGGACTCACCGAGTGCACCATGGGACTCGCCGAGTCAGGCCAACTCGCCAAGTCCACTATGGAACTCGCCGAGTCCATGACTCAGAAACACAAAAATCGAATTTTGCACACAAGTTTCAAACAAACAAGCAACAATTTAATAGAAACCAATCTAGGCTCTGATACCACTGATGGGTTTTAGCCATAAGAACTTTCCTATGTGCGCATGCGAAACCCTAATGCTTGGATCTAGGCTTTCTAATTAAACATGCTTTGAATCCAAGACTTCTAACAACTAATTAGGTATAAAACAATACAAAATCAGATCTAGAAGTATACCTTTGAAACTCTTGTTTGATCTTGTTGTCTTGGAGCTCTAGAGTCACAATTGTCACTCCTCTAATGGCTTACAAACACCAATAAGCAAAGAAGATGATTTGAGAGATAGAGGAGAGGGAAGATTCGGCCAGGGTTTCTTTCTTCTTAAGAGGTGCCGATTTCCCTATGCCATGGGGTCTATTTATACTTGTAGACTCCTTAAGGGTTTCACCTTAAACCCTAGTTGGATAATCCTTTCCTTAAAGCAATCCAAATCCTTACCATAGATAAGCCTTGGACGATTTTGAGCTATCCAAAGCTCTAGAATCCGTCCAATCCCTATCTCTTAAGGATTTACAGTCTAAAGTGTAACTATCAAACAATTGATAGTTTATACCCTCTTATTTAATTAATCTCTTTAAGTCACCAAATTAATACTAATTAATTTATGACTTATATTAATCAAATAACAATATTATTAATCCTTATATTATTCTCATAATATATTAATAATATTTACTCTCTCATAATAAATCATCCTATCAAGTTGTCATGGTGAAGGCAACCCAAAAGGACCATGCACAATCGGGTCAAATACTTGCCTAATATAGTTGCAGCCTTAGACACTATTCCAACAGGAATACCCCCAGGCCCCTCAACAATCGGGTTGGAATGCCAACATACTATGAGTCCGATCATCCAACCGGGATGGAATACTCCTGGCCCACAACCATCGGGTTGGAATGCCCCACTTCCTAAACATACAGTAACTACTCCTACTATGGGTCCAATCATCCATCGGGATGGAATACCCCAGGCCCCCAACCATCGGGTTGGAATGCCAATCTACACTAGCTAACATGCACACATAACAAGCAACCACACAACACTCTACAAAACCAACATACTAGGGCCCTATCATCCTACCGGGATGGAATACCCTCTGCTACTGTGCAACATACATAACCCGCAGGTAACCTCCTACCAGCGTACATAACGCAAGACCAACTACAGGTCTATTCTCATAACTGCTACCCAACTACCAGGGTGTTGATCCAACAGAACTAGCCATCTATTAACTATCCATTCCTCTATGATACTAAGCTAACAAGGCATATCCTCATATCATCATCCTATATACCAGGATACTAGCAAGCATAACATCACACAACATAACAAGATCTAAACAACAATTCAAAGGGCCGGCCTTGGTGCCTTAGACCCTTGAGTACAATGAGGATAACTCACCTTGCAACTGCCGAAATCCTGCAAATCTCTGACTGCTGATTCACTGGGAATCCCAACTATCACATGCAAAATCATCACATTAGAAACCATCATGACTTTCTAGGCCAAGGGCCCACAACACTCATTAAGTCCATCATCCTCTTATTGGGCCAAGACCCAAAACCAAATCCTCATGCAAAGCCCAATTTACTAAATTGGGCCCACCTCACCAAATGGGCCTAGATCCAAGATCCATAATAATTATTGGGTATAAACTACTCCATCCATAATATTCAGTCACGACCCAAGCCCCATTAGCCCATAAATAGTCCAATCACTTAAGGCCCAAAATAAAAAACCTAACAGAGGGAGTACGCTGGGCGTACCCCTCTTGGTATGCTGGGCGTACTTCGATTCTCGCGGACTGGAACGGGACACTGACCCATTACGCTGGGTGTACATCAATTTACGCGGGGCGTACACGTGTTGATCTAAAGCTCCTCATAAGTTCTTAATGGCTTAAGCTCTTAAGCCCAAACTTTAGATCCATCGACCAAACATGCCTAGGATTCATAAAGTCTCAAACTTTATTACTTGGGACGTCCATAAAGCTCTTAACTCAAGGTCTTAATCCATTAAGACCTACCTACATCATTCATGAGACAACCAAAGCCATTGGGACCTCATTTTTCACACTCAAGACCTCTCTTAAGGTCTGAAAGGACAGCTAATCTCAGCCAACTCGCATCATGCATCACTTTGGGGTTTTTGGGATAAGAAATGGTGTCAAAACTTCATAACACCAAGATCTACACAAAATAGATGTCGAGCAAGAGACTTTATACCTCAAAAGGGCTCCAGAAGATGATGCCTTCGCAGATCTACGAGCTCCAGCCACCCAACTCCTTCCTTGACAACTTCTTCTTTCTTCACCTAGGCTCTCCTTTGCCAAACCAAGCTCCCCAAGGTCAAATATCCACAACAATGGAAGAAGAACAGCTACTTAGGGTTTCTGAGGGTAAGAGGGCAGATTTGGAGGCTAGGGTTGGAACCATAATGTTCCTTATATAGTGGCTGGCCCTAAAATTAGGGTTTCTGGACACTGGACGTACGCTGGGCGTACATCCTGTACGTTGGGCGTACGCCCCCAACACCCGCGTTCATTTAACCACTCTACGCTGGGCGTACCCAGCCAATTACACGCATGCACCACATGCATGCCTAGGACCCCTTAGCCAAATATTTCCTTTAGAGACCATTATTGACACTATCTTCAAAGTGTCATAACTCCTTTATTCTAAGTCCGTTTCCGACAGACTTTATATCCATGAAAAGGTGGCGAGAAGCCCTATGCTTCTAGAAACACACTCCGACCCCGAAACCTTCCCGAATAAAACCCATTAACCATAAAAGACCGAAGCGCCCATACTCTTGGTCTCGAGGATCCAGAAATAATTACTCTTAGAATGGTGCGTTACAATTTGGATTACTTTCACTCGATTGTGTTATCTATATTGTTGATTTGTCTCTTCTTAACTAATCGTTTTTCTCCCAAATTAAAATCAATGTCGAATTAAAAAAATAAAAATGTAAGAAACATTAGATTTTTAGTTGTCAATTTCTCTTAAAACCAGTATTTTGGTCTTTTTCAAATGGTAATTATTAATATAAGGGTTTTCTAAACATAAAAATAATATAAGTGGTTTTCTACGTATACATATATAATTGGTTGTGCTTTTCTGTATATATCCCTTTAATAAAACATTAAAGGTGGTGCACCTTAATTAAAATTAATTAATACATTCACTTAATCTATTTACTTTAACCAAACTTTTTTTTACCTTTTTTGTAGCTTGGTTTTAATATTGCTTTCTATCCCAGAGAGATAAATGCACTGATAGGTTTGAAATTGGCGTTTAAAATATCAATCAATCACTTCAACTTCTCAAAAAGGAATGACCAATATAGTATATGTAGAGTCAGCGATGATGAAAAGTTGATTGAAGAACTGGAAAATAAGTTTACCGTTTCACAGGTCATTATATTATTATTATTATTATTATTATTATATTTTTAGTATTTCTATGTATACATAAACTCTATTGTATTTACTAAATAATAGGGTTTATGGTATTAATGTTTACAGGTTTATTTAAGATGCTGATATATGTTCATATTTTTTTGTTATTTATTATGTAGGTTGGTACTTCACAGTCATTTGATATTGGTGAAGCCGATTTTGAATCACAAGATAATAGGATTTTAAAGGTTATATAGACATTATATTTGCATTGAATTATGTTATAAATATTACTTCACTTTATAAATAAATTAAGTACACTTGTTTTTTTAAGATGCAATTTCTAGGACATACGACAACATAACGCCTTCCACTGTTGATAAAAACTCAGCAACAAGTCTCATGAAGAGTTTGAATACATCAACAGTTTAAAGAGAAATTTGAAAGAAGTATTTGATTTGGAGCTGAATGAAAAGTTATCATCATCAAAAACTCCAAAAATTTCACTGGAAGGAAGCATTAACCAGATTGTGAAGGTAAAGTTGGAAAAAAGTTGCTGAGTTTTTATTTTAAGGTGAAGTTTCATAAGGTAGTGGATTATGATTTTTAAACAATGATTATGCATTTTATTTTTCATTCGGTACTTTGATATTGTGGTTTTCAAGTTTCAAATATTTGTTGGGGATGATTGTTTTTTAATGGTATGTTTATCCTACATTCATAATATATTATGACTATGAATTTATGATTTAGAAATTTTTTGGTTGTTTAATTTATATTTTTAAATCTGTTTTTTTATGTTATCAATTTTTTAAGCTAATGGCTATACATTAAAATCATAAGGACTCAAGTTAGACATAAAAAGATTCCCATTTTTGTAATCACGCATATAAACCCAAGGACATTACTACATTCAGATTTAAAGAAACTTACCATGTTTCTTAAGAAATCTTAGACCTTTTTCATGAAAATAGGCCTCTATCTATATCTTCAATAGCTAACAATATTGGACGCCCAACAACCAAAGATTTGATTGGTCTTTTATACCTTCCTACAAAAAATATTCAAAATGAAGTGAATAACTTTTGAATCTAAAAAGAAATAAGTTAAAGGGCGTGTTCGGCACATAGCTTTTTGGAGCGTTTGAGAGCTTCTAGCTTGTAGCGTTTGACAAAACGTTCCATTTAAAACAGAAAGTTTCGTTTGGCAGTACAAGCTTCTAGCGTTTAGTTTAATCAAAACGCTCCAAATCCAAATGTTACTTCATATAGCTTTTAACAAAACGCTACAAGCTACAAGCTACCCGCTACCTGCTACAAGCTACCCGCTACCAGCTAGTTTTTGCCGAACATGCCCAAAGTATTGCTTTCTAAAGCCAACAAAGATAACAAAAAATGGTCCCTGTAGCACAATTTCCTACATATATGTTATAGCAGAAACTTGTACACAGATGTTAAAATAATAGCACCATTGATTCTTTTTAAACTCTAATGCATCTAAATATATATAAAATCCTTTTACCTTTTAAGAATCACTTATAGAATAAAAAGCTTTTACTTAAGAGAATGACTTATAAAATAAAACAACTATTTAGATAACACATTCGAACAGTATATTATTAAGTATTTTATGTTTATTTAAAAATAATTTATTAATTAATTATAAATAATAACAACATATTTTTTATGATAGTTAATAAATAAATAATGTTGGCAAAACATCAAATATAAAATTTGATATTCTGAAAATACCAATGACATTAATTTCTCTTTATAATATTATATATCAGTGAACTATGAAACTTAAGGGGACACATATTTTTTAATTAATTGATTTCTACAATCAATAACTGAAATTTCTTAGTTAATTCGTCACGTTCTCATTTAAAATTATTAATACTTTAAACACCAAGTCATTAGTATACAATAAAATAACATATTATTATATCTATTGGTTGCAACAAATTATGAGATTAAAATTAATTCAACTTTTCCAAGCATCTAATGAAACCATGGGGGTATACACATCATTTTCATGTGGAAAAAAAATACAAAGCTTATAGTAAAATCCCAGAACAATTGAAAGAAAGATAAATGGTATCCAAAATGATGTTTGAGATGCAGAATTTTCACTAACCCATACTACAAAAGGTTGTATTATAATTGTTATCACTTGTCACAAAAATTGAGATATTTTCACTCACACACATAATCAAAAACAAATATGGCATGACATATTCAAAAACAAAAATTGTTGTTTGTCTGTGGTTGTAAGTGTCTAAATGGCTATGTATGGCATGACATATTCAAAAACAAATATTTTTTTTTCCAAAAAAAGTTTGTATTGAAGATAGTCTAAGAAAAAAGGAAAAGGATAATGTCCTTTAAATGTCACTGTATATGTCCCTTCTTCTGTTACATTTTGACCAAGGAAAATACTCATTGTATAGTGGTCAATGTGTGGACAAGGTCCATGAGTGCAACTACCCATTCAATAAGAGCCATAGAAAATTCAAACATATTTGATTCCAGTATACACGTTCAATTTATTATTTTTTTATTTATTACAAATTTTAATTAAATATTTCATTGATACTCATAACGTTTTTTTAAAAGTTTGTCAAAATTTTAACTTTATTAGAATATGTAAACTTAAAGTTTACCTATATATAAAAGGATGGACCAAGCAATAACTTCAGTCTTCTTTTACCATATTCTGAAAAGTGAACAAACATGATCGACCCAGTGACAAACACAGTGGCAATCTCAGGTGCAATAATTTAAAAATATTGTTTTGTAAAGCCAACAAAGATAACTTTAAATAATACCACCATTGAATTGAAATTTCTTATTTTTCCAACCTCCCACACATTTTAGCAAGTCAAATGTATTCAATTTTTTTTTTTTTTTTTTTTTTTTTTTTTTTTTAAATATGTGTTCTCTACAGATTGTTGCTTTTATTTAAATAAATCCACAAATTGACTTAATTATTAGCAAGACAAAATTTATATTCTTATTGTGTAATGACCCAAAAATCACAATGTAAAATTTTCATTTTTATTATAGCCAAAACATTGATACAATTTATTTCAAACATTCCAAAACATCGTTAATTAAAACATTTATCAGAGTTCATCCCAAAATCATTTATTGCGGAAATCATAGGTGTGTGCACTGCAATCAATCCGAGCCCTTCTTTTCCAAATCGATGGTCCCTAAAACAATAAACAAAACTATAAACATGAAGCTTAGTGAGTTCCCCAGAACATACCTCACACAGTCCACATAATCATATAATCCATATTAGTTATAAAAACTACATAAACCATAACCATCACATAAGCCATGTATACAAACATATAAGGATGCCCTGGAAACCCTCCAGGGTCTTACACCGGGTGCCCTGGAAACCCTCTAGGGTCTTAGCCCACTGTCATGGGAACCCCCACATAGTCTTAACTAAGGATGTCATGGAAACCCTTCAAGGTCTTACACCTAGGTGCCTCGGGAACCCCCCGAGGTCTTCCATGCAAGTATCACAAAGACAACTAGCATATCACATACCGCATAATCAATTAGCATACCACATAGCACAAAACCAACTAGCATATCACATAATACATAATGGGCCGGCCTTGGTGCCTTCGACCCATTGGTATGGTGAGGAGACTCGCCTCAAATATAGAAGCTTCCCGAATGAAATCCTTAGTTGCTGCCCTGTCTACTTCCCGAGTTTTCAATACCAGCCAGTATACCCAATTAGCAATTAGGTCCCATACCAAAATCATTAATCCATGCATGGGGTAAAATGACCATTCTACCCCTGGCCCAATATGATCCAACACTAAGGCCCAACCCAAGACAAGAGCCCACACTATAATGTTTATAAATCCATCAATGGGCCAACTTTCCAAATTGGGCCCAAACCTTTCCAATGGGACTTATCCTAAAGCCCAATAATTTCCCTAGTCCACAATCCTGTTTCCAATTGGCCTACGAAGGCCCCCCGCAACCTAGTCCAAGAACTGGCCCAAACCGAGACCCAATAATGCAAAGTTCATTTCTATATTGGGCCACAAGGCCCAATAGGCCCAACTATTCCATTATTGGCCCAAAGATACATTCAGGCCCAACTATCAGCAAATCCAGGCCCAAAACCATTAGGGCCTAAAAGTTCGAAGTCCACAAAGGCCCAAGTCCTCCTGAGAGCGTACGCCCAGCGTACCTCTTCTATACGCTTAGCGTACTGGGAAAAAGGGTTGTACGCACAACGTACTACATTGTACGCCCATCTTACAAACGGCTGATGCACAAAATCCATTAAGTGCTTAATGCTTCAAACCAAGGGACCAAATTACAGATCTGAGCTCTACCTAACGTCTAAACCCATAAAGCCACTGACTTGGTGACTTTGCATGCCCCAAACAAACCCAAACTCTAAAAATGGCATTCTACTTCCATAAAAGTGACCCTAACTCATGCGTGAACTCATTAAGACCTTCAAGATGGCAACTGTACATCTTAGGGACTCAAATAGCACCAAGGGTGGTAACCCCAAGTCTAAGAATCGAATTAGAACCATAAAGCTTCATCCTTGGGACCAAAAAGGAACCAAAACCCAAAAATGGTAGATCTAAGAGATGAATGATCAAGTTCAAAGCTTTATACCTTCATCAAGCCGAGAATGAGTCCTAAAAGCCAGATCCATAAGCTCCTCCTTGATTCTCATCCTTGCATCAAACTCCATCTTCTTGAAAATGGATTAAACATACCAAAAATGGACTCCATAAGCTCCAAAATACCACCATGGATGATATATGACGATTTCTAGGGTTTAGAAGGGTGGAGGCTGAAGATGAGAGGGTTAGGTTATGAGATAAGGAGCTTAAATAGGGTCCAAGGCCCTAAAATAGGGTTCTGATCTAACCGGCGGTACGCCCAGCGTACTCCGAGGAACATTCGCGACCACCCGAGGAACATTCGAGACCACCCTGGTCAGTACGCCCAGCGTACTCCAAGGTACGCCCAACACACTTCCTTCTTCACTAGTACGCCCCCACGTACCCTTTAAGTACGCCACGTGTACTCGGCTAGGCCTGAAAACCACGTAACTTCCGAAGGCCATAACTTCTTTGTTATAAGCCCGATTCCGACAATCCTTATATCCACGGAGAGGTGAAGAGAAGATCTAAACTTCTATCAACTCATATCTTCCTTAAGACCTTCTGAACAAAAATCTATTTTCCACAAAAGCCCGAACCGACACTTTACTGAAATACCCCTAAGCTCCAAAACACAAACCGAATACCCGGATCACTTCTGATACATCACCCGCACCCAAATAGGCCTAGATATTACCTTCTCAAGAGCCATAATCCTTATAATGACCGACCTTCGAGCCACAACCTCATACTAGAAGTCAATTCGGAACAGAGCGTTACATATTGATCAAACATTGTCACCATTGCCAATAACATAAATAATTAAATTTCCTTTCAAACTTTGTGAAAATCCCATTTCAACTGCATATAAAGTGAAACAAAACCACTAATAATTTTTTGAAATATAAACGCACACACAAATATGATTGATTGTATTTAGAATCAACACTATGGAAAACCCGAAAAACCATGCCAAGAAACTGTAACAATAACGACACTTACAGTAGATATGCACTAAGGGGTAAAATTGTCAAATTACAAAATTGTAACACCCGTTTATTTATTAGTTAAATAAATAAATTAATGAATGAATGGTAGCCTAAAATAAATAATTATATATGCATGGTGTTGGGTTCGAGGAGTTAATTGCCACATTTTTAGAAGTCGGGGGGTTTAAAGTGTGAGTTTGGGACTCATTTTATAAATATTTATGAAGGCATGGACTATTGGGTAATTATTGGGACTTAATATGAAGAGATGTTGGGAGCTAAGGGCTAAATGGTAAATTTTGGATTCAATTTGTAAAGAGTTTTGAAGGCAGGGGTTAAAATAGTAAAATTTAGATTTGGATTGTAAAGATTAGAGATGGGAGGGGCTGGAAGTGTCAATACTCACGAAGTTGTATGGGACACGGGTATTAAACCCGTTACCTCCTCTATGCCAAACCCTAAACCTAATTGCTATGTTTCAGCTGCCATGTGAAACCTCCAGCCGCCACTCCCACTTACTCGACCTCCGGCGCCGCACAAGCACCTCCGTTGAGGTCGTCAACCGCCTGATACCGCCACAGCGCTGCCGCCAGACGTCTTGGGGCGCCGAGAACAAACCTTTAAGCTATGAATGGAGTCTGGTGCCACCGCTTCTATCTCATCTCCTTCCTTTGCCGCTGTCGTCTTCTACAGACAAACGACATTTGTTGCCGGTGCTACTCTGATTGTTCTTCGCCACCTCCTGCCCAGCACACACCGACAGAGTCGTTGAAGCTGGTTCCTCCGTCACCGACCTCCTCCTCCATGTCCGAGGTGTTGCTGCGTGGTGGGTGCTCGTTCTTCGCGCGTGTGTGTGAATCGTTGCTGCAATCATGTTTGTATGTGCATTTGTTGGCTGGCCGGATGTTGAAGAGAGCCACCATGGCAGCCAACCATGGTGGCTGTCGCCATTTGTTTTCTACCACCTTTGACCACCGTGTGTGGGGCGGCTGTAGGTATAAATTGGTGTGTGCATGTTCATTTCAGTGGAGATGTGTTGGGTGTTTTGTTAGCCGGAATTCACGGGAAAAGTCGAGGACCACCACTGCCACCACAAGGTGATTAAGTGTGTATGTTTAGCTTAGTTAGTGTGTGTGTGTGTGTGTTGCTTTGGTATTTTCATTGTAATATGTAACCGAAAAGAAAAATAAAGAAAAGAAATTGAAAACCACCACCTTAGGGTGGTGGCTGCCATCTCCTGCCGCCACCGGCCGTCGTGTCGGGTGGCGGTGTGTTTGCCTTGTGAGTTGATTTGTTTAGGAGGGGTGCTTGAAATCCAAATGGGCCTTGTAAGCTCAAATGGTCCCAATAAAGTTTAATGTACTCTAATGGGCTTAATGAAAACCCTAATGGGCTTAATATTATTCTAGTGCGCTTAATATGCCCAATAAAGCCCTAATTAATCTAAAAGCCCAACAAGTTGATAATGGGCTAGTAATTGGGTTGGAAACCCTAATTAGGGTTTGGAAAACCCTAATGCCATCGAAACCCTAATTTTGGGAATTAATCGAGACACACGAGAATTATTTAATAATTTGGAATATTAAATAATAATCATTGGCAAAAAAAATTAATATAGGCAATATTGGACTTAATGGATTAAGTCCTTAGTGGATTACGTCCCTAATGGGTTAAGTGAGAAACACTTAACCCTAATCATCATTTTATGTGAAACCCTAATTTCGCTTGGGTTTATTGTTGGGCCTTGATGATTGGATTATTATTGGGCCATCCAAAGTCAAGCAATTGGACTAGAATAATTATTGGGCTTTGAGGTAAGGCCCATATGAGGAGTTAGGCCCAATTTGGAAAATTAGGCCATAGATGGGCCATAGTTTGGGCCTTAATGATTATATGTGATGTTGGGCCTTAGAATAAAGCCATGTAAGGGGTTTGGGCCCAATTTGGAATATTGGGCCATATGTTGGACTTTGAGTCCTATTCGACTTTGGGCCTATGAATTGGGCCTTGGGCTTAAATAAGCCAAGCCTGGGGTAATGTAGTAATTATCCAAGTATGTATTATGGTTATGTGTTGGGACCCAGTTATTAATTGGGTGTTGTTTTGGTGTTGACAGTTCTGGAATCTGTCATCCAACAGCTGGGGTTGAGTCTGCGGGACTTCAGCAAGTGTGGGATTGTGTCTACGGGACTTCAGCAGTGTGAGGTGAGTTACCTTCCGATAGCGGTGGGTCTACGGCCACAATACCGGCCCACCAGTAGGAGTTGTATGTTAGATGATTGTCTTTGTGATATCATCTAGGTCTGCTACTATCTGATATGTTATATGTTGGCATGATATGTTATATGTGATAGTAGTAGAGTTTGGTTGTTAGGACCGAAGGGTAGGTCAGACACCCCAGATATGTCTGACAGTATGTGATGATATGTTTATATGCTGGCATGATATGTTATATGTGATAGTGGTAGTAAGAGGGGAATAGTCCCCAAGTTCGGTTGTTAGGACCGAAGGGTAGTTCGGACACCCCAGATATGTCTGATAGTATGTTTATGTTATGATATATGTGATAGTAGTAGCAGGGTGGAATAGTCCCTGAGGGTCGGTTGTTAGGACTGACGGGTAGGTCAGCACCCCAGAATGGCTTGACATGGGTAGGTCAACACCCCAGAATGGCTTGACACGAGTAGGTCGGCACCCCATAATGGTCGTACCGGGTAGGTCGGCGCCCCAGAATGGTCGTACCAGGTAGGTCGGGCACCCCAGAATTGCCTGGCACTATGTATGCTTTGTGATTGTATGGTATGTGGTATGATGGGGGAACTCACTAAGCTTCGTGCTTACTGTTTTCAGTTTTGGTTTCAGGTACTTCGTGTCTAAAGAAAAGGAGTCGGCTTGATCGCAACGCATCACACTATGTTTTCCACACATGAGATCTTTGGGGATTACACTCTGATATGGTTTTATGATAATATGTTTTGATTACTGACACTTTGGTTTGACACGAGATATTATTATGAATGTTTTTATACTGATGGTTTTATGTAATAACTTATTTAAAAATGAAATTTTTGGCCTTGAATTTTGGGATGTTACAAGTTGGTATCAGAGCCTTGGTTTGAGGGATTCAGGCACACTCCTAGGTGTGTCTGAACTCAAACTATGGGCTTGGTATGAAAATTTTTAAAAGTAAAACCATTTTATAAAAAGGAGTTTGAAAAGAGTCTGAAAAGAGAAAATAACTTTAAGAAGAACAAAATGTGTGATGCGTGCAATCAGCCGAGCTCAAGTAAGTCTTCCCCAAGATATCCATACATGTTATGTTATGATATGATATGATATGATTATGAGAACTGAATGCTAGATTAGGGCTGAGGATCTAGGAGGATACCTTATATGCCTATTGTATGTGCTTGTAGACTTGCATGTTAGTACTGATCAGTCAGTAATAGGATAGCCTGTTTAGGTTATGCCTGATTGTATGAGCATTTGAATTGCATGTACAGATTCCTGATTAGGGGATAGAATGATTTGATTGGAATATGATGTTTAGATTTTCCATTGTCTGAGTGTTGCTTGCTTTGTGCTTTGTGGGACTCTTAGTAATGTGAGTTAGCTATTAAGTGAGTATGCTAAGTCACATGTGGCACAGGCTAGATAATCTCAAAGTGATAGATTTGACCCTATTGTGCAGCTCTCGTTTGAGTCTAACCGTTATAGGGATCAGTCTGTTACTTGAAGGATTATCTAATCTCTATTGCATGTGGCTATATTCATGAGGTAACTAGTTGACATTACTGGGAATCTTTCAGCAGCTGAGGACTGGGTGAGTTCGGGAACCTAGGGAAGCCTAGGATATATTTCAGTGAGTTAGTAGTGAGGCTCAGTTAGACTTGGGTGTACCAGTTAAGGAAGTGACTTGGAGGATCCGGGAGGATTGTTGAGGAAAGTATGGATAGGTGTGGAAGGTAGTATTGGGCCCATACTACTTAAAGCATGGGATTCATACTCGAATCGGTGAGAGTCTTGGAGAATTTGAGAAGCTTTGTGACCCAGTTTGAGGACAGAGGATGTTCCAGTTTCTGCAGCTTAGCCATTGGCAAGTGAGTTAGTGAGCGTGGCAGGGTGTCAGACCCTAAGGGATTTGATTTCCATGAAGTTGCAGACGCGAGATCGGTTTGGAGCACTTTGAGAAGAGAGGTTTCTGCTAGGTACGTAAAGTAAGGGTCCCGGGAAGAGACATATGATTTTTGATCATCAGGTGAAAGCCCAGCAGGGCCGGAGTCAGTGCAGCACGTACAGGACAGTGCAAGAGGGAGTTTGTCACTCTAAGGGTTTAGGCTGCCACAGGGTAGCGGGATTGGTCATGTCAGCAGAAGGTGATCAGTATTTCTCTAGATGTTGCGGGTATGTCATCTTCTATTGCTACTAGATGGATGTTGGGGATACGTATCGCGTTGGAGTTATGAGTGAGTGTGGATAAGTTAGATCTCGGGTCGGTTTCCTGCTAGCATTTAGGTTATCAAGGATCATATATGCCATCCTGCATGCCGAAAAGTCCTTGATGAACCCACAGAGGGATGCATCTTGTGGAGCGGGTTCCGCGTGTACCGTTATCATTCTGGATCTTTGTCGAGATCTATGCAGGAGTATTGTTTGGAAGATCCTCGGTCAGGGTTAGAGTGATAGTTCTCAGTGTAGTCAGCGTTCAGGGATTCTATCATCGTCCAGGTGTGGTCGACAATTGTCCATGGATGAACTTTGGAGTTCAAGGCACTACCGTTGCTAGGACAAGACTGGTAACATGATGAGGGTAGTGTCAGTTGCGGGTGTTAGGTGCATAAGTAATTGGTTATCGGATGTTCAAGAGAATTGTGTTTTCACATGGGCTGTGTTCGGTTAGAGTTCAGTAGTACTGCAAGATTGGGAATAGGAACAAGGATGCATCATCTAGAGTGAAGATTAAGGTCTCAAGGTTTAATCGGTGATTAAACGCTACCATTGGCAGGCACAGGTTGTCATCAGTGGGATATTAGAAAGCGAGAAGGATTGGGAATCCTTCAATTCTTGTGCGCTGTGAAGAATTAGTCGAATCTAAGTGGAGGAGAGACTTTTTATAAAGTTCTCCAAATGTGAGTTCTGGTTGCGCGGGGTGCAATCTCTTGGGCACCTTGTCAACCAAAAGGGTATTCTAGTTGATCTGGCCAAAATAGAGGCCGTGATGCAGTGGGAGATTCAGAGGTCTCCATCTGAGATTCAGAGTTTCCTAGGTCTATCGGTTTATTACCAGAGATTTATGCAAGACTTCTCCGAGATTGCAGTTCCTTTGACCCAACTAACCAAGAAGTCAGTGTCCTTTTTGATGGGGGCCTGAGTAGCAGGCAACCTTAGAGACTCTCAGACAGTGGTTGTGCAAGGCACTTATTCTCACCATGCCAGAGGGTGTAGATGATTCTGTGGGTTACTGTGACGCTTTGATCATGGGCATGGGTGCGGTACTGATACAGTGGGGTCACGTGATATCAGGTTTCAGGAACCAGGTTAGAGTTCCAGTTAGGATTCAAGCTCAGTTGTGTGTTAGGTCGAGTGCATGTTCGACTGGTATGGAAAGTGTTGTAAGACTACAGGGGTAGCCGTAGCATGAACTGATGGGTTTTGGTCATAAGAACATCCTATGTGCTCATACAAACCCTAATGCTTGGATCTAGGTTTCTCTATTGTACATGCAAGTTATCCAAGACTATAAACCCTAGATCTAGCATATCATGATCAGTATAACATATAAATTAGGGTTTAGATCATACCTTGATTGTTATATAGCAATAACAATCTCAAATCCTTCTTGTATTGACTTTAGAAAGCTTAGAGTCACAAATGTCACTCCTCTAATGGTTCACAAACACCAAGAGCAAGAGGATGAAAAGGAGAAGAGAATGAGGTTGCTCAAAATGTGTGGAAATCCTAGACAACAAGTTCACCACGTTTTTGGAGCATAAGGGTTCTATATATAGTGAGGCTATTAGGGTTATCTAATAAGGAAACCCTAATTTGGATGCTTAAGCCCTAAGCAACCCATGGACTCCTTCCTTAAGGGTCCTAGGACGATTTCTAATGGTTTTCCCATAGAATTCGTCCACTCCTTTAATATGGAGTCCATTAGCTCAATATTCAACTATCATACAATTGACAGTTCAAGTCCCTTAAGTTTAATTAATCTCTTTTAGTCACAAACTTAATTCTTATTAATTCTTGACTAATATTAATTAAACAATATGATTTCTCCTTTAATATATTATTCTCATAATATATTAATAGATCATATTTAATCCTTTCTCTCCATAATTCATCCTATCAAGTTGCTTTGGTGAAGGCAACCCAAAAGGACCATGCACCATCGGGTCAAGTACATACCAAAATAGTTATGGAATTAGACACTAATCCAATAGTCTCCCACTTGGATAAGTCTAATAACTATTATGCGTATGACTTCAGATGCTGATCTGCAATCGTAGCTTTCTAAATCCGCTGTCAACTCTGATCCTATCAGATACGCGTGTCCTTTAGATAAGGGATCATATATTCCTCCATTCTAGATATTGTATAGATATAAGACATGATTTCTAATCATTCTCTCTATACTATTTCTCGACTTCCGATTTATGACGACTGACTAGTTGAACAAATCAAATTAGCCCTAGCCCGGCCAAGCATTTACATTTGTCATCACTAAATCATCGAGGGGCCCAAAGATATCGCTTTTATATCCTACTTTGGATAAAAGGAACGGATAAACATTGATTCAATGCTCGCTTGCACTCACTCACCGAATCACACACAACAATATGTTTTATGACACCAAGTTACTGGTGCGTTTACATTTTATCAATGTGCAACCGATTTGCAAGATACAACTCACACATCTCGGTTTCAAGAATATAAGTTGTTATCGTCTCACCAATCACTCGTGATACAATTCATGGAGTGATCCAAGTGAGCGTGGGTTTAATCCAATGCTCAAATCATATTCATAAGCACTCATGAACGTTGCAGCAAACATTTGCTTATGTCTAATTGTAACAGCCCGGATTCCCAGGTATTATTTATTCTTATAAATTTGGTGATTTGTGAGGAGACTCGGCGAGTTGGAGCTCAAAATCGCCGAGTATGATCGCGGTTTGGGCACGGGTTCGCGTCCGGACTCGGCGAGTCCAAAAGGTGGACTCGGCGAGTCCACACTGTTTAATGAAACCCTAATTTTCAGGGTATGAGACCTATTTAAAGGGGCTTATGGCCGTCATTTGCGGCCACCAACCCCAGAGAGAACCCTAAAGAGTCTTTGAGCGTTTTGTGAGAGAGAAGAGGAAGATCCTTGACTATTTGTGGGTGTTTTGCATATAGAAGAGGATCAAGGCAAGAGGAGACCAAAGAGGGTGCTAATCCAGTGATTCCTGAGCTCAGAGACTTCATTTGAGGTAACCATTCGTTCCTTTCTCGGTCCTTGGTGTAAATCTTAGAGTTAGGGTTTCTTTGTGGAATGATCCATGGAGTAATTGGCCTCTTCTCGTGTTGGTGCTTTAGATCTGGACCCAAAGAGGTCCAGAGACTCTTTTCCATCAAGCTTTATGAGTGTTAATGGAGGCCATGAGCTTAGAATAGCATTCTAGAGACCATATCATCAAATAAGGCCTTTGAACCTTTGCATGAGCACCAAGATAGTAACTTTACGTGATGTATGTGCTTGGAAGGACTGGATCTATGAGTTATTGGAACGGATCTGACCTCAGGAGTGAGTTTGAGTTTATGCATGGCATAGACTCGCCGAGTCCGAAGAACAGACTCGGCGAGTAGCATGAAGATTGTCCATAACCACTCAGCGAGTGGTCGTGCCGAGTTAAGGGGTTGACTCAGTGAGTCAGGGAGAGTCAGAGAGGGTTGACGGGTGGACTGAGTCAAGCTAGAACTCGTCGAGTTGTTCTTGAGACTCGGCGAGTTGAGTCGTGGTGGCCCCGCGATTCATGCCAGGTGGAACTCGTCGAGTTAGGGAAGTACTCGACATGTCAAGAGAGGATCCTAGGGAGTCAGTGAACACGTATAGACTCGCCGAGTCGCTCTAGTGCACTCGCCGAGTCCGGTCAAAGTTGACCGTTAACCGTTGACCAGTGTTGACTTGATAGGGGTAGTCAACCTTAGTTGTGAAAGTGTTAATTAGAGATATATTGTGTTATAGGGGGACTATAGCTCGGGGGATCGAGCGCGAGTGATTTGCGGGATTTGAGAGTTATCGAGATACGCGAGGTGAGTCTTCTCACTATACTTTAGCTTGAGTAGGTAATCAGAGTTATGTGACAGAGTATTTGTATGCTATATGTATGTTATGTGTTGTACTGCATTATTTCTATGTGATTTATGTTGTGCATGTTTATAGAGTTGGAACCGGAAGGTTCACAGAGATTAGAACCAGAGGGTTCACAGAGTAGGGTCTACAGACCCACAGAGTTATAGCCTCGAGTGGCTAATATGTGTTATGTGTAGTATATTAGGGAACTCACTAAGCTTTGTGCTTACAGTGTTGGTGTTATTTGTTTCAGGTACTAGTGATGACCGTGGGAAGGCGCCGGCTTGATCAGTACACACACACGGTATTTTTATGTTATGTGATCTTGGGATTCTTTATATCTCATGGATTGGAGTTTCAAACATTGATGTTTTTATGAAAATTAAATGAATATGTTTTTATATTATGCAAAAAATTATTTTGAAATTTACGGTGTTACAAGTTGGTATTAGAGCCTTGGTTTGAGGGATTCGAGTACACCTTCGGGCGTATTTGAACTCAAACTGAGGATTTGAGAAGTATTTTCAAAAAGAGTAAAAGATTTTTGGAAAAACGCAGAGCAGAGTTGTGTGTACGATCAGTCCGCGCCCGAACGGTGATTTCCCAAAATACCCTCATGTTATGTGATATTGATATTGATATGATGTATTCTCATGCTAGAGTAGGCTATGTACTCCTATTAGGACTAGAGTGGCCTGATTTGTGATGCCTTAGCCTAGGGAGAGGTGAGCTGCTATGAGATGCTTGAGAGTGAGTAGGTAGCAGCGAAGGGCTTATGAGAGATCTGTTAGAGAGTGGATTATGCATGATAGAGTACTTGGAATTTGGGATCCGAAGAGGAGGACTTGGGGTGTATTCTGATACGGTGCGGACAGTAGTATTGGGCCCGTACTACTGAAAGCACCGGGGCGGAGTACAACCCAAGTAAGAATCTTTGGAATACCAAGGATCAAGGAGGAATGAGTTGTCGAGTGTGAGTATGCTCGAATGGATTCTAATTTATCGTATGTTGTATTTCAGAGGTAGATCATGGTGAGGACATGTATTATGCCTGAGAGCAGTGGGGCCAGTGATGAGGAGATCCGCCAGATCATCCATGAGGAGGTGGCTGCGGCCATCAGGGCAGAGATACCAGAGATGTTCGGGTCTATTAAGACCACGTTGATTGAGACCTTCGATGAGCGTTATGCCGCTCTTTCTGAGGCTGCTGTTGAAGCGGCCACCGCAGCTATTGCTGCCGCGAGGCCGCAGGGTGGTGATGCATTGTTGTTCTGAGAGTTCAGCAACACAAAACCGCCAGAGTTTGATGGGACCCAGGACCCAGTGGCGGCTATGAGATGGATTTCTGATATAGAGGGGTGTTTCTTCACTTGCTCATCTCCTGAGCATTTGAGAGTTCGGTTCACGCTGAACCAACTTCACTTAGGAGCGAAGGACTGGTGGAAGTTTGTGACGGCACACATTACGCCTGCTGAGCTTGCAGCAGTGACCTGGGAGAGGTTCACTGTCATGTTCCGAGATGAGTACGTTCCCTAAGTAGAGAGGGAGCGTTTGGCCCAGGAGTTTTTGACCCTCAAGCAGGGTATTGAGTCTGTTACGGTGATTACCAGGATGTTCCATGAGAGGGCAATGTTCTGCCCTGAGCACGTGTCCACTGAACATGCACGTATGAGCCGATATTTGAGTATCTTGAGGCGAGACATTCGGGAGTTCGTGGCAAACTCCTCGTACCAGACATTTGCCAAGCTTCAGGCAAATGCCCGGAAGAGGAAGATTGAGCTAGAGACTCAGGCCAGGGAGGAGGCGGAGTCTCAGGGGAGGGATCGACGACCGGCGCAGTCTCAGCCAGCAGCCAAGCGGGCCAAGCCCGCTGATCCCAAATCAGGGAACCAGAAGGGCCGCACTTGTGGGAAGTGCGGCAAGGGTCATGATGGAGTCTGTAGAGCGGGATCTTGCTACAAGTGTGGCAAGGAGGGGCATATGGCCAAGGACTGCCCCAAGGGGTTTGCGGTGTGTTTCCATTGCAACCAGACCGGACACCGGAAGGCAGAGTGTCCGCAATTGCAAGGATCACCTCAGGGATCTGCCCCTGCCGCCATCAGAGCTACCGAGAGTCAGCCAGTGAAGGTCGAGGCGCCGAGGGCACGAGGGAGAGCCTTTCAGTTGACCGCGGAGGAGGTCCACGCAGCGCTCGATGTCGTGGTTGGTATGTATTCTTTTGTGTATTTATTTTGATGTTGAGATATTATGCTTATATTATGTTATGCATAGATACTTTCCTTGTGAATTATGTACCTGCCTTGGTGTTATTTGACTCGGGTGCGAGTCGGTCTTTTGTATCTTTGGCTTTTAGTCAGCATATCAGTGTTAGTCGTGAGGCATTGAGTCGGCCTCTGAGAGTTTCCATAACTGAAGAGAGGGTGATATATGCCACAGAGGTTCTCCGGGGGTGTGTGTTCGATATTTTCGGTGTTGAGTTCCCGATTGATTTGGTTCCTATTGCGATGGGTGATCTCTGTGTCATTGTGGGCATGGACTGGTTGAGCAGATTCGGTGCGGTTATCGACTGTGAGCGACAACTGGTGACTATACGAGACCCTAGGGGGGAGTTCTTACGGTGTACGGCGAGGGTACCCGTTCTGGATCAGCGTTTTGTTCGGCCGCTAGGGTGAGGCAGTGTCTACAGCAGGGTTGTAAGGGTTTTGTGGCGTATGTGATGGATACGCGGGTGGATTCCGAGAGACCAAGGTCAGTTGAGGAGGTTGTGCGTGAGTTCCCGGATGTATTTCCAGAGGAGTTGTCGGGTGTGCCTCCTGTGAGGCAAGTGGAGTTCAGTATCGATTTGGTTCCGGGGGCCGCGCCTATCGCTAAGGTGCCTTATCGCGTTGCACCTCCAGAGATGCAAGAGTTATCCTCGCAGCTTCAGGAGCTGCTGGGGAAGGGGTTTATTCGGTCGAGCAGCTCGCCGTGGGGAGCGCCTATCCTGTTTGTCAAGAAGAATGATGGTTCACACCGGATGTGCATTGATTACCGGGAGTTGAACAAGCTGACAGTCAAGAACCGTTACCCGTTGCCGAGGATCGATGATTTGTTCGATCAGTTACAGGGAGCATCTTGGTTCTCCAAGATCGATTTGAGGTCTGGATATCATCAGGTGAGGGTGCGAGATGAGGACGTCCAGAAGACAGCGTTCAGGACGCGTTATGGGCATTACGAGTTTGTGGTGATGCCTTTCGGGCTCACCAATGCCCCGACAGTGTTCATGGATCTCATGAACCGAGTGTGCAGGCCGACGCTGGATCGATCGGTGATTGTATTTATCGACGACATTTTGGTATATTCGAGATCTAGAGAGCAGCATGAGGAGCATTTGAGGGAGATTCTCGGAGTTCTGAGATCGGAGAGGCTTTATGCCAAATTCTCCAAGTGTGATTTCTGGTTGTGGGAGGTCCAGTTCCTAGGACATCTCGTTAACCAGAAAGGGATATTGGTCGACCCGACCAAAGTTGAGGCGGTGATGAGCTGGGAGGTGCCGAGGTCACCCTCTGAGATCAGGAGTTTCCTAGGGTTGGCAGGTTATTATCGGAGATTTATCAAGGATTTCTCTAAAATCGCAGTGCCACTCACCAGGTTGACCCGGAAGGGTATCGCTTTTTCATGGGGCCCCGAGCAGCAGGCCTCCTTTGAGACGCTTCGCCAAAGGTTATGCGAAGCCCCGGTGTTAGCCCTCCCGGAAGGGATGGAGAACTTTGCGGTATACTGTGATGCATCGATTTTGGGGTTGGGGCGGTGCTGATGCAGAGAGGGCATGTGATAGCATATGCATCGAGGCAGCTGAAGCCTCATGAGACGAGATATCCCACCCAGATCTAGAGTTGGGGGCAATGGTGTTCGCCCTCAAGATTTGGCGTCACTACCTGTATGGCGTTCGGTGTATGATATACACGAACCATAAGAGTTTGAAGTATTTGATGGATCAGCCCAACCTAGATATGCGACAGAGAAGGTGGTTGGATGTGGTCAAGGATTATGATTGTGAGATCCTGTACCACCCAGGCAAGGCTAATGTTGTAGCCGATGCACTGAGCCGCAGGGCGGAGAGCACCCCGTTGCGGGATGTATATTTGAGATTGACCGTGATAGCTCCAGTGTTTGACGCCATTCGTGGGGCACAGGCCGAGGCTATGCAACCTGAGATGCAGAAGAAAGAGCGAGTTGTTGGATTGATTTCAGAGTTCATTACCGATGGTCGGGGGCTTATGACATTCTAGGGGCGTATCTGGGTGCCGTTTGTCGGAGGAACGCGTACCATTTTAATGGAAGAGGCTCATCGATCAAAATTTTCGATCCATCCTGGGGCCACTAAGATGTATTTGGACCCGAGTAAAGAGTATTGGTGGCCCTGTATGAAGAGGGATGTTGTGTGGTTTGTTGAGAGGTGCTTGACCTGCCGTAGGGTTAAGGTCGAGCACCAGAGGCCGCATGGTAAGTTGCAGCCGTTGGAGGTTCCCGAATGGAAGTGGGAACAGACGGACAGAGTGAGCGGATGATTCAGACGCTCGAGGACATGCTCCGGGCATGTGTGTTGGATTTCGGGGGAAGTTGGGATACATACTTGCCCTTAGCAGTGTTTTCCTACAACAACAGCCATCATTCGAGCATTGGTATGCCGCCCTTTGAGTTGTTGTATGGGAGGAGGTGTCGGACCCCCAATTTGCTGGGGAGAGGTCGGACAGCGTGTGATGGGCAGTACAGAGATCGTGCTTCAAACGACAGAGCAGATCCAGCAGGTCAGACAGAGGTTGTTGACCGCTCAGAGTCGTCAGAAGAGTTATGCAGACAGACGCTGGTCCGAGCTTGAGTTTCAGGTCGGCGACCTTGTGCTCTTGAAGGTCTCTCCTTGGAAAGGAGTGATTCGATTCAGGAAGAGGGGCAAGTTGGGGCCCCGATATATTGGTCCATTCCGAGTGATCGCGAGGGTAGGCAGGGTAGCCTATCGATTGGATTTGCCAGCAGAGTTGGGGCAGATTCACGACACTTTCCATGTGTCGCAATTGCGGAAGTGTATAGCCGATGATTCGGCAGTGGTTCCATTAGAGGATATTCAGGTGGATGCGAGCCTGAATTATGCTGAGAGACCAGTGGCAATCAGAGATCGGAAAATCAAGGTTCCGAGGAACAAGGAGGTACCCTTGGTTTTGGTTCAGTGGCAGCATCGGAAGGGGTCCGAGATGACTTGGGAGCCGGAGTGTGAGATGCGTGAGAAGCATCCGGAGTTATTTGCAGAGCGAGACTTCAAGGGCGAAGTCTAGTTCTAGTGGGGGAGAATTGTAACAGCCCGGATTCCCAGGTATTATTTATTCTTATAAATTTGGTGATTTGTGAGGAGACTCGGCGAGTTGGAGCTCAAAATCGCCGAGTATGATCGCGGTTTGGGCATGGGTTCGCGTCCGGACTCGGCGAGTCCAAAAGGTGAACTCGGCGAGTCCACACTGTTTAATGAAACCCTAATTTTCAGGGTATGAGACCTATTTAAAGGGGCTTATGGCCGTCATTTGCGGCCACCAACCCCAGAGAGAACCCTAAAGAGTCTTTGAGCGTTTTGTGAGAGAGAAGAGGAAGATCCTTGACTATTTATGGGTGTTTTTGCATATAGAAGAGGATCAAGGCAAGAGGAGACCAAAGAGGGTGCTAATCCAGTGATTCCTGAGCTCAGAGACTTCATTTGAGGTAACCATTTGTTCCTTTCTCAGTCCTTGGTGTAAATCTTAGAGTTAGGGTTTCTTTGTGGGATGATTCATGGAGTAATTAGCCTCTTCTTGTGTTGGTGCTTTAGATCTGGACCCAAAGAGGTCCAGAGACTCTTTTCCCTCAAGCTTTATGAGTGTTAATGGAGGCCATGAGCTTCGAATAGCATTCTAGAGACCATATCATAAAATAAGGCCTTTGAACCTTTGCATGAGCACCAAGATAGTAACTTTACGTGATGTCTGTGCTTGGAAGGACTGGATCTATGAGTTATTGGAACGGATCTGACCTCAGGAGTGAGTTTGAGTTTATGCATGGCATAGACTCGCCGAGTCCGAAGAATAGACTCGGCGAGTAGCATGAAGATATTCCATAACCACTCAGTGAGTGGTCTTTCCGAGTTAAGGGGTTAACTCAGTGAGTCAGGGAGAGTCAGAGAGGGTTGACGGGTGGACTGAGTCAAGCTGGAACTCGCCGAGTTGTTCTTGAGACTCGGCGAGTTGAGTCGTGGTGGCCCCGCGATTCATGCCAGGTGGAACTCGTCGAGTTAGGGAAGTACTCGACGTGTCAAGAGAGGATCCTAGGGAGTCAGTGAACACATATAGACTCGCCGAGTCCGGTCAAAGTTGACCGTTAACCGTTGACCAGTGTTGACTTGATAGGGGTAGTCAACCTTAGTTGTGAAAGTGTTAATTAGAGATATATTGTGTTATAGGGGGATTATAGCTCGGGGGATCGAGCGCGAGTCATTTCCGGGATTTGCGAGTTATCGAGATACGCGAGGTGAGTCTTTTCACTATACTTTACCTTGAGTAGGTAATCAGAGTTATGTGACAGAGTATTTGTATGCTATATGTATGTTATGTGTTGTACTGCATTATTTCTATGTGATTTATGTTGTGCATGTTTATAGAGTTGGAACCGGAAGGTTCACAGAGATTAGAACCAGAGGGTTCACAGAGTAGGGTCTATGGACCCACAGAGTTATAGCCTCGAGTGGCTAATATGTGTTATGTGTGGTATATTGGGGAACTCACTAAGCTTTGTGCTTACAGTGTTGGTGTTATTTGTTTCAGGTACTAGTGATGACCGTGGGAAGGCGCCGGCTTGATCAGTACACACACACGGGATTTTTATGTTATGTGATCTTGGGATTCTTTATATCTCATGGATTGGAGTTTCAAACATTGATGTTTTTATGAAAATTAAATGAATATGTTTTTATATTATGCGAAAAATTATTTTGAAATTTACGGTGTTACACTAATGCTCTTTAGACAATCCACACACCAATTCACGACAGTCTTCATTCATACCTACTTCCAACATATGAACGACTGTGGCCCGTTCGAATAATTTGACTGTTCTCAACCAATTAAATTATTCAGGAAGTCAAAACATGCAAAGTGAAACACAAGAATAATACTAATCCCATATGGCCTCAAACCTTTGAGCATAAATAAAACACCTTTTATTTATCACCATATCGATTCCTCATTATTTGTTGTTTCGGGTGATCAACTTCTTACTTGAATTATTACTACACTTGTCCCATGCTCCCAGCATGCACAGAATGTTTACCTATGGTTCTTACTTTGTGAAATAGATCAAATTGAACACATTTCCAATCATACTAATTTCACAACTCCTAATCCTTTTTCATAAGTGAAAGAATATCAAATTCTTGCCACTTATGGAATATGCTAGATTATAACATTTTATGCAACGATTCTTTTGTAATGTCACTGCACTAAAGTCACAATGACTATTGCTAATGAAATTACAAAGTCCTCTATCAGAGATTGTTACAAGACAATTCCTTAGATATGATGTCTCTCACTCAAAGTACATTCCTTTGAACATCCTTTAGCATAAAAGTTTCTAATCTAGACATAGATTTTCAATATTTAATTCCCAATATGGACACGTTTCCATATTTTCCATATGACAACTCATTCTTAATAGAATCTTATCTATTCATAATAATGTCGATATGGTCCATCCAATACTATACTTCTAACTACTCACAAGCGACCAATCCTCGGCGAACTTTGGATTGTCCTTTGATAGTTGTTTAATTATCTTAGTCAAAACCGATTCTTGTCCTTTTTCCTTCTAAATGCGCTAGACATTTGGAAAATTTTAGAATGGTCAAATATTATAGCATTTGCAATCGATCCTATACCCGAAGCGTATGGGACACGAAGCACAATGTGTTCCTATCCATGTGAATTTGTCAAAAACAAAGTTTGCGACAAATCCAAATTCATATGGACCGAACTTTCTTAATCTTGATTTCTTGCCTTATGGTAGCACAGCTGCCCACCATGTCTTCCAAGTAGTTAAGCGGCTCACCCTTTCCTATCAATGTACTTTCCATTGATCAAGGTGCCTGCCTTTTATGCATTCAATTGAGAACTCATAGAACTCACATGCATAATTAACTTAATTGGAACGGCACAGAAACAATATAGTGTCGACACGATAGGTTTAAACCTCAACTTGTGTGCTAGTGATGATCGATAAGGTCTATTTTGATTTGTTCTTGAAACCTTTCAAGACCATTAAGACTCCCACTGACTCCTTGACATATAAGATTCTCTTATCAATAAGCATTTCTTGACAAACAAATATTCAAGAGTTAGTGTAGTATTTATCAAAACACTTCATAAATTGGTCCCAGTTGGTTTTTGTCTTATCCAAGACATCACAACTTTCCACATTTGATGAATGTTATAAACCTTCCTAATACTTGTCACTCAATGTCACAATCTTAACTCTAAGACTTGTTTTGGAACGAAGTATGATTGACTTCTTGATTTAACCATTTCTTCAATTCTTGATTCCTCTTCTTAGACATATAATTGTACTAAGACTCACTTAGAGGATCAATTGAGATATGATTTTTAATCCTTAAGACCTATCATAAAGCATAAAAGGTACTCTCCCTTCTTCTTAGAATAGAGAAACTTTTACCTTTCTGCCTACTTGATTCTTTTTATTCGTTCTGCTATTGATTTAAACTTTTTCAATCAATTTAGAATTACATTTAATCTTATAAGTATAATCATATTTACTAAACCTTTAGTAAATCATGACGAATATCTTTGTTACTCTTATGGTGGATTTGATCAACACACAACTTTGTGTATTCGATCTCCTAGTCCTTCACTTGACACTTTGTCAATGAATTAGTCTAATTTCCAAATATGAAATTTCTAGTTTTAGACAAAAACTGAATGATCATCTATTATGTTAATCAGTTTTGTAGTTTTGTAGATAGAGAGTATGGAATCGTTAAACGACCTAAAAATCGCTAAACTAGCTATAAAAATGAGTAAACTTTGTAAACTGTAATGGTCCGTGAGTGGTCACCCATTCACCCATGTGTATAGGGTTGTTCAGTATTTTGATAAAACCAAATTGGACAATTGGACAATTTGGTTCGGATATTTGGATTTTTTTGATTAACTTTTAACAAAACCGAATTATTATTTTCGCTTACGAATTGATTTTGGTTTATAAAACAAGAATCGAATAGTCTAAAAAACCGAATAACATTTTATTATTCATATATTTTTAATATATGTCTACAATTGTTTATTAATTTAGTAATTTATTTTTTCAAATAGATTTAAAAAGTTCCACCTAATAAAAAAACTGTAATATGCATATTTTTTTAAAAAAATTATCTATAAAATATTAAATTATAATATATTTTTAGTAGTTGTTTATAAGTTTTAAACCACAACTAAATAATTTTTGTTTCTTCTATAAAGTTGGCTAATATTTTAATTATATATGGTTTTAGAATATTTCGATTTTTGGAAACCGGATTATAAAAACCAATCCAACCGAATTGTAATTTGGTTGAATCGGATCGGATTCGTTTAGTTTGGACTATTTGAATTCATATTTTGAAAACTGAAATCAAATTGGATTCATTTGATTGGAATGGATCGAACCGATCCATCCAAAACGAATATCATGCATAAGGCATTTTCCCTCTTATTTTTGCACCATATTTGTTTTTTTTTTTTTTTTTTTTTTTTTTTTGTAAAATCCTCTCAATCTAACAATTTATTGTAGCAATATTTTCTTTGAATATGGTATCTCCCGATTCCTAATACATAAAACTTAAAAATAAACATTTTTTTTGGAAAAAAAACCCTAAGATTTTTTACCTCAAAAAATCGTAGGGAACTTTGAAGGTCATACCTACAAAAGTCTCTACGAGTATTATTTATTTGCATTTCCCCATGTCAAAATTACAACATAAAACTGTTCTTCCTTTGAAAATGATCTTTCAAGATTCCTAATATAAAATTTCAAAATTATGTTTTTGTTAGTTTGCAGGTCAAACTTGCCATTTTTTTTTATGTAGTTTTGATGATTTCGCAAGTATATTGGCAATTTTGTAGTTGAGACCTACCAAATTGGTGGCTATTTTTGGAATATGCTTGATTTTTACTAAATTCGTGGAAAATCTTTATGGGATGTTGTTTTTTAGTTTTTTTCTCATTCAAATATCACTTGCAAGTTGCAACACAAATTAGAAAATAATCCACATACCATAGTTATGTCGTTATGGCTAACTCAAGCTTTGATTTAAATAAAATGTTTTCCTTTAACGAAATCTATCACACATTACTCAATAGTCAATACTCAATATATAGCAATAGTTATCAAGATTCAAGGATCAAGACTTGGAACACAATCAAATATAATGAGGGCATTCCCCTCGACCGACATTTCAGGTATTATCTCTAAAACTCGTCTTCATCCTCATTATACTCTTCTTCACCTCTCTCTGTAGCAACGACTATTTTGTACTCGTGTGTTTGCCAGCAAAAGTCCAACATAATCCTGCTAATGCCTTCTCGATCATCTATAAGCACTTTCGAGAGCGAGCTTTTGCAATTCTTCTGGATTTACTGGCTGTAAAGATCGGATCCTTCTCTAGTATTGTTTCTTGCCTTTGGAATTTTTAGGTAAATGGTTTACAGTGGTGTAAAAGCTTTAGTGTGCTTTATTTATTTATTTTTTCTGTATTAACCGGCTGTAAAGATCGACTTTTTTACCCTAATAAATACAACCTTATGTGCTCTCCTTCGTTTTTAGGCATTATGCAAGGATGATATTCTTATTTAGGATAATTATTTTTAATATTATGTGTCTGTTTTGATATAAGAAACTGAATCATATATAATAAAGCTACGTAGATCCTAATTTGATACATTTTCCTAATAAACAACAATTACTAACCTAAACTCTCATGGGCTGTTTTTGGTAGGAATCCTATGGAATTAGGAGGAATTGGAATTCCATCACTTTCTCATGTTTGATTCAACTTTTGAGAATGAATTGAAATTCTTAATGAGATGAGCTTTCCATCATGAAGAGGAAGGAATTAAATTTCAACTCATGAAGGAAAGTATAAGATTACCATTTTCCTCCTTTTTATTTTAAAACAACATATGAAAGCCCTATTTCTAATTGCTTGATAAATTTCGGTTTATACAAACCAAACGTCACCTTGATGGAAAAATATGTAATCTATGTCACTTTTGATTTCAGTATTTAACAAGGAGTATTTTAAGGGGAATCAGTGAACAAAGGTGGAAATAGAGTAATGTCTTCCCTGATTCGTCCCACGCATTTCCCTACGCGTCTTCTACAGGACGATGTTAAGCTTCTAAACTACTGCGGGACTAAGAAACTTGAGATGGGCAAAGTAATCCACGCTCGTTCGATTGTGTCTAATGATCAGTCCGGCACTAATGGTGTGTTCTATATTTTGTCAAAATTTAAAGCACTGATGTCTGCACGCCGTGATTTTGATCAAATGAATAAACAAAACGTAGTTTCGTGGAGTGACGACCTAATTTCGGAGAAGTTCCCAAAGGGGCTTGCTTTTCGTTTTCTTAGAACATATATATCAAAATGGGTTTCAAAGCGTGATCGGGATTTCCGCCTTAACCACTATAAATCTGCACTCGTGCTTACGTTTTGTATAATAGTTGAGGACGTTTTTTTAGGCAGACAGTTGCATGGGTATTTATTGAAATCTGGATTAGAGTGTCATCCGTACGTGAAAACTCCACTTGTACACTTGTATCGCATGTTGTCGGATGTGGTAGGGGCTGTGGAGGTTTTAGTTTCTATCCCTCAAACGGATACCTCCACATATAATATGTTCGTGGTTGAAAAAGGTTTCTTGGATGAGGCATTGAATATCATAAGGAAAATGATGGCTGATGATATGGTGTGGAACAAAACTACTTATATAGGTATGTTTGGTCTTTGTGCTCGCCTTAAATATTCCGAATTGGGGAATCAAGTTCACAACAAGCTGCTAAAGAGTGATGTCGAGCTTGATGTGTCTGTATGTAATGCAATGGTCAAGATGTATCGGAACTGTGGAAATGTTGGAGATGCTCTGAATGTTTTACGTGCGTATAAAGCTCGAGACGTGGTTTCATGGACAACAATGATGCATGGTTCAATTCCTCGATCAGATTATGAGGCTTCAATAAAATTATTTTCGAAAATGCAACATGACAATGTTGTTCCAGACGAATCTACCTTTTGTGTAATACTCGATGCTAGTGCTCAGTTATTCTCTATGAGTTTGGGAAATTTATTCCATTCATTTGCAGAGAAGACTGGATTCAAGGGTGATAAGAAAGTCCAGGATGCCTTGATCAGCATGTACCTAAGGACTGGCGACATTAAAGCTGCGGAAAAAGTGTTTTTTAGTATGACGACTGATGATATCAGAACCTGGGATATGATGATATGTGGATACTGCCTTCATGGTTTTGGAAACGAGTCGTTGGCTTTGTTTCAAGAAATGTTGGAATCAGGGGAGTTAGATCCTACTTATGCGACTTTTGTTGCTGTTCTCAGTGGCTGTGGACAGTTGGGGCTTGTGGAAGAAGGGTTCTACTATTTTTATGAGTTAATGAAACAGAAGGGCATCGAACCTGATTCAGTGCACTATACGTGTATCATGAAAATTCTAATCAAGGCTGGACAACCAGATGAAGCTTTTAATTTCATGGCATCGACACCATTAATCAAATTCGATTCCTATGCTTGGAAGATCATGCTCAATGCTCCTCATGTTGATAAAAACAATATGGTTACCCGACTTGCAGATTTGGTCCCTGATGAATGGTTGGCTGATGAGAAAGAAGCTTTACAAAGTTTTGGAGCTGCAAACCTCACTGAATTGACGAAAATAGTTAGGGATAGAAATAAAGAACCTGAGCTGAGCTGGGTTGAGGTTAAGAGGCAAACACATAAGTTTGTTTCGGTTGTCAGTGGTGACCCAGAATTTACTAAGCATCATAAAATGATGAAGTCTTTGTTTGCTAGTATTAAAGCAGATGCTGGTAATGTACTGGAAGACTCATGTGAATGTGATGGTTATCACAGCGAGAAGCTTGCAGTAGGTTATGCCCTATTGAATGCACATGACATGGCACCAATCTTTATCATAAAGGCCTCCGGGAAGATGTGTGATGATTGCCACTCTTTTATGAAATTAATCTCAAAAGTCAGAAAAAGTTTGATCACAGTGAGAGACGACGGGTATTTCCATCACTTCCAAGATGGAAGTTGCTCCTGTGCAGATTATTTAGGTTGATATGAGGACCAACTTGCATGCATATATACAGCCATTCTTCTTATGAATCTCACTTTTATTCTTCTTATGAATCCTCACAATATCTTCTTATGCATATATATACAAACCATAGGTCGTGTAATTTACTCTATAGATTATCATCATGAGAAACAAAATTTTAAAGTCTTGACCATCTTATTCTTAAAAAAATAACTATCGTTTCAAATCAAGGTATTAGACATTGATGGTTCCTTTGTCAATTTCATATTATTGTGTAAGATACAAGTTTAAATCCAAACCCAAGAAAAACAATGTCCATCCAAATTGAGCTAGGCCCATTTATAGAAACAAAAGGAAAGGAACCCACTACCGTTAGAAATTGTATATTACACCCAGATTAAAAGAAACAAATATACCAATACATGGATTTTATTGAAAATGAATAACAAATAAAGAAGGAAAAGAATACCAATACATGATTATATCTAAACTTTTTCGTTATCTTTTTTTTTCGCAAAGGAATTTATTACATCTTGGACATGGTCTGTTTCTATCTTTCTAATAAAAAAAGACAAAACCGCAAAAATGATCCTGTGGTATGCAATTTTTTAGGGTTTTAGTCAAAACCACGACTTTTTTGGATTAATGGTCTTTTTGAGGTATTTTGGTTGTGGTTTTGGTCCCTTGCTAAACTGAAATGACTAATATGCCCTCCTGATATTTTTTTAATCTGTTTTCTATTTAATTTAATGTTTTATTAAATTAAAATATAGGGATCTCTCTCTCTCTCTCTCTCTCTCTCTCTCTCTCTCTCTCTCTCTCTCTCTCTCTCATCGACAAGCCAAGAGGCTGCCAAACCTCCTCACCCCACTTGATCCTCCATCACCCCCAACACTCACCTCTTCGTTGCTACCTGTGTTCGAGCTCACACAGCCGCCGACGAAGCTAGAACAACTGAGAGAAGACACGCCGGAAAACCAGCTGTCCTCCCCCGCTATCTTCGTTTCAGCGCTGAGCACACATGATAGTGAGAACAATGTAGGAGGGCCTACATTTGGATCTAAAGTCGTTGTCGAAAACCCGGAACCGAAGGCTCCATGTCTGGTAGGTAATTAAGTTTGGGTTTAAAGTCCGTTGACGTCTCTATTGACCCATTTCGTTTAGCACGTCACCAATCTAGAAATGATTTCTGGTGGGTGATTCGATTTGGGCTTGAGCACCCTTTGATTCGATCTCAACATGTTTTTTCCGATGAGGGATCTGAGCACACTATGTAGTAGTAGATCGTTTTTTTGACGAGGGAGATGCATGTAGAGATAGTTCTGAAAGCTTTAAAGATCAAGAGGTATAGAAGAGTTTTCTAAGGAAGAAGATGAAGAGGAATTTGGTTCTAACAAAATTCAAGGACAAATCTCCGACAAAATTCTTGTAATTTTACTAACCCTCTTAATCTGGAGTCGGATAAATACCGGAGAAAAGACGGGAAGAAGCGTTGCTCTTAAAGATCTGGTGGAGTTTTTTCTTGTTTGTACTTGAGCTTTAAAGATTTTGGTTTTTTATTGCAGATGTTTGTGTTCATGTGTTAGGTTTGTTCTAGTGCACACCATGTGTTCACTAAAATGCTTGACCAAGGAATCAAACCCAATGTAGTTCATACACACAATTGATTCTTGCAGTAAACTTTTGAGTTTTTGGGAGGGATGATTGGAGAAGATGAAAAAGGTGATTGTTTATTGTGTGTGTGTGTGGGTGTGAGAGAGAGAGAGAGAGGGAGACTTTTATTTTTTTAATTAGTTAAATAAATAAATAAGTATTTAGATTTTAAAAAAATGAAAGAAATGAAAAATAAATGAAAAATAAATAACTCAAGGGTATTACAGTCATTTCACTATTCAGAGGGACCAAAAACACAATGAAACTAGCTCAAAAGGACCACGAAACCAAAAAAGTCAAGCTTTGAACTAAAACTCCAAAAAAATGCATACCACAAAGACTATTTTTGCAATTTTGTCATAAAAAAGTTTTTGAGATTTCTTTCAATAGTCACACAATTACCAAGAATAAATATGACAATCTTCCCATTTTATCTATCTATTTTTATGGTGGAAAGGAATATTGTTGAAAATTGTTTAAGCGTTATTAACAGTAGAGTATAATCAAAATTAGTGATCAAATTTTAAGTGATAAATAGTTTGGTTTTATATATTAAAAAAAATGTATTAGCAATCATACAATTATGAAAATATATCTATAAGACGTAGTCGGATATAATTGTAAGAACTTTAAATATTTTTTTTTAATTATACGACTTAATCCGATTCAAACCCGTAACTAATAATTTTTTATTTATTTTTTTAATAATCAATTTAACTTAAATGGTGAATCATATGGTTTTACGTTCTATACTCACCACTGGTGGCTGACAACTTGCCACATGGTCATGAACCTCTGTCGTGAGCCCCATGACCGATGGCCTAATGGTATGGTTTAAGTGAGGTAATGAAATGATGTTAATGCAATACATTTTTTATGTGATGGTGTTGTGGATATACCCAATGCCTAAGGGAGGAGGGATTCATTCCCTCCCAACCCAGTGACCACTGAACTCAATGTTACATCAGCTTTTCTCTTTTATTTTTCTTTATTTTTTATAACCCGCAACGTACAGAAACCTATATTTTTCAACTCACTCAATTAAAAAAATATATACAAAACAATCAAGGCATTGACTGTTAGTTGTCTTGAAATTAAAAGTTATTTTCTTGTAGTGACGACCAGTTAATCGTCTTTAACCTTAAAGTTAGGGAAGACGAGACATTGAAACCCTATATCAACATATATACATATTTTTTTTCTCATAATTGAGAGAATTAAAGTGGTTCTGCAACGAAAGCGTGGAAATTAAATAGTCAAATAAACTATGACTAAAGGACTATTTGCATTCGAAATATACATGGAATTTGGTGATTTTCTTTCAACTTCAGTTGCATAAGCAATCGTGACTAGTTGCATGATGGAGGTATCTTAATATTTTCTTATAATTTATCAACCCCATAAACCAGAAGTTGAAATCATCAATCGTTACTAACTCCAAGCAATTGTTCCATGTTCTCTTCATGTTCACGCTCTCTTCAACTCCTTTAATTTTTCCTAGTGGGATAGAAACCTACACAGAACAATTTCAAGGTCATGAAATAATTCAAAATCTGAGAATTGCATGCATGAGAGAAAAGTACTTCCGATCGAATCCCCTCCTACATACCTTATATTGGAACTTTACCAGCTCGCCTGTCCTAGAATACGTTATGATGGGCCTATCACTGCAAAAAGCAACCCTTTCTGTAGACACAAACAGCACACCTGCAATGGCACCTGCTGTAGTGTACAAACAGCATTGAGAAGCCTGCAACAGTTTCTCTTCTTCTTTGATGCTGAAGCGCTTCCTAAATAGTTTGCGTTGGCTCCCAAATCGGAAGATTTTGGCACCATGGTTCAACTTGTCTTTCATGATTTCAATTAGTTTGGGTCCTAAACTCACTGCATACAAGAAAATAATGATATTTAATGATTCATAGATAGAGAGAACTTGAGTTGTTTATTATTATATACAAGTTTAGAGAAATAAACTTTACCATAATCTTTAATCCAGACTGCAAAACTGTCTTTTCTCTCTATGCCATTGATCTTGGAAGAAGTAGTAGAAAGAGGGCAATGGGGTTGGTAAGGTTCAGTTGATAGTAGTCCCTTTGTTGATGATCTAATTGGAATTCCCATAACATGTTGTAAGAATCTTGGATCCATGTTTTGATGGATTGCTTTGGTTGCGTTTCTGGTCTGGAAGAACTTATTCAGAAATAGTTATATCTGAATTAGCTAATTAATGCTAAGTTGTTTGGTAATGTGTTTTGAATAATGCATGGTGATATTTATAGGCATATAAAGATGTTAAGAAGTAACATATATATTTTTAGTTGGGTGAGCGTCATCTATGTCTCATCGTTACTGCAGGTGATTAGAAGTGAGCAAATTAAAAGAATAGAATAAAGTAAGATTGGGTGAATTCTATGATTGAATTGACTTGTGTGCTCAACTGAGAATAGAAAAGTTGGTGGTTTCGCTTTTGTTGGTTTTGGGGGAGGGGAGGCTGATTTTGCTTCAATTCATGATGTCGACACTTTCCAAGTCATCTCTATATATTAATTAGTTGGTTGTAAATTCATGTTGATGGGTGCATACATAAAGCAGATTGTAGTCTTCCTGCCGACAAGTCACATGGAAATTATATAGCTAACCAGGCTAAGGAACCTGAAATGGAAATGCTAATTAAGAGTAGTACTACTCATGTCTTTATCTTTGATATATCAAAATGATCTGTAAAGTGGTGGCAGAGAAGCTTTGTTATCTTTTAATTTCCATTGTGGTTGTATTCATCAGATCTTGGAACACGTTTTCCACTGTTTGCAGAATCACAAATAGCCCAACCCATGTCACTATCAAAAGATATGAGATATGATGCAATATATATACTGTCAGTGTCGATAAAGTATCACTTTTATATATTATACAATTCCTTTTGACCTAGATATTTATTTTCTGTTTAAAATATTAACATTAACTCAAATTGATATTTACCTTTCCATCATTTTTGGGATTGAACAAAAGAGTCAGTCTTTTAGTTTGTATAGTTGGACTATTGGATTGAAACCACCATTACTACCAGCTTGACACACAAAAGAAATATAATCCGTTATGAGTTGCTGAACACACCAGCCATGCAAGCCCCTAAGGTAATCGATCTTTACAACTCAAGGATAGTCTTCTCGCGTGGGATCACTTAAGTGCATCTACCAACCAAATAACAACTTAAGGCCTTAATTACTTGAAGCCACTCGATCCCTCAATAGGTTCTTTTTTATTAGGGCCACCACCTTTACTATTTTATAGTGTTTATTTTGCATAAGAATATATATTTTCGTTTACCGTCCCTACATATTACATATAGATTAATTTATTTTTTGAAATATATAATTACAATTTATATTATATATTTAACAAACTATTCCATTAAATAGACCTTATAAATACCTTAAAATACGTATTAATATTGAATATATTATAAAGTTACCAAATTATAAGACATTAAAAATGATTTACAATACGAATTAAGTGCAAAATTACAAAATAAGTTAAACACTAAATCATAACATTTATAAGGGCGGTTTTTTTGCTTAGCGTTTAGTCGTAAATGTTAGAAAATCGTTAGTCTGAAATGTCCAAAATGTATAGTCTGAAATGTATGAAACTAATGCATAGTCTCAAATGGGTGATTTTTATGGGTTAAATATATTTGTAAGGGCAAATGTTGTTGGTTCGGTTATGTATGAAATGTATAGTTTGAAATATTTTTCATCAGTATAGTCACTACAAGAAAGAAAAAAAAAAAAAAAAAAAAAAAAAAAAAAAAAAAAAAAAAGAGGTATCACAGACTGATATAATCAGTCTCTGATAGTCAATAATCAGTCTCTGATGAGAATCAATGTCTGATTTTGCTAGTCCACAGCTAGTTCTAGTCTTAGATAGTCAATTTTTTAAGTATCTAGGACTGAAAATCAGTCCCTAATTCATCAAAGTATCAAAGAGAGACAATCGGTCTTAGATAATATCTCATTCAGTCTTTAATTTATTTTCATCAAATCCTCGATTTGATGTTATATCAGTATCTAATACTATTTTTAGGGACTGAATATCAAACTTTTATAATATATTAATCAGTCTCTAGTATTTTCATTGAAATCTCTATTTTGTGTCGTATCAGTCCCTTATAATATCTTTCAAGGACTAAATATTAATCTTTGATAATATCATGTTCAGTCTATAATATCTTACTTTCAAGGCTCCAATTATTACTTATTAGTCCTTGATATATCATTTGGGACTGCATACGAGTCTTCTAAACTATATAATGTAGTCTTTGATATTGTTTTTCAATGATTGAATATCATTCTCAAGTACAATGTTATCTAATCCCTAACCTGGTATTTCAAGGACTGAAAATCAGTCTTAGATATAATGTCATTCAAACTCTAACTAGATTTTTTAGGGACTGGATATCAGTCTCAGATACAATGTTCGTCGGTCCATAACCTGATTTTTCAGTGACTGAATTCAGTCCCTAACATGGTTTTCAATGACTGTATATCAATCTAAGATTCAATGTCATTCAGTCCCTAACATGATTTTTCAATGACTGGATATTAGTTTTTGATACAATGTCATTCAGTCTCTAACATGTTTTTTTTTAATGATTGAATATTAGTCTCAAATGAAATATCATTCGGTCTCTAACATTATTTTTTACTGACTGGATACCATTCTCAGATGTAATGTAAGTTTAGTATTAATAACTAGTTGTAAATGAGTTTAAGACTAAATGTAGCGAAACTGGAAAATGTATCATAATCTAGACATCATATACAAACTTAAAACAATAATATATATATATATATATATATATATATATATATATATATATATATATATATATATATATATATATATATAAGCAACGTGTCAATAATTAAACTATATGTGAAAAAAGTTCTAAATTTTCACAAAAGGTCATGACTATTACTCTTGATCTGATATATTTGTCGTCATCATATACATGAAGTTCTTCTTTATTAGGTGAGCACAATATGTTTTGAGAATCCGGGAACATTGGGTTCATAAACTGAAGCATCTTTTCACATTTCTCCTTACTTTTTCTTTTTTTTCTCGAAGCTCCTCCTCGAGTGTAGTAACTTTACTTTTGAAAGTTACTTCATCTTTTGAGGCTAATTGAGACGTTTCCACTGCTTATAAGATATGTAGATCTTTTTTTCCACATAATAAGTCCACTTGAAGCCTCCCATCCAGATAGTAATGTTTTATGTTTCGCACAAACGATGTTAACGACTTGTTCCTCTATGTTATATTCTATTTATGGAGTAATGCTTATTCCCGCCGAAACTAATTTGGTACATTCATCCTCTTTCATTTTGAGAATACTTTCCTAAAACAACATAAAAACATATTGTAATAACTTATATGTAACATCGATATCAATATATTACAATTGAAAACTAATATTAGTTAAGAAATCATTCTTACATATTGAATATGTGTCTCGTCATTTATCCATTCCTTTGTAGGATGAAAATACAAATTATGATATAATTCGATTGGGGTGTGTTGCAATTGAGTCTTTTTAAGTCTTTATTTTTCTGCAATAATAAAGGTTACCATAAGAACAAGTATAATTGGTGTTTGATGGTTTATATGTCTCCCAATAATCACACAAATAAACCATTTTGACTTTGAAGTGATACATATAAATAAGATTTAATTGCATAAAAGGTGTGTATATGTAAAGAGTGAATAAGTTACCTGTGCTTTATATCCATCAGTGAAGGAAGAGTTGGTGAATGGAGACAACAAGCACCAAAACCGAAAACACCAAGTTGAGGCAATGATAAAAATTGAGGGATGACATAGATTTCAAAGTCAAGTGTACCCAATTCCTCTTAATCAGTGTTGAAACTTTAACTTTTTAAATTTTGGTATATTTTACACCTCTAATTCAAATACTTGCATGAGCTATGATAAAAATTGATACGACATACTAAAATCAAATTTCATAAAATCTTGGATTTAAAGTTAACTCAGGCCCGTCCCAAAGGGTGGGCGATATGGGCGACCGTCCAGGGCCCATCATTTAAAGGGGCCCAAATTTTTTTATGAAAATTGTTATATTTAGAAGATAGTACAAATAATTTTCTTTTAATTATTGATTTATTATAAAAAACTTGATGACATTTTTGTTTTTTAACGACCCATTTTTTTCTCTCGCCCTGGGCCCGAAATATGTTTGGAACGGTCCTGAGTTAACCATTTTGACTTTGAAGTCGATACGTATATCTTGACTTGAAAGAAATAATAGTATTGGCTAAAAAGCTTCAATTAATTATCCAAGAAGAGTATAAGTCACATTTTGATTTCTCTATAGAGAATAATATTCATGCTAAAACCATAAATTAGCAAGACATGTTGTACCATGTGTTCTTAGTTTTTTGCTATTGTAGGTCAATTTATCAAATTGTAAATTAATATGCATTTTGACATGAAGTCGAGTAATTGGGGAAAAGTAAAACCCAAAACATAGTTTAACATGTCCTTGTAAATTTTGAAATATTTAAAATAGAAATGGGTAAAACCGGAAAATAGTTATAATGTCCATGTATTCTTGATCAAAACAGGTTTAGAAGCTTAGATTTGCTTTTCTGGTTTGGTTTCTCACCCTTCCAAATCAAATTATATGAGCATATCATTATCATTTTAGTTTATATAATCATATATAACCTGTTTACCTAAACAAGTGGACAAAAAATGAAACGGATCAAACTTAACTCTGACGTTAAATTTTTTATCCATTAGACTAGCAGCCTAACAATGTTTTCTATTTATCAAGATATATCATACCTCAAAGTTATAAATTTGGATATAATTACCAGATGAAATTCATATCATTTTAGACAACCTACTTTATATAATCATTTCAAAAATGGTCCCATGGGAAAATCATGTAAAGAATAAAGGGTTATGCCCCTGTTGATGCTTTTACCTATAATTTTGCAAATTTTATTTTATTCAATAACATGGCTAACATTGATAATTGATTATATCTTATTTGGAGGGTGTTTGGGATTGCTTTAAAAACAACTTTTTGGCTTTTTACTTTTCCAAAAAGTCAAAAAAAAAATTGAAAAGTTGTTTGGAAAAGGAAAAAAATCTTTTGAAAACAACTTTTGATAAAGGGAAAAGAAACGTGATTAAGCCACAATTTTTGACTTTTGAAACTTTTGCCCTTTGAAAAGCAACTTTTGCCTTTTTTACATCCAAACACATTTTAAACTTATACTTTTGAGAAAAGATCTTTTATAAAAAGTTCTTTTTAGAAAAGGACTTTTAGCCTGGAAAAGATCTCCCAAACACCCCCTTCGTCTATGTGAAAGGCCCTTTAAGGATTATGCTTCTCTTGTCACAACAAAACAAGAAACCAAGTCAACTAAATGAGCAATTAATTATGGATTTAGAAACGTGAAACAAGATCGAAGTCTCGATCCATCTGAAGCTACAAACAATGAATGTTAAATGGAATTGACGAATCGTTCACAATGCCTTGACTCCTTGCAGTCGCTAGTCTTCCTTCATTTTTGGTATGGTTTTGATAGGGTTTTGTGCGGGCAAATGTGATGGAAATATGGAATAACCGTTCAATCCATCTATATCCATGGAATCGGCAATTTCGGCAGAGATCTTGTCGATACCAAATACCATCCAGATTTAGGCGCATTCCTCCTTATTTGATTTGAATTTTGGAATTAATTTGTTTTACTCTTTGTTTTATACTTCTATTATATATTACGTTTGTATTTTTATTTAGTTACACTAATTTTAAATTCATATTTTTAATTTGCTTTTAATTGATGTTTTAATTTTAATTTTAATTATTTTATAATTTCATTGTTTACTTGTTTTTTTTAACCGTTTTTTTTCCAAAACTAGTTGGAAACCGGTAACAGATACCTAAAAGTCGATAGTTGAAAGTTATACTTTTTTTTGTATATGATTATTTGGCCAAAGTAGTTTTGACGTTTCGAAAATTTGTAAATTTACTTAATAACAAAAAAAAGGACAACAAATATGATGAGAATATTGTTAGTAATGATTAAAAGATTTTTTATTTCAATATTGTAAGCGTCTTGGATAGCGCCTTGCATACTCCCAAACTCATACCCATCCATCCACACCTACCCACCCAACATTCACTCGTACACATATCTACTACAACCCCAGCCACATTTATCCTTAATTACATGTACACCCACCCTAAACCATTTACCCATATCTTCTTAGGCACATCCACCAAAACTCATAGATGGGTGGGCGGGTGACGATAGGTAGTGGGGGTAATTAGTTAGGGTGGCGATGGGTGGTGGATGATGGTGGGTGTTAGTGATGAGTAGTAGGTGGTATATGTGGTGGTGGGTGGAGAGGGTGGTGGTGGTGGGTGATGAGTAGAAGGTGGTGGTGGGGTGGGTGGTATAGGTAGTGTTGGTTGGTGGTGGGTGATAGGTGGTAGTTGGTGGTAGGTGATGGTGGTGAGTGGTGGGTGGGTGGGTGGTGGTGGTGGTAGATGGTGGTTGTGGATGGATGTGGTGTGTAGTTGTAGTCAGTAGTAGTTATGGTATGTGTGGGAGTAGTTACTAGTGGGTAATATTGGTGGGAGGTAATGGGTAGTGGGTGGTTGGTGATGGGTGGTGGTGGTGTTTGGTGGTGTCTGGTAGTGGGTGGAAGGCATGTTGGGTTGTGGTGGTATGGGTGAGTAGTGGGTGGCAGGTAGTAGTTATGGGTGGGTAGTATGTGGTGGTGGTGGTAGAGGGTGGTATTGGGTGGTAGGTGGTGGTATTGAGTGGTGGATGGTAGGGGTGGTGGGTAATGGGTGGTGGTGGGTCGTCGGTAGTAGTAGTGGTGGGTGGTAAGTGGTGGTGAAGCGTGGTTGGTGGGTGGTTAAGGTGGTCGGTAATGATGGTAGTGGGTGTTCCGTGTTAATGGAGGGGATGGGTGGTGGGTGGATAGATGGTGGTGGGTGGTGGTGGTGATGGATGATTGGTGGCGGTAGTGGGTGGTGGGTCATCGGCGGAGCTTTATAAGGGCAAGGGGGGCTGTGCCCCCCCCCCCTAATTTTTTGTTTATAAATAGTCCTTATAGTTTCATTTTATACATTTTAGGCCAAAAAATATAAAAAAATTTCTGTGCCCCCCCTGTTTACCAATTTTTATACATATTATATTTTCGGCCCCCCGAATCAAACGTTGAAGCTCCGCCGCTGTGGTGGGTGGGTGGTAGATGATGGTGGTGGGTGATGTTGATTGGATGGTGAGTTGTGTTGGTTGGTGAGTTTTTAATTGTTTTTAATTATTTTTTGCTTTGTATAAACAATCCTATTAATCTTAGTCGTACCTCCAAATCTCTCATTAGTCTTGGGGAATGTTTGATAAGGGACTAATTGGGATGAACATATGATCCGTTGGACCGGACCGGACCGGAAAAAAATTGGGATCAGACCCGGACCGGACCGGACCGTACCATATTTTCTTATAAGTGGGACAATTTTCGGGCTTTGTTTTATACAATAATCGGGATTAAGATTTATAACACGGACGGACCAGAAAACCAAAGATTATTACATTTTTTGAGCGACGTTCATTCAACGAGTTTACACGAAAAGCCCCTATCGATTCAAGTGGCTCTTCCATAGTCGATGTACACTGTTGAAAGAGTGTTGACCGAGTCTTATTCCGGAAAAAATGTTGTTTTGTGCCTCTGACCCGGTCCAAATCTCTTACTTGGGCCAGAACTAAAAGAGTGCTAACCGAGTCTTATTGTGCGTGTTTCCTTTTTTTCCTTTGCCTTCTCCATCGAAGCCACTTCTTCCATCGCCTTTAATTAGTTCTCCAGTTTGTCCATCCATCGAACCTCCCTCCTCCGACCTCCATCCATCGTTGATCCTTCATCCTTCGACCTCCATGTATGAGAACGTCAATCATGGAGAATGTTCTTGACACAAATTTCTTCAATCAACAATCTTTTTCTTCAAATTAGGTGCAACACGTTTCATTCTTCTTCTCTTCTCTTCCCCTCTTTTTACCATTCTATTAAACGTCATGTATGTTATACATTTAGCATTTTAATTCATTCTCCAATTTTATTATCGTTAGATGAAGATGTATGGTCAAAAATGTTGATGGAATCCGGGATTTACACAGTTATATGATAATTTGGTAAAAACCAATTGGATAGATGATAGCTTAGTGCCAAAGCTAGGGTTTAAGGAGGAAACCCTAATCCCTTTGCTTTGCTGAGTAAGCAGTCCATTCCCCCCCCCCCCCTTTTTAAGGGGATTAGATGAAATTCATTGGGCTTTCCTAAGTAATTTTCGCCCACCTCATCTATTGAGGTTCATGGGCTTCTTTCCTCAACTTCAGATAAATAACCAAACAGACCCTGCACTTTTAATTAATCCAGTAATCCCAAAACTAATTCCATTTAATTTGTGATTAATTATTAATTAAATATTACTATTTATCATTAATATATTATTATAATAATATACTAACAAATCATTTATTCCAATTTAAAAGCAAATAATAAATCAACTTTCTCTCCAAAAAAATCCTAGCCAATTGCTAGGTTCGAAGTGTATTCTAATGGTTTGTTGATTCCATAGTGCTCTTAAATTCTCATTTAAGTATTACCTTTGTTGAGTTGGAAGAGTTTACATAATAGAAATGAGTATCATGAATTGTTCATATTTTGTCACTTCTATTTATAGGGTAGATTGGTCATGTTATGTCACTTCATTTTGAGTTCTGTAAAACCAAGTTACGAAGATTTGATTTCGTGTATGTCTATTTCAACAATTGCAACAATCAATTCTAGAAAATAATATGCAGTTATCCATTTCCTTTTTCAAACATAAAAATACACTATAGTTCATTTACCCTAAATTAATGAGATAGTTGATATTTGTGCAAAATCTTATTTGACATGCCAATATTTGCAAGTGAAATTCTGGAAAGAATGGAGAAGGTTGAGCAGAAAGGTGCCAAAGAAGAAGCAAGACGAGAATTTTAGGTTTTAGGGGAAAGAAGCTTACATATCTAATTGCTTTGATGATAGAACCTTGATTCCATTAATTATTTATAAAGTTGGGTAAAAAGAAAGAAATCAAAGCATGGTGTTAAAATATATAAATAACTGAAAGTATGTTTCCATATTTAATTTACCCTGAATAATTTATACTGAGAATTTCAAAAGAAATATGAAGCAAAAGTTTGTTATTACTTATTAAGGAAAAAAAGTGAAAATAAGTTTATATTCTCTAAAACAAAAATAACACTAAAGTTAATCTTAGGTCAATGTGGCATATTAAAAAAAATGAGTCTAATTTCAATTCTATTAAATTCAAATTTAACTTTATTCCATTTATCTACAAACTTTATTTCCACCTTTATACGTAATGACCACAAGGAAAATTATACTTAACATAAGGTTTAAGTTTCTATGCATAAATTACAAATACAAATAACAATAACAATTGCCTCCTAACCTTTGTAAATAAAATAATGTCCGAAAATAATAACTACAAACCCTAATAAGGTCCTTGCACTGGCATACGTCTATCAGTGACTGAAATTCAGTATCTAGTATGTATTTATCAAAATAGTATTCGTGACTGATTCATTAGTCTTTAATATATGGTATATATGACTAAATAACATTTACCAAAGACTAAAAATTCACTCCCTCATGATTTCTATTCAAATCCAAAAGTGGTTTGTCTCCAAGACTCGATTTCAGTCCCTAATAAGTTTCCTTCCAAATAGTATTCGTGATTGATTCATCAGTCTCTGGTATATGGTATCTACGACTAAATAATCGGTCTTAGATACCAAGATATAATAGGTCATAAGTGCTCATTTGAATTTCAAATAGTACATTTCTATTAGGGACTTAAATTTAGTCTTTAGAAAGTTTCATGTACGTAGGATAAATTGGTGCAATTGTATCAATGACTAAACTTCAGTCCCTAATAAGTTCCTTACACAATCAAAACTGACTCAAGTCTACCAGTGACTGAAATTCAGTCCCTCATACCTTTCCCTCCAAATTCAAAGTTTACGCTAAACTATTTGAGACTGAAATTCAGTCCCTAATGTGTTTCCTACCAAACCTAAACCGATGCAACCAGATTAGGGACTGAATTTTAGTCTCGAATAAGATCGGCCAGTCTTTAATGATTCGCACATTAAAATCGGTCCTAGATAATATCTGAGACTAATTAATCAGTCCTAGATACATTATATCAAAGACTGATTAATCAGTCCTAGATCTCTCTTTGACTTATTGTTCTTACGAAAAAACCCTTTCAACCCTTTCTTCATATTTTCATGGCTACCATTCACGCTTTGGGGAGAGATCTTACCACTAAAGAATGGGAATCTTTTGAGTTCCGATTCGGGTTTGTTCCCGAAACACGGAGTGCAAATCCCCCTACCTGATACATCACTGTATAGTCCTCCTGAGGGCAAAGTCGGCATCCCAATCGCCTTTTTCGAGGCAGGTCTGTGCTTGCCCACCACTAACTTCTTCAACTTGATCATCCGGGAATACGGGTTTTCAGTGAGAGAGTTGACCCCTATCGCTATAAACAAGATGGTGGGTTTTGAACTCCTCTACTGTGCCCTAGGCCGCCTGCCGATTGTTCCGGATTTCAAGCACTTCTTCAATGCCTCTACTCAGTCGGGGACTCGAACCCTTTCTTGTCAGTGGGGAGTCCCTACTCTTATCCACGATAAGAAGCCCAAGAAGAACTAGCAGGAGAAGTTGTTATGAGTGAAAAGCGATCTCGTGGTGCTCAGTTACCTGAGGGCTAAGGTGTACGTCGACCGTGCTCCCACACTGTTTGGCGTTGCCAAGGAACTGGCTGATGTCCTAGAGAAGATCAACATCAACGGTGAAGACTGGCTCGACTGATTCTTGGTCGCCGGCGGGATGAGCGCCACTTGGAGGGCCTGCGGGAAAATGCCTGAGTTCTTCGTTGAGAAAGAGGGTATTTCTCTTGCTCCTCTCTCCCCTCCCCCCCCCCATTTTTTAAATCTCCAAGTCATGTTTAAATCAGTGTTTTGGATAACCAACATTGTTTTTTGTTTTGTTACCAGGTGTAAAGGAGTTTGTTTCTTTAAACAAAGCTCTTCAGGGTCTGTTCAACGGTGAGCTTTAGTGTCGTGACGTCGATCTGGTGGAGGCTCTTCCACCTCCTATTTATGGTCGAGGAATCGAGGTGACTGTCAGTTCCGACAGTGTTATTGACACCAACGAGGATCCAGATCTGCAATACATTGTTGTCACTGGTGTTTCTCAGAAGGATCCTACATCGTCCGAGTCCCTAGAGAGTCTTCGTCGGGTCAAGAGGCGTTTTGCTTTCTTGGAAGCCTCTTCCGGTGGTCGAACTGAGACAACCAGCACTGGACCCCCTCTACGTAAGAAACGTAATCTGAGTTTCTTACTGGAGGGTACCAAGGATTCCAATTGTGCCCCCGATGAAGGTCCTCCGAAACTGCCGAAGGGGGCACAAACTAGGGCGACTGAACCACCCTGTCATACGGGAGAAAAAAGCATCGAGAAAACCAACCCTGTTCCTATAACTGGGGGAGCTGAGGCGAAGACTGGGTCTTCGCCTCCCCAAGGTGTCTCCTTAACCTCTTCCGGTAAAACTGCAACCATCCCCCTTCTTGTGGGTTCTCATCCAAATGCCTAGAAGCCAACTTGGAGACTAACTGCCTAAGATCTTGTCTCCGATCACGACATCGCTCTCGAGTGGTGTCAGCTTACTTTTCCTCCTGCTACCACTAAGGCCTTAATTGTCCTATTAGACGATCACATGGCCGACGGCTTACGCTACGCTGCCGCCCAAGTGTCATCTTACTTGGTCTCGACCGCTGAATGTATCTCGAATATGGAGACCCTCCAGGATGACTCTGACAGGAAGAGCATTAAATGCGAAGAGCTGAGAGCCCAGGTGGCGAAGTTAGAAGCCGACAAGAGCAGCTGGGAGGCTAAGTAGGAGGTGGTGCTGCTCGAGAAGGTAAGCTTGGCGGATCAAGTGGCAAAGCTGGAGGAAAAGGTAAAGCGCCTTAACAATCACGTGGGGGCCTTGAGTTTGGAGAACATCGGTCTGAGCGGGCGAACGGAAAAACTGGAGGTTGATTTGGTTGCTGAGAACGCCACAAAGAGAGCGTTGGAGAAGGATATTTCTTGGATCCTTAGTGACGGGCTCAACTGGGTGGCGGACAGGGTAATCGAGAGCCCCCGGTTTCTCCAGGTTTTGGTTCATGCGTGGGTGGCTTGTGTGGCGGCGGGGGTGGAGCAGGAAAAGAGGTCTGCTAAGGAGCTGGTGATTGCTAGGGAGTTTAACCTGTAGGTTGAGGTGGACGTGGCCACCAAGGTCCAAGAGATGGAAGATGCTCTGGTTGCTTTTATCGAAACATAATTTCTTGGCTATCTTTGTCTGGGTAGTCTGGATATAGTCGGGCTTCGTGACCTTTGCCAAGATGCTCCGAGCGATGGATTGGTCCCTGGCCCCAACTCTTCCCCTGGTGATGGTAATACTCCCACCCACAAGTAGTGTTGTTTCTTTGATTTGTTGTGATGTAATCTTAGTGAACAATTTTCTGTTTCCCTCTTTTTTTGTCTTTGCTGCCCTCAGAAGTAGCCTGAAAGTCCGAGAGTCCGACAATCTGACAATTTCTACTTTATATTTGTGGGTATGAATGTTTTTTGGTACCACATATTTTCTTGTTTGGTTGCTTTGTGTATGGTTTATGTTAGCCATCACATGGTATTTACGTAGGGTTTACTTACACCCCTGGCTTGATTTCTGTTATTGGTGAACTCTTTGTGCTTCAGTAAAGCTGGTCTTTGATAAATTTGTTCTAACTTGCTACTTAAAGACCCTAGGTGTAGCCAAGATCGTCATCTTGAGGCTCACCCGGTTTGTTTATTATATATTTTTTTTTATTTGTGTAAGGTTATGACCCTTCTACACTCATGTATATCCGCTATAATATAATTGTTGAACATGTTTTGGGAGGAAGGTTATGAGCCTTCTTTATGCAAACTCCCTGGTTGCCTCCTTGTAACGATTTCGCTCGTGTGATGTTGGATGATCAGTCCTTGTTGTCACACGGTAAATGTACACAACCTCTTTGTTTTTGTTTTTCAAGCTTGAAAATAAGGGGCATCTGAATTGCCCTTTCTGTTTACTCTAGTTTTTTTTAGAGCGTCATAAGATTGAAAGTAGTAAAGTAATGTTTGCAGATTACATTTACATGTTAAAATTAATATACAATGCCTTAGATAGCACTGATTCTACCTTTAACACTCGTTTTAAGAGTAAAGGTGACACAAGCTCTATGCATTCCACGTTCTTGCAATGGCATGCCCGTCCTGAGTTTCTAGGACATAAGCACTGTTCTTATGGAATTCCACGATTTTGTATGGTCCTTCCCATATGACATTGAGTTTACCCAATGGTTCAGCATGGCTAGACTCGTTCTTTCTTAGCACCCATTCTCCGACTTTGAAGTTCTTGACCCGTACTTAGCGGTTTTAATATTCTTAGTTCGTGATTTGTATAGTGCCTGGCGCATTTGTGCCGCCTCACACTTTTCATCGAGCATGTCCAGGTCCTGGTGTCGCCCTTCCTTGTTGGTTGTTTCCTCGAAACTCTCTGTTCCCTGGGAGTCAGCTATTATTTCCAATGGCAAGATTGCCTCCGTCCCATAGGTTAAACTAAAGGGCGTTTCTCCCGTGCTTGACCTTGTTATGGTATGATATGACCACATAACGGTCGGGAGTTCATCCACCCAGGCAGAATTTGATCTGAGTAACCTTTTCTTCAAACCATTAACGATGGTTTTGTTTGATATCTTAGTTTGTCTGTTGGCCTGAGGGTGAGTTACCGATGTGAACCGGCGATGGATTTTCTTGTCTTCGCACCACTCTTTGAAGGGACTTCCTTCAAATTGAGTGTCATTGTCACTTATGAGGATCCTAGGAGTTCCAAAACGGTCCAAGATGTTCTTGGTCATGAATTTTATCATCTGCTTGCCAATGACGGTAGCCAGTGGTTTCGCCTCTATCCATTTGGTGAAATAGTCTATGGCTACCAGCAGAAACTTCAAGCCTCCCGGCGCCGGTGGGAATGGACCCATTATGTCGATTCCCCATTGATGGAAGGGCCAGGGGCTGGTGATGCTAGTCAATGGCATGGCCGGTTAGCTTTGGAAAGTGGTGAATGCTTGGCACTCCTTGCATTTCTTATTTAGGATCACGGCGTCGTTGTACACGTCCGACCAGTATACCCCCAGGCTGAGTATTTTGCATGTGAGTGCGCGAGCACCTTTGTGTGCTGTTGAGTCCCCAGAATGGCTTTCTTCAAGGAACGTCTGCTCTTTTATCTTATAGATGCACCTGATCCGTGGGCTTAAATATCCTCTTCGTTAAAGTTGATTGTCCCTGATTGCAAAATGCAGTGCTTTGATTTTGATTTTTCTCGCCTCCTCTGGTCATCCGGGATCACGCTGTGGCGCAAGTAATCGACAAAGGGTTTGGTCCATTCCGGAGGGGCCGATATTGTATTGACCTTTTGGTTATCGATACTTCTTTCCGAGAGTACTTTAACCAACACTTTCTTTGTGAGATGGCCATACGAAGTAGAGGCCAGATTGTTGAGGCGTCCGCCCTTGCATTTTTCCCCCGCGAGATTTGTTTTATTAAAAAACTTTTGAATGTGCTGGCTAAATTACGAACCACGTCTAGGTATTTCTGAATCCTAGGGCCCTTTGCTTCATATGTTCCGTTTATCTGGTTTGTGACAAGTAACGAATCACTGAGAGAAGTTATTTGTTTTGCGCCAACCTCCTTGGCTAGCCTCAGACCTGCTAAGAGCGCCTCGTACTCTGCCTTGTTGTTTGATACTTGTGTTGGATTAGTGTCTAAGTCCATAACTATATTTGGTATGTACTTGACCTGATTGTGCATGGTCCTTTTGGGTTGCCTTCACCAAAGCAACTTGACTGGAGGAATAATAAAGAAAGAGGTTATTATGGTTTATTAATATATTATAAGACTAATGTATTAAAAGAGAAATCATATTTGTTTAATTAACATTGGTCAAGAATTAATTAAGAATTAATTTTGTGATCAAAAGAAGTTAATTGAACTAGGGGGACTAAATTGTAAGTATGTGATAGTTGCAAAGTTGGGCAAGGAAACCCTAAATGATAGGGTGGACGAATTCTAAGGATAAGGCCTTAAGAATTCGTCCATAATGGGATTCTAGAATTATCTTATGGGCTGCTTGGTGGCTAAGTAACCAGATAAGAAAAATGACTGAAACCCTAATTCCTACACCTATATAAGGACCCCATGGGCATGAGAATTCGGCTACACCCTAACCCTAGAAGTCTTAGAGCCGAATTTCTCCTATCCCCTCTTTCTCTTGTTTCATCCAATTGCATTTGGTGTTTGTGATTCATTAGAGGCACAACATTTGAGGTGCTAAAGTTCTCAAGTCTTCAAGATCTACAATCAACAATCAAGGTCATCATCTAGATATGTTTTCTTATGTGAATTTCGAATCATGTATGCTAGATCAAGGGTTTGTAAGTCTTGGATGAATTTCATGTACAATAGAGAAACCTAGATCCAAGCTTTCGGGTTTGCAGGAACACTTAGGATGTTATTTTATGTAAAACCCATCAGTAATATCAGAGCCATGATTGGTTTCTTTTGTATTGATGCCTTGCTTGTTCATCCTTTCTGAAAATCATTTTTCTGCCTTCTTCCCGACCTGACTCGGCGAGTCACTATCTGGACTCGGCAAGTCAGTTCAACTCGACGAGTCCAGTTAGTGACTCGGCGAGTCGGAGCGTCTCGCAGAGGGATTTTCGGGATTTCTTGATGTTTTGTTTAAGGGTAAGTGCCTAAATCATTTTTAACTAATAAAATCCGAATTTTATTGTTAGTTTATGATTAGCCTTTCCAAAACAAAAGATAATTACCAATTGTTTGAGTAATAAATTCCTTATTTGATAATATTTGATTATTTAAATTAATTGTTGAATTATCTTGTAAATAAAATGGATTAGGTCAAATTTAGATAATCATTAAATTAAATGTTTAATTTTATATTATTTGCTATTTGATCCTATGTATTTTGAAAAGTTCAAGACTTGTCCTCAAGTTTTGAAATTAAAATTTTTTGCTTAAAAGTTTAATTTGAATTATTTAAATTTCAAACCCTAGAATTTTACAAGTTTAAAAGTTTAATAAAATCCATCTTCTCTCTCATAGATATTACCCTAGAAATTGATGCAATTCCATGAAATTACACTTTGTACCATTGTGAAGACGTTAGTGGAGCGTGTGTGGTTAACCGACACACTAATTGGGCTCTAAGCAAAGGTGGCAAATGGTGACTCATTGTTTGTCAAAGTTCGATGGAGCGTGTGTGGATAACCATTTAAAACGCAAAAAATAATTCTTTTGATTTGATTTCTTCAACTATTGATAAGAACTCAGAATTCAAGTTTCATTTCAAGTAATTAATTACCCGACACATAGAATAGGTGACTGTAACAATGAGGGCACCTTGTACATTTGCATCGTTATTCACACCCGCTTTGTGATCCTCAGCGTCCCAGTCACAAACTAGAGGGGCATATCGAGATTTAAACATGCCATTGAAAAGTTCAATGAATCTCAAAAGATCTAGGAGTTTTCAATACATGTAAAACTTAATCTCTTTTTTGTTTTTCATGGTGGAGAATTGGTGAATCGTCATTCACTTACCTTCAAATTATTTGCACGTTAGATTATGGCATCCCTCTTCTAATTTGTAAATAATGTTGTTGGATCCTAACCCTAATTTCTCATTTGGGTGTTTAATTGGGGATTCATTTATAATCAAACATTATCTCTTTTCTATTTCAGATGTCGAACGTCAACAAAAACGCTTTCGGCTCGAATTCCTCCGGCTCGTTCTCACTCATGAACTTGTGTGGGAGAGTGATCTTTGACGGATTCAATTTCAATGATTGGATCCGCAACATCCGAATGGTCACACGCTATGAAGAGAAAGAGTATGTCCTTGATGAAAAGCTGAAGGAAATCAACCTTAACACTGCCACTACTAAAGAGATCGTTGCCTTTAAGGCCCATGAGCGTGTTGCTACGAAAGTCCATTGCATCATGCTAGCAATTATGACTGCAGAACTTCAGAAGTCCTACGTAGACATGTTGATGGGTTTTGGTCATAAGACATCCTATGTGCTCATACAAACCCTAATGCTTGGATCTAGGTTTCTCTATTGTACATGCTTTGAATCCAAGACTATAAACCCTAATTCTAGCATATGGAAATAGATATTAACATATAATTAGGTTTAAGATGTTACCTTGATTGTTATGTTGCAATAACAATCCCAATTCCTCCTTGAATTGACTTTGGAAGGCTTAGAGTCACAAGTGTCACTCCTCTAATGGCTTACAAACACCAAGAGCAAATGGAGAAGGTATAAAGAGAGAGGGGAGGTATTAGAATTCGTCCCTAGGACCTCTTGGGAAGGCATAGACGAATTCATGAGCCTTGGGGTCTTTATATAGGGTTAGGATTAGGGTTTCAGTCTTTATCCTTATCTAGTTACTTGCCCATCAAGCAACCATAAGATAAGCCTTGAAAATCCCTATCTTTTGGACCTTGGACGATTTTAAGGATATCCTTATCCTTGAATTCGTCCATCCTTTAGCAAGGATAACCATTGCCCTATTTTGTAACTATCACATAATTACAATTCAGCCCCTCTAGTTTAATTAATTACACTTGATCACAAAATTAATTCTCAATTAATTATTGACCAATATTAATTAAACAAGTATGATTTCTCCTTTAATATATTATTCTTATAACATATTAATAAATCATAATAACCTCTCTCTTTATTTATTTCTCCAATCAAGTTGCTTTGGTGAAGGCAACCCAAAAGGACCATGCACCATCGGGTCAAGTACATACCAAAATAGTTATGGACTTAGACACTAATCCAACAGTCTCCTACTTGGATAAGTCTAACAACTATTATGCGTATGACTTCAGATCCTGATCTGTAATCGTAGCTTTCCAAAGCAGCTGTCAACTCTGATCATATCAGATACGCGTGTCCTTAGATAAGGGAACATATACTCCTCCATTCTAGATATCATATGAGATATGATTCAAATCATTCTCTCTGTACTATATCTCGATTTCCGATTTATGACGACTGACTAATTGAACAAATCAAATTAGCCCTAGCCCGGCCGAGCATTTACGTTTGTCATCACAAAACCATCGAGGGGCCCAAAGATATCACTTTTATCCTACTTTGGATAAAAGGAATGGATAAACTTTGATACAATGCTTGCTTGCACTCACTCACCGAATCACACACAACAATATGTTTTATAACACCAAGTTACTGGTGCATTTACATATTATCAATGTGCAACCGATTTGCAAGATACAACTCACACATCTCGGTTTCAAGAATATAAGATGTTATCGTCTCACCAATCACTCGTGATACAATTCATGGAGTGATTTAAGTGAGCGTGGGTTTAATCCAATGCTCAAATTCTTATTCATAAGCACTCATGAACGTTACAGCAAACATTTGCTTATGTCTAATACCTTATAGACAATCCACACACCAATTCATGACAGTCTTCATTCATATCTACTTCCAACATATGAACGACTGTGGCCCATTTGAATAATTCGATTATTCTTATTAAACTCAATTATTCTGGAAGTCAAAACATGCAAATGTGAAACACAAGAATAATACTAATCCCATATGGCCTCAAACCTTTGAGTATAAATAAAACCCCTTTTATTTATCACCATATCGATTACTCATTATTTGTCGTTTCGGGTAATCAACTTCTTACTTCAATTATTACACTTGTCCCATGCTCCTAGCATGCACACAATGTTTACCTATGGTTCTTACTTTGTGAAATAGACCAAATTGAGCACATTCCCAATCATTCTCATTTCACAACTCCAAATCCTTTTTCCATAAGTGAAAGAATATCAAATTCTTGCTACTTATAGATTATGCAAGATTCTAACATTTTATGCAATGATCCTTTCATGATATCATTGCACCAAAGTCACAAAGACTATTGCCAATGATATTACAAAGTCCTCTATCGGAGATTGTTACAAGACAATTCCTTAGATATGATGTCTTCTCACTCAAAGTACATTCCTTTGAACATCCTTTTGCATAAAAGTTTCTAATCTAGTCATAGATTTTCAATATTCAATTCCCAATACGGACACGTTTCCATACTTTCCATACGACAACTCATTCTTAATAGAATCTTGTCTATTCATAATAATGTCGATATGGTCCATCCAATATGGAATCATTTTCATAATTTCCATATGACAACTCATTCTTAATAAAAGCTTTTCTATTCATAATAATGTCGATATGGTCCATCCAATACCATGCTTCCAACTACTCACAAGCAACCAATCCTCGTCAAACTTTGGATTGTCCTTTGATAGTTGTTTAATTATTTTAGTCAAAACCGATTGCTAGTCCCTTTTCCCTCTAAATGCGCTAGACATTTGGAAAATTTTAGAATGGTCAAACATTAAAGCATTTGCAATCGATCCTTTACCCGAAGCGTATGGGACACGACGCATAATGTTTTATTTGCTATGTTCTCAAAATTCGAATTGTGAAGAGGAATGCCATAATCATAATCGAAATTTTAAGAACACACTATGTATCCTTGACTAAATTTATTAACATTTCTCAACCTAATCCTTTAGATTTGAAATGAAGCATAATATTCTCTCCCTTAATTATAGCAAAACAACTTTTCAACTCTTACAACTTTACAAAGTATGACTCTTGTTTTCTATAATTAATATTGCTAACCTTGCAATACGTGCCTTAATAATCATACAATCATAACTTTTATGCTCCCACTATCATGATGATTATTATAAACATAACACTTATGATCCCACTAGCTTCGACATGTATTCATAAACATCTTAACTTCCAGAAAAACAATACCTATTGAATTTCTTAAGTCCATGTTTCTAATACTTAGTGCTTTGATAATCTTTTATCAAGGCTTCTTGAACTTATACACCTTTGCCTTAGATAGTTCATATGTGTGTGTAAACAATTGCCAAACCTCACAATTCAAATTATGGAAAGGGATACCGTAACCATAATCAAATTCGAGAATGCAATTTTACAATCACTATCCTCTTAAAATCTTTCTTAGTGAAAGCATTTCCTCACAATCATTTTCATGAAGGAGGAAATCTTATGACACTTAGATTTAAATGGTGTATTTGATCCTATCCATGTGAATTTGTCAAAACCAAAGTTTACGACAAATTCAAACTCATATGGATCGAACTTTCTTAATCTCGATTTCTTGCCTTATGGTAGCACAGCTGCCCACCATGTCTTCCAAGTAGTTAAGCAGCTCACCCTTCCCTATCAATGTACCTTTCATTGATTAAGGTGCCTTGCCTTTTATGCGTTCAAAATGAGAACTCATAGAACTCATATGCATAATTAACTCAAGTGGAACGGCACAGAAACAAAATAATGTCAACACGATAGGTTGTAAACCTCAACTCGTGTGCTAGTGATGATTGATAAGGTTTATTTGATTTGTTCTTGAAACCTTTCAAGACCATTAAGACTCCCACTTACTCCTTGACATATAAGATTCTCTTGTCAAAACATTTCTTGACAAACAAATATTCAAGAGTTAGTGTAGATTTTATCAAAACTCTTCATAAATTGGTCCTAGTTGGTCTTTGTCTTATCCAAGACATCACAACTTTCCACATTTGATGAATGTTATAAACCTTTCTTAATACTTATCACTCAATGTCGCAATCTTAACTCTAAGACTTGTTATTGGAACGAAGTATGATTGACTTCTTGATTTAACCATTTCTCCAATCCTTGATTCCTCTTCTTAAACATACATTTGTACTAAGACTCACTTAGAGGATCAATTGAGATATAGTTCTTAATCATTAAGATCTATCATAAAGCATAAAAGGTACTCTCCCTTCTTCTTAGAATGGAGAAACTTTTATCTTTCTGCCTACTTGATTCTTCTTATTCGTTTTGCTATTGATTTAAACTTTTTTAATCAATTCATAATTACACTTAATCTTGTAAGTATTTACTAAACCTTTAGTAAATCATGACGAATATCATTGTTACTCTTATGGTGGACTTGATCAACACGCAACTTTGTGTGCTCGGTCTCCTAGTCCTTCACTTGACACTTTGTCAATGAATTAGTCTAATTTCCAAAATATGAAATTTCTCATTCATCGTGCAACCAAGTTGCATGATTCCAAGTTTCTGTCCAATTGAAACTTGGGCGATGAGAAACTCTCCCTATTTGGTAAATTTTCGACTTTCCATAAATAACATAATAAGAATCAACTCCATTATTGCTAATAGAAACATTCAAACATCAATTTTTCATATACGCCACTGCAAGGATAAATAAATAATATAAAAATCAAAATTTATTTTATTGCGGAAAAATTTTGTCCTTACAATGCAATTCATTGAAAAAAAAACTATGCTAATACATCTTTCTTAGCAATCTAATTCTAACTCTAAGTAGTAGCTCAAGAACCTAATCTTCGAGAAATGCGATCGAAATCCATTCTTTCACGGTTAGATTTTGCTCATTTCTTCCCTTAAGCTTCCTTTCTTTTCTTCGATCCTACAAAACATCAATTGTAATCTTATCACATTATGTATTAAGAATCTAGAATAGAAGCTTAAAAGAGTTAGTCAATGGATATTACCTAAAGCAAAGCCATACGTTTTGACTCTCCCATCTCTTAGATCTCTTAGGTAAATAGGGCAGCTTCGTCTCCAATGCCCTTTCTCTTGGCAATAAGAGCAAATTGACTCTTTTGGAACGTGACATGGAACTACTTCAGACATAGCCTTTCTCTTATGATCAAACTTTTCGATCATAACATGTCTTTCATTGCCATTCTCTATATCCATAGAGGTCTTGAAGGCAGATTCACCAATCAACTTTGTTTTTCTATTGCGCCAAACCATTTCTGATTCAGCAGCAATAAGCATATAGGTGAGATCTATAAGGATCACATCGCGGTTCATCATATAGTACTCTCTTACAAACTCACTATATGAGTTAGGAAGTGGCTGAAGAACCCAATCAACAGCCATCTCCTCACTGACAACGGATCCCAACATTCTTAGCCTATCAATGTGTGACTTCATCCCTAGGACATGTGCACACACCGGCTTTCCTTCTTTATGTTTACTTGCCAAAAGGGCTTGAGTGATCTTGAACTTTTCAAGCCTTTGAACTTGTGGGTTAGGGAGAACAATTGGAGGAGGAGGAGGAAGTGAAGCATGATATCTTGTTCCTCGATCGAATCGTGGAATATCATCTTCATGTGGAATGCTTGTTCCATGGGATTTGGGAAGACCATAGTTGTCAAACTTTGACTGTTGGAATAGTGTCTAAGGCTGCAACTATATTAGGCAAGTATTTGATCCGGTTGTGCATGGTCCTTTTGGGTTGCCTTCACCATAGCAACTTGATAGGATGATTTATTAAGAGAGAGTAAATATTATTAATATATTATGTGAATAATATAATGAATAATATATTGTTATTTGATTAATATAAGTCATAGAATTAATTAGAATTAATTTGGTGACTTAAAGAGATTAATTAAATAAAGGGGTATAAACTGTCAATTGATTGATAGTTAAGCTTTAGACTGTAATTCCATTTGGATATGGTATGGACGAATTCTAAGAGGTTTAGGATAGCTAAAATCGTCCATATGCTTATCTTAGGAATGGATTTGGATAGCCTTAAGAGAAGATTATCCAATTAGGGTTTAGGTTGTAACCCTTAAGGAGTCTACAAGTATAAATAGACCCTATGGCATAGGGAATTCGACACATCTCCAAAAGCAAGGAACCTCTGGTCGAATTCCTTTCCTCTCCTCTCTCCTAAATCATTCTTATTGCTATTGGTGTTTGTAAGCCATTAGAGGAGTGACACTTAAGACTCTAGAAGCTCCAAGACCTCAAGATCAACAAGGAACTCAAAGGTATGATTCTAGATCTGTTTCAATGTTGTTATTTAACCTAATTAGTCATTAGAAGACTTGGATTCAATGCATGTTTATTAGAAAGCCTAGATCCAAGCATTAGGGTTTTGCATGCGAACATAGGAAAGTTCTTATGGCTAAAACCCAACAGTGGTATCAGAGCATAGCTTGGTTTTCTTTAAATTGTTGCTTGATTAACTGAAACAAACCTGCAAAATTTGATTTTTTGGTTTCTGTGTCACTGACTCGGCGAGTCCCAAGGTGGACTCGGCGAGTAGGCCTGACTCGGCGAGTCCCCTTGTGCACTCGGCGAGTCCAGGCGTCAGGAATGACCAGATTCGGGATTTCTTTGTGTTTATCTTATGGAAACTTACCTTAATGATAATAGATCAACCTAAATCCGATTTTATGATATATATGACTATTATCTTGATCTAGAAAAGGATATTTATCAACTAATTAAATATTTAATTTCCTTATATGATAATTAATTAATTATTTAACTATTTTGGTAATTATCTTTCAAAGAAATCTTGAATAAATCAAATATAGATAATTAGGATATTAATTGTTAATTGGAATTATTTGTTATTTGATCCTCCATGTTTTAAATGTTTAAAACCTACCCTCATGTTTTGAAATTTACTTTTGTGATTAAAAGCTTTAATTTAGACAACTTAAATTTCAAACCCTAGATTTTAAAAGTTTTAAAATACAACACTATACAAATATGATATTACTAGAATAATATATATATGTATAACTAAATGCTAGTCTTACCGTTAGTAGGCCTCATTCACGAAGCCGATCTATAAGGTGGGTATAAGGTTGCGGCCTATAAAATGGCGCTTAATGGGTGTACACTCACACCCACCGCTTGCTTGATTGGTGGAGGGTCGTTAGCCGAACGGGTAGGATAGGGCAACCTCATTCTCTCATTAAAAGTATAATAAGAAATATAAAGTAACTACACATATTTTAAAATTTCCCAATCCTAGTTACTTTAGGAAAAGTGAATTGATGCAATCCCATGAAATTACACTTTGCACCTTGCTAAGATGTTAGTGGAGCGTGTGTGGTTTACCGGCACACTAATTGGTTCTAAGCGAAGGTGGCAAAGGGTGATTCATTGTTTATCATAGTTCGATGGAGCGTGTGTGGTTTACCGGCACATCGAATAGGTGATTGTTACAATGAAGGCACCATGTGAATTTGCATGGTAATTCACACCCGCTTTGTGATCCTCGGCATCCCAGTCACAAACGAGAGGGGCATATCGAGATTTAAACATGCCATTGAATAGTTTCAATGAATCTCATCCGAACCTAGGAATTCTCAAAAACACTTAGGACTAATAGTTTAAGTTTTGTGATGGAGAATTAGTGAATCGTCATTCACTTACCTTCAATTTATTTGCATGTTAGATTACGGCATCCCTTTTCTAATATGTAAATGTTATTGTTGGATCCTAGCCCTAATTTTCTTATTGGGTGATAATTAGGGATTCTTATTCTAATCTATCTTTGTCCTTTTCTAATTGTAGATGTCGAACGCAAACAACGCTGCTGCTAGTTCTTTCACGTTGATGAGCCTTTGCCAGAAGGTCACCTTCGATGGAACGAACTTTAGCGAATGGATAAGATACATTCGCACCATTGCTCGCTATGAGGATAAGGAGTATGTCCTCGATGAGAAGCTCGAGAAAATCAACCCCGAAATTGCTACTCCCGCCGAAATCACCGCCTTTGAAACTCATGAGCGAGATGCAACGAAGGTACATTGCATCATGATCGCCACCATGAACTCCGAATTCCAAAAGTCCTACGAGGACATGTACCCATACGAGATGCATCAAGACTTATTGGAGAGGTACCACCAAAACGCGAGACAAGAGAGGTACGAGATTTTCACTAACATGATTTCCGCGAAGATGGGTCATGGAGAATCTCTTACCGTGCACTTGCAAAAGATGCAAAGGTATGTTGACCGCCTCCGCAAGTTAAATGTTGACTTCGGTGAAGACTTGGCGATCGACATGGTGCTTCACTCTTTGCCTCCGATGTACAACCAATTTAGGATGACCTACCACATGAACAAAGAAGAGGTCACCCTAAGCAAGCTCCAAGGTCTCTTGAGGGTTGCTGAGAGCAACTTCAAGGACAAGTCTGTTGCAACCACTCCCAATCCGCCCGCTGCTCCTGTCTCGGCTATTGGACAAGGGAAGGGGAAGAAGAGGAAAGCTTCATCGAAGAACTATCGCAAGGTGAAAGCCCGAGATGGTCCCTCTTCTAGTGGGACCAAAGTTGATCCCGCCAAGCCCTGCTCTAACCCGAAGGAGGCAGAGTGCCACCACTGCCACAAGATAGGACATTGGAAGAGAAGCTGCCCGGATTACCTGCAAGCAATCAAAGAAGGAAAGATCAAGCCATCTTTCGCAGGTATATATACAATCAAATCTAACAATTCTAATCATGCTATTTCTTGGGTTCTTGATACCGGTTGTGGTTACCACATTTGTTCTAATGTGCAGGGACTAAGAAGAAGTAGGGATGTGGAGCAAGGAAGGATCAATCTAATCATGGGGAACAGAAGATCGTCACCTGTGACCAAGATTGGAGTGTATTCCTTAGTGCTTAGGAATAGTTTAGTTTTAGATTTGAACAATTGTTGCTATTCGCCAGAAATGGCAAGAAACATCATTTCATTTCATGGTTTATATAGACAAGGATTTAGATTTTCTTTTAATAATGAGAATGGTTCTATTTTGGCTTATCTAAATGGTGTCTTTTACTTTGAAGCTATACCATGTAATGGAATATATGAAACCGTTATGATTGTTGATAACTTAGGAAATGATGTTTTGAATATTGATTCTTCCACTAGTATGGATAAAGCATCCCTGTGGCATTGTCGTCTTGGACATGTCAACAAGAAACGCATAGCCCAACTCCAAAAGGATGGAGTGTTGAACTCATTCGACCTTAGGGAAGATGACACATGCGAGTCTTGTTTGCTTGGAAAGATGACTAAGTCGCCCTTCACGAATACATGTGAAAGGGGCGAGGGTCTATTGGACCTAATACATACCGATGTGTGTGGACCGTTTAGATCAACCACGAAGGATGGGAACCGCTTCTATGTGACTTTTACCGATGACTATAGTAGATATGGGTATATCTACTTAATCAAGCAAAAGTCAGACACCTTTGAAAAGTTCAAAGAGTTCAAGAATGAAGTGGAGAATCAATTGGGCAGGAAAATCAAGATGCTTCGATCCGATCGAGGAGGAGAGTACCTAAGTCTTGAATTCCACGATTATCTCAAGGAGTGTGGAATAGTTTCACAATTGACGCCTCCTAGGACACCGCAGTTGAATGGTGTGGCAGAAAGGCGTAATCGAACCTTATTGGATATGGTTCGCTCTATGATGAGTCGTGCTTCGCTACCAATCTCTTTTTGGGGGTATGCCTTAGAGACTGCCGCCCATATCCTTAACCGAGTCCCTACTAAGAAGGTTGCCAAAACACCTCACGAGATGTGGACAGGGAAAGCTCCCTCGTTGGCACATATCAAGGTTTGGGGTTGCGAGGCTTTCGTAAGACGAGATACTCACGACAAGCTTGAACCTCGAAGTGAGCGATGTATTTTCATCGGCTACCCGCAGACATCCTTTGGATATCTCTTCTATAGACCGAAGGACAATGTTGTCTTCGTTGCGAGGAGAGGAGTTTTCCGAGAGCGAGAACTCATAAGCCAAGGAGACAGTGGGAGGCAAATCGAGCTTGAAGAGATTCAAGAGTCGATAGATGAAGGAACCTCTACCGCTGGCACTCAACCCGAGGAGGAAACTCCGGTTGAACCGATTGACGAATCCTTACCTCTTAGACGTTCCGATAGAGTTAGAGTTCTACCCCAGTTTTATGGTTTTCATATTACTACCGAAGGGGACACGTATATTAGTGATGGTACACTAGTAAACCTTGATGAACCTAATAGCTATAAGGAAGCCATGGCAGGCCCGGAGTCTGCAAAATGGAAAGAGGCAATGGATAGCGAGATCCAATCCATGTATGATAACCAAGTTTGGAATTTGGTTGATTATGTGCCCGGACGTAAGACCGTTGGGTGCAAATGGATCTTCAAGAAGAAGACCGACGTGGATGGAAACGTACACACATATAAAGCGCGATTGGTTGCGAAGGGCTTTACTCAAACTCCTGGAGTTGACTATGATGAGACCTTCTCACCAGTTGCGAAGATTAAATCTATTAGAGTGATGCTAGCTATTGCCGCATTTCATGATTATGAGATTTGGCAAATGGATGTCAAGACCGCTTTTCTTAATGGGAAGTTGGTTGAGGATGTTTACATGGCTCAGCCCGAGGGGTTTGTGGATCCGAAGCATCCGAATAGAGTGTGTAAGCTTGAGAAGTCCATTTATGGACTTAAGCAAGCGTCTCGCAAATGGAATCTTTGCTTCGATGAGAAAGTCAAAGAGTTTGGATTTGTACGAAGCGAAGACGAGTCTTGTGTATATGTCAAAGCCAGTGGGAGTATAGTAAGCTTTCTCGTCCTATATGTCGATGACATATTGCTCATAGGAAACGACATCCCGACTCTGCAGGAAGTTAAGTCCTGGCTCGGGAAGTGCTTCGCTATGAAGGACCTCGGAGAAGCTTCTTACATTTTGGGAATAAGGATAGTGAGAGAAAGAAGTAAGAGACTAATTGGACTTAGTCAGAACACTTACTTGGAGAAGGTACTGAAACGTTTTAGTATGGAAAACTCAAAGAAGGGAGAATTACCAATACAAAGTAATGCCAAATTGAGTAAGACTCAAAGTCCGAGTACCGAAGCTGAGATAGCAGAAATGAGCCGAGTACCATACGCTTCCGCAGTTGGCTCAATCATGTACGCTATGACTTGTACTCGCCCTGATGTAGCCTTCGCTTTGAGCATGGTTAGCAGATATCAAGGGAATCCTGGCAAAGCACATTGGATTGCGGTGAAGAATATCCTTAAGTACCTTCGGAGGACAAAGGAATGGTTCTTAGTCCTCGGAGGGAGTGATGACTTGAAGGTGCGAGGGTATAGTGACGCCAGTTTTCAGACCGACAGGGACAACTACCGTTCGCAGTCGGGCTGGGTCTTTACCCTAAATGGAGGAGCAGTGACCTGGAAGAGTTCCAAGCAAGAGACCGTAGCTGATTCAACGTGCGAATCAGAGTACATTGCAGCGAGCGAAGCGTCAAAGGAGGCAATATGGCTAAAGAACTTTATCGGTGATCTTGGAGTTGTACCTGCCATAAAGGAGCCAGTAGAGATTTTCTGTGATAACGAAGGCGCGGTTGCCTTAACCAAGGAACCGAGGGATCATGGTAGATCAAGACATATCGACAGAAAGTATCACTTTATTAGACATCGTGTAGAAGAAGGACAACTCGTAGTGAAGAGGATATCATCAGAAGATAACCCAGCAGATCCGCTTACGAAGGGACTGAGTAGGGTTAAGCACTTGCAGCATGCTAGGAGTATTGGGCTGAAGGATGATATTAGCATAGATTAGATAGTATAAGAAACGTGTAATAGATAAATGTAATTGACATTTGATGATTAAATAAAGGAGTTTTATTTATGAGTAATGATACTATCTTATGTTAATTGTTTAGCTATTGTTTCACTTTGCATGTTTTGACTTCCAGAATAATTGAGTTTATTAGGAATAATCGAATTATTCAAATGGTCCACAATCGTTCATATGTTGGGAGTAGATATGAAAGAAGATTGTCATGAATTGGTGTGTAGATTGTCTAAATGGTGTTAGACATAGCAAAGGGTTGTTGCAACGTTCATGAGTGCTTATGAACTAGTTTTGAGCATTGGAATAAACCCGCGCTTGCTGGAATCACCTTATGGAATACGATATAAAAGGTGATCGCAAGACAATAATATCATATAGTCTTAAAACCTAGATATATGGTTTATTATTTGTTAATTGATTGTACATTGATAATACGAAAACGCATCAGTAACTTGGTGTTATAAAACGTATTGTTGTGTATAGTTGGTTAATGAATAAGTAAATGCATATAAGTTGAAGTTTATCTGTAACTTTTATCTAAGAAGGTAAAAGCGATATCTCGGCCGCTCGATGATTTGATTTGACTTATGTGCCGGGCCCGGTCAGAACTGAATTGATGTGTTCGATTAAGTTCTATGTCAAATAAATCAGAGATCGAGAAACCTAAATGCTTGACTAACCATTCCATAGGATTGTCAGCATGATATCTAACAGAGGACTGTACGTTCCCTTATCTAAAGGACAAGATTGATTAGATCAGAGTTGACAGCGTCTTTGAGAGCTATGATTGCAAACCGAATTGTACTTGTATAGTTACTAGACTTATCCAAGTGGGAGACTGTTGGAATAGTGTCTAAGGCTGCAACTATATTAGGCAAGTATTTGATCCAGTTGTGCATGGTCCTTTTGGGTTGCCTTCACCATAGCAACTTGATAGGATGATTTATTAAGAGAGAGTAAATATTATTAATATATTATGTGAATAATATAATGAATAATATATTGTTATTTGATTAATATAAGTCATAGAATTAATTAGAATTAATTTGGTGACTTAAAGAGATTAATTAAATAAAGGGGTATAAACTGTCAATTGATTGATAGTTAAGCTTTAGACTGTAATTCCATTTGGATATGGTATGGACGAATTCTAAGAGGTTTAGGATAGCTAAAATCGTCCATATGCTTATCTTAGGAATGGATTTGGATAGCCTTAAGAGAATATTATCCAATTAGGGTTTAGGTTGTAACCCTTAAGGAGTCTACAAGTATAAATAGACCCTATGGCATAGGGAATTCGACACATCTCCAAAAGCAAGGAACCTCTGGTCGAATTCCTTTCCTCTCCTCTCTCCTAAATCATTCTTATTGCTATTGGTGTTTGTAAGCCATTAGAGGAGTGACACTTGTGACTCTAGAAGCTCCAAGACCTCAAGATCAACAAGGAACTCAAAGGTATGATTCTAGATCTGTTTCAATGTTGTTATTTAACCTAATTAGTCATTAGAAGACTTGGATTCAATGCATGTTTATTAGAAAGCCTAGATCCAAGCATTAGGGTTTTGCATGCGCACATAGGAAAGTTCTTATGGCTAAAACCCAACATTGACATCTACAAAACGGGAGAAAACGAATTCAAGTTAGTTGATTGATTGAGTCCTTAGTAAATCACTCAAATGAGATACTAAGGCTAGGACCCAACACAATATTCTACAACTCGGGAGAGGGATGTTGTAACCTAAATTGCAGAACATTTGAAGGTAAGTGAATGACGATTCACTAATTTCCACCATGAAAAACGAAAAAGAAATTTTAAGTTTTAAATTTATGAAAACTCCTAGATCCTTTGAGATTCATTGAACTTTCAATGGCATGTTTAAATCTCGATATGCCCCTCTTGTTTGTGACTGGGATGCCGCGGATCACAAAGCGTGTGTGAATAACCATGCAAACTTACATGGTGCCCTCATGTTACAGTCACCTATTCGATGTGCCGGTAAACCACACACGCTCCACCGAACTATGACAAACATTGAGTCACCCTTTGCTACCTTTGCTTAGAACCATTTAGTGTGTCGGTAAACCACACACGCTCCACTAACGTCTTCGCAAGGGCACAAAGTGTAATTTCATGGAATTGCATCAATTCACTTTTGCCTAAGTAACTAAGATTGGGAATTTTATAAAAAAAACATTTAGTTACTTTGATAATTCATTATACTTATAATGGAAGGTTTCATCCTATCCTACCCGTTCGACTAACGACCCTCCACTAGTCAAGAGTGCGGTGGGTAAGAGTGGATACCCATTCAATTGCCATTTTATAGGCAATTTCCTTAAACACCCCTTAGAGACCAGCTTCGTGAATGAGGCCTACTAACGGTAAGACTGACTTTTACTCATACATATATATATATATAATGTTAGACTTTTAATGTTATATATAGTATAGGGTGTATTTTACACTTTTTAAAATACTAGGTGGTCTAATTTAACAATTATACTTTTAATTCAATTAAATTGTAAACCTAAAATTTTATGGATTTATTAAACCTCTTTTAATTATACACCTTAATTAATCAATAAAACCATAAGGGTGTGATTTGAACTTTTTCAAAACTATACTAGAGTTTTAGAATTTAACATTCCTAATTAAACTTTTAATCAACTTTTAAATTCCAAAACTTGAGGGCAAGTTTTGAAACATTTCAACACATTAGGGTTTAGAATTTAAATATACATCAAAATTAAACAATTTAATCAAAATTTAAATTCCAAAACTTGAGGGCAAGTTTTGAAACCTTTTTCAAAACATTAGGGTTTTAACTATTTAAATTTCAAAACAACAAAACTTTTGGGTTCAAATTTAAACTATAAAACCTACAGGGCAAAATATGAAACTTTTCATAACAACAAGGATCAAATAACAAATAATTTAAATTAACATTTAATCACATAATTATCCATATTTGATTTGTTTAATGATTTCTTGCAAAACAATTTATCAATTTAGTCAAAATAATTAATCAATTATCTTATAAGGAAACAATCATCTTATTAATTGATAAATATCTTCAATTAGATCAAAATTATAGTCAAATATATCATATAATCAGATTAATATTGATCTAACATGATAAGGTAACTATCCCAATGCAAAAACAGCAAGAAATCCCGAGATAACCTCCATCTGACGAGTTGACTTGTCGAGTCAAGCCTGGACTCGACGAGTTCAGCTATGGACTCGGCGAGTCCAGCCTCCAGAAACCCAAAAATCGAATTTTTTGAACATGTAATGCATCAATACAATTGAAACCAAGCTAGGCTCTGATACCACTGATGGGTTTTGGTCATAAGACATCCTATGTGCTCATACAAACCCTAATGCTTGGATCTAGGTTTCTCTATTGTACATGCTTTGAATCCAAGACTATAAACCCTAATTCTAGCATATGGAAATCGATATTAACATATAATTAGGTTTAAGATGTTACCTTGATTGTTATGTTGCAATAACAATCCCAATTCCTCCTTGAATTGACTTTGGAAGGCTCAGAGTCACAAGTGTCACTCATCTAATGGCTTACAAACACCAAGAGCAAATGGAGAAGGTATAAAGAGAGAGGGGAGGTATTAGAATTCGTCCCTAGGACCTCTTGGGAAGGCATAGACGAATTCATGAGCCTTGGGGTCTTTATATAGGGTTAGGATTAGGGTTTCAGTCCTTATCCTTATCTAGTTACTTGCCCATCAAGCAACCATAAGATAAGCCTTGAAAATCCCTATCTTTTGGACCTTGGACGATTTTAAGGATATCCTTATCCTTGAATTCGTCCATCCTTTAACAAGGATAACCATTGCCCTATTTTGTAACTATCACATAATTACAATTCAGCCCCTCTATTTAATTAATTACACTTGATCACAAAATTAATTCTCAATTAATTATTGACCAATATTAATTAAACAAATATGATTTCTCCTTTAATATTTTATTCTTATAACATATTAATAAATCATAATAACCTCTCTCTTTATTTATTTCTCCAATCAAGTTGCTTTGGTGAAGGCAACCCAAAAGGACCATGCACCATCGGGTCAAGTACATACCAAAATAGTTATGGACTTAGACACTAATCCAACACATGTATCCCTATTAGATGCACCAAGACTTGTTGGACTGGTACCACCAGAGCACTAGGCAAGAAAGGTATGAGATCATCACTTCGATGATCACTGCCAACATGGGTAATGGAGAGTCCCTTACCGCTCACCTGCAAAAGATGCAGAGATATGTTGATCGCCTGCTGAAGTTAAATGTTAACTTCGATGAAGAGCTGGCAATCAACATCATCCTTTACTCCTTGCCTCCCTGCTACAACCAGTTCCGCATGACCTACCATATGAATAAGGAAGAGGTCACTTTAAGCAAGCTTCAAGGCTTGCTAAGGACTACTGAGAGCAATCTCAAAGATAAGTCTGTTGCATCAACTCATGCTCCCGTTGTTGCCCTTGTCTTGGCAATAGGGCAAAGGAAGGGTAAGAAGAGGAAGGCTCCCTCAAAGAGCAACCACAAGGGAAAGTCCCAAGATGGTACCTCTTCTAGTGGAACCAAGGCTGGTTCTGCTAAACCCAACTCTAACCCCAAGGAAGTAGAGTGTCATCACTGCCACAAGATAGGGCATTGGAAAAGAAGCTGCCTAGAATATTTGCAAGTTATCAGGGATGGGAAGATCAAGCCATCCTTCGTAGGTATTTACACTATTAAATCTAATGATTCATCGCATGCTATTTCTTGGGTTCTTGATACAGGATGTTATTTTCACATATGTTCTGATTTATAGGGACTGAAAAGAAATAGGGATGTGGAGCGTGGGAAGATAAACCTAATCATGGGAAATAGAAGATCGTCTTCTATCATCAAGATTGGAGTTTATTCCTTAGTCCTTAGTAGTGGATTAGGTTTAGATTTAAATAAGTGTTTCTATTCTCCAGATATGGCAAGAAACATCATTTCTTTTCATGGTTTATATAGACAAGGATTTAGATATTCATTTGATAATGAAAAGGGTTCTATTTATGCTTATCTTAATGGTGTTTTATATTTTGAAGCATTGCCTTGTAATGGAATATATGAAACTATGATGGTTGTAGATAATTTAGGAAATGATCTGTTGTGTATTGATTCTTCCAATAGTTTGGATAAATCATGCTTGTGGCATTTTCGTCTTGGACATGTCAACAAGAAACGCATAGCCCAAGTCCAAAAGGCTGGAGTGTTGGAGTCATTCGACCTTAGGGATGATGACGTGTGCGAGTCTTGTTTACTTGGAAAGATGACTAAGTTACCCTTCACTGGCTCTTGTGAAAGGGGTGAGGGTTTATTGGATCTCATACACACCGATGTGTGTGGGCCCTTTAGATCCACCAAAAGGGATGCAAACCGATTCTATGTGACTTTCACCGATGATTATAGCAGATATTGGTATATCTACTTAATCAAGCACAAGTTAGAAACCTTTGAAAAGTTCAAAGAGTTTAAACAAGAAGTGGAGAATCAGTTGGGCAGGAAAATCAGGATGCTTCGATACGATCAAGATGGAGAGTACCTAAGTCTTGAATTCCATGACTACCTCAAGGAATGCAGAATCGTTTCGCAATTGACGCCACCTAGGACATCGCAGTTGAATGGTGTAGCTGAGAGGCGTAATCGAACCTTGTTAGACATGGTTCGTTCCATGATGAGTCGTGCTTCACTAACTATCTCATTCTGGGGGTATGCCTTAGAGACTGCCGCCCATATCCTTAACTTAGTCCCTACCAAGAAGGTTTCCAAAACACCTCACGAGATGTGGACAAGGAAAGCTCCCTCGTTGGCACATATCAAGGTTTGGGGTTGCAAGGATTTCGTAAGACGAGCGACTCACGACAATCTCGAACCTCGTAGTGAGCGGTGTATTTTCATCGGCTACCCGCATAAGTCCTTTGGATATCTCTGTTGGGTTTTTGAGCATTCTAACACTCCTAAGTGTACATGCAACCCTAAATACCTTGGATCTATGTTTTCTCTATTATACATGCAAATAAGAACTTCCAAGGTATTATCCTAATATAGCATACAAAACAATGACTATAGCAAGATAGAATACATACCTCTTTGGTGTAGAAAGTCTTCATTAAGCTTGAGTGCCTAGTGCCCCAAGTGTGACACCTCAAATGAAATCACAATCACCAAAACACTTAGAATAACTTGAGAGAATTCTACAACTCATGAAATCAGCTAGCCCTTTTACTTCACACACTAGTTGCTGATTTTGGTCAAGAATAAGATGCTTATATAGTTAGGGTTACACCATGTAAACCCTAATTGACATGGCCTTTCATTTCCATGATCCATGGGTACAAATACACCATGGAGCATCCATGGACCATCCTATGGGTTTTATCCCAACTTGATTATCCATGGAGCATTAGCCCACTATACAAGTATGGATGATTTACACAATCAACCCATATATTTAATTAGTCTTCTTTTGATCACTTAATTAATCCTAGATGAATTCTTGATCAATACTAATTAAATAATCTTATTATTCTTATTATTAATATACTAGAACTTATAATATAATAATAACCATAAGTGTCTTATTTCTCTCATTATAGTCTATCCAAGTGCATGATGGTATGCAACCCAAATGGACCATGCCGGGTCGGGTCAAGTCTTACCAATTATAGTTATGGACTTAGACATTAATCCAACAGTCTCCCACTTGGATAAGTCTAAAACTATTATTGCGTATGACTTCAGGAACCAACTGGCAATCGTAGCTCTCAAAATCTTCTGTCGAACTCTGACCTTGTAGATGAACTCTGACCTTTGTCAATGACTTGTCCATTAGATAAGGGATCATATATTCCTCCATTCTAGATATCATATGGACTGAGACATGGATTATAATCATTCTCTCTGTCCATTTGTTGTTTCCCGATTTCCGATTTATGACGACTGACTAATTGAACAAATCAAATCAGTCCTGGCCCGGCCGAGCACTTCCATTTGTCATCATCAAATCATCGAGGGGCCCACAGATATCGCTTTTATCCCGAAGGCAAAAGGAATGGATAAACTTCGACTCATATGGCTTGTTCTACTACTTGTTGAATCATACACAAAGGCAAGTTTTATAGCACCGAGTTACTAAATGCGTTTTCGTGCAATCAATGTACAACCAACTCATAGTAATAACTCATATCTCTAGGTTTGAAGAATATAAGATATTATCGTCTCATGATCACTCGTGATAAAATCCATGAAGTGACTCCAATGAGCGCGGGTTGAATCCAATACTCAGAACTTATGAGCACTCATGAGTGTTGTAGCCCTTTGTCCAACACCTTAGACCTCTACAAGCCAACTCATGACAGTCTTAATTCATATCTACTTCCAACATATGACCGACTGTGGATGGTTTGAATAACTTAGTCATTCCGGAAGAATAACCCAGTTTATTCGGGAAGTCAAAACATGCAAAATGAAACACAATAATAATTGAATCCAATATGGTATCAACACTTTGAACATAAATAAAACACCTTTTATTTATCACCATATGATTACACATTATTCATTGTATACTGTTTCAGCTATCAACTTTATTCTTGAATTTAAAACAGTAGTTGTCCCATGCTCCAAGCATGTACACTATGTTTTCTTAAACACTAGTCATGCCATACACCAAGTATGCATACTATGTTTGTCTATGATCTTTACTTTGTGAACTAGATCAATTGAACATAACTTCAATGATTCTTTTTTCACACTCCCAAATCCTTATCGCAAATGCAAGAATTCCAAATTCATGCCATTTACTGTAATCTGTTAGATTCTAAACTTATATGCATTGATCCTCTTGTAACGATTATGAACAAACTCACAAAGACTTGGCAACAATCATTATAGAGAATTCCAAAGGAGATCAACTCCTTGGAAACATCCTTCTTGCATTAAGTTTCCTTAATCTTACACAGATTGAAATTTCTAACTTTGAAACATTTCCAGATTCCATTTTGACTATCACTTCTGAACAAGAGTTGCCTCCTTACAGATTATGTCAATATGGTCCTTCCAGAATTATCACTATACTTCCAACTGTCCTTGAGCAACCAATCTTTGGTAAACCTTAGATTGTCCTCGACAATTGTTTAATCCTTTTAGTCATATCCAGTTCTAAACCTTTTCCCTTCTTAATGCCCCAGGCATTTGGAAAATTTTAGAACGGATGATTATAGCACATGTAATCGATCCTATATCCGAAGCATATGGGACGCGATTCATGATGTCTCACATAAAGACTAAACCAGTCTTTTGCTATAATATTTCCATTTCTATTTGCCAAGTTCTCATAATTCAGATTATGAAAAGGGATGCCGTAATCATAATCAAATTTTAGAACGCATATAATGGACCCATATACAGAATTTCCTTATGTTGAGCCATTCCAACATGAAATTCATATATATATCCTTGACTAAATGATTAAAACCTCACGATCTAAGCTTATAGATTTGAGATGAAGTATAATTTCATCTCCCTTAATTATAGCAAAACAACTTTTTCCCAATTGAAACTTTTGTTTTCTATAATTAACATTGCTAACTTGCAATACTTATCATAATTATCATGCTCCCACTTACATGATGATTATTAGCATAACACTTATGCTCCCACTAGCTTTGACATGTACTCAGAAATCAGCTGACTTTCTTACTAAAGTTCAGATTCCTGATACTAGATTGTTTTGATAAGACTTTATCAAAATCATACACCTTCCCTTAGATAGCACACTTGTGTGTCTAAACAATTATGAAGAGGGATGCCGTAATCATAATGGTTAGACCTTTTTGCCACTTCTCACAAGTCCAAGTTAGTGTGCCGGTAAACCACACACGCTCCACTAACGACTTTGAGAATGCAAATATCACAATTGATATCTACGTAAAATCTACTTAGTGAAAGCGTTTCCTCACCATCATTTTCATGAATCGGAGAGAAACCTTATGACACTTAGATTTACTGGTGTATGTGTTCTTATCCATGTGAATGATCAAAATCATAGTCACAAGACAAGGATAATGACAAACCCAAACTCATATGGATTGAACTCAATCTTAATTTCTTGCCACCTGGAAGCTCAAGGGCCTACCATTGCTTCCAAGTTGTTATGCAACCAATTGAGAACTCTAAGAACTCATATGCAAAGCCAACTTTAACTGGAATGGGCACAGAATATGTCAACACGATAGATTATAAACCTCAAGTCGTGTGCTAGTGAAGAACTTCAGGTTCTCTTCTTGATTAGTTCTTGAGACTTTCAAGACCTTTAAGACTCCCACTGTCCTCTTGACATATAAGACTCCCTTGTCAAACATCCAAGAGATAGTGTGGATTCTAATCAAGACAAACACTTCACACAATTGGCCTAAGTTGGTCTTTGTTTTATCCAAAACATCACAACTTATCAATTTCAAATGTACAAGAGTAGAAAACTTTTACTCTTACATTTGACAAGTGTTTTAAACCTTCTTTAAGACATGTCACTCAAGTTACAATCTTGGAGTATGACTCTAAGACTTGTATTGGAACGAAGTATGACTCATCTTCTTGATTTAACCATTTCAACAATTCAAGATCCCTCTTCTTAGTCATAAGAATGCACTAAGACTTCCTTAGAGAACTAATTGTGCTATGGTTTCTTAATCATTAAGATGATCACAAAACTGATACTAAAGTACTCTCCCATCTTTTCAGATTTGAGAAACTTTTATCCTTCTGCCTAATTTGATTCTTCTTATTCGCTCTGCCTTACATTGGAACCTTTTTTTTCAATGTCTCAGAATTACACTTAAGCTTGTAAGTATAATCATATTTACTGTGCTTTAGTAAACTATGACGAATAATCTTATCGATCTTTTGTGGTGGACTTAATCAGTGCACAAGACTGTGTACTCGATCCTTTAGTCCTTCACTTGACTCACACATCCATGTGAACAAGTAATTAGTCTTAATTTTTCCAAAACTTGAAAGTTCTCATTCATCATGCTATATAACTTGCATGATTCCAAGTCCCGGTCCAAATGAAACTTGGGTGATGAGAATCTTTCCTTATTTGGTAAATATAGACATTACCACAAATGAAAGAATCAACTTCATATTTCCACTCTTGCTCTTAATGGAATCATATAAGCAACAATTTTTCCTCAAAAGCCATTGTAAGGATATTTAAAATAAATAAAATCAAAAAATTTTTCTTTTATTTTAAAACTTTGCGGAAAAACTTATCCTTACAATCCATATGAAAACTTGTTGTTAACTATTCCTAAGCAATATCTCATAACTCCTAAGAAGTAGCTCAAGAATCCGATCTTCAAACTATGCGATAGAAATCCATCTACGCCATCAGATTCAACATATTCTTTCTTTAAGTTTCTTCACCTTTCTTTGATTCTTAAAACATCACCATGTGACCCAGTCACATCATGTATCAGGAATCTCAGAATAGAAACTTAACAGAGTTAGATAGTGGACTTTACCTGAAGTAGAGTCCAACTTGTTGACTTTAACATCCTTAGGTAAATTTGGTAGCTTCGCAACCAATGCCCCTTCCTTTGGCAATATAAACATATGGACCCTTTGATAATGGTACACGGGACTATCACAGAATTAGCTTTTCTCTTTACCATTTGGTCAACCGAGTTGACTATGGCCGATCCCTTTCCATTGGGAAGAGAATGCTTTCCGGGATTTCCTGTGTCACTATTGTCAATGTCCATCAAGTTTTAAGAAAGTTGATCTTAACAAATAGATAAGATCATTAAGGGTCCTGTCATAGTCTGTTTCATAGGTGTCCCAAAGGAACTCACTATGTGACTTAGAAAGTGATTGAACCACCGACTTTCTCAAGACTTTGACACCCAACTCTCCCGGCTTGTCAATATGTGACTACATCTCCAAGACGTGACCACACCTAGACCTTGCCTTGCCAATAGGGCCTGAGTGACCTTAAACTTTTTCAAGAACTTGTGGGTTGGGGAGAATAATTGGAGGAGGAGAAAGAAGTATGATATCCATGGGACATCATCTTCATTAGGAAACCTTGTTTCAAGAGATTTGGGAAGATCATAGGTGTCTATTACAGACATCTTTTGGGAGATATTCAAGATAGTTGATTTAAAGTCCTTAATATGACACCCAATATGAAATATTAAGGCTAGGACCCAACAAACTATTTTATAACTTAGAAGAGGTATGCCGTAATCCAAGCTATAAAATATTTGAAGGTAGGTGAATGACGATTCACCAATTTCCACCAAGATAAACGAAATGTATTATTAGGTTTTAATTGGTTTTGAAACTCCTAGATCTTTGAGATTCATTGAACTGTTCAAAGGCATGTTCCAATCTCGAGTGTGCCCTTCAGGTTTTGTGACTGGGATGCCGAGGATCACAAAACAAGGTGTGAAGTAACCATGCAAATTACTTGGTACCCTTAAGTGTTTACCCCTCAATCGATGTGCCGGTTAACCACACACGCTCCATCGATACTATGATAAACATTAAGTCACCCTTTACCTACCTTGTTAAGTCCACGTTAGTGTGCCGGTTAACCACACACGCTCCACTAACGACTTAGACAAAATGTAAAGTGTAATTTCATGGGTAAGCACCTTATTCACATTTTTCCTAAGTAACTAAGATTGGGTATTATTAAGAGTTTAGTTACTTAGTATTATCATTAATACTTTTAATGAAGGGAGAATTCTAGTCCTGTCAAACCCGTTCGGCTAACGACCCTCCACCAGTCAAGCAAGCGGTGGGTGAGAGTGGACACCCATTAAGTTGCCATTTTATAGGCAACAACCTTATACCCACCTTATAGACCGGCTTTGTGAATGAGGCGTACTAGCGGTAAGACTGACTTTACTCTTATACATATATATATATATATATATATATATATATATATATATATATATATATATATATTATTAACTTATAATATTATAAAGTATAAGGGTTGAATTTTAACTTTTAAAATTCTAAGAGCTAACTTGGAATTAAAGTATTCATAAGTGAAAACTTTTTCAAATTCCAAAACTTGAGGGCAAGTTTTGAAACTATTCAAAACTAATTAATTCCATAACTTATGTGTTTAAAGTAGTTTTAATCCAAAAACTCTTCAAGTTCCATAACTTGAGGACAAGTTATGGAAGACTTTAAACTAATAAAAGAACTAACTTTTTCTTTATTTTATAACTTATGGATTTAATTATGGTTACATATTTTTCTTTAATGAAGTGACTCTTGAACTTCCATAACTTGAGGACAAGTTATGGAGTCATAAAAAATTATTCAATGACACAAGACTCTTCATTTTGTAACCATTGCCAACTATTATAAGTTTTATGAGTCTTTAATGTGACTCTTCATGTAACTTGAGGACAAGTTACACAAACACATTTTATACTCAACTCTTAGATTAAAATGGATTGAAAACAACTATTTCAATTAACTTTTCTATTAATCTAAGCAACTCATAAGTACAAGATAATTCAAATCAAACTTTTTCATGTAATTAGTCTAAACCTTAAACTAATACAAAACATGAATCTATTGACAATTATCTTTGAAAATGGATTAGCATGAACATTACCACATCAAAAACAAGTTTATAAGTTCAAAAACAACTTAGGGTAATGTTCCTAGTCCATTTCTAGCCAAAAAACTCGAAAATATGCTGTCTGGGGGTCCAACTCGTCGAGTGCATGAACCAACTCGGCGAGTTGGATCCAATTTATCACATTTTAGGCATGGACTCGCCGAGTCTGATGATCAGACAGCACCAAATTCGTTTTTTCAGCTTCTATTGCAGGTATAACAAGAAAACAAGCCTAGGCTCTGATACCACTGTTGGGTTTTTGAGCATTCTAACACTCCTAAGTGTACATGCAACCCTAAATACCTTGGATCTATGTTTTCTCTATTATACATGCAAATAAGAACTTCCAAGGTATTATCCTAATCTAGCATACAAAACAATGACTATAGCAAGATAGAATACATACCTCTTTGGTGTAGAAAGTCTTCATGAAGCTTGAGTGCCTAGTGCCCCAAGTGTGACACCTCAAATGAAATCACAATCACCAAAACACTTAGAATAACTTGAGAGAATTCTACAACTCATGAAATCAGCTAGCCCTTTTACTTCACACACTAGTTGCCGATTTTGGTCAAGAATAAGATGCTTATATAGTTAGGGTTACACCATGTAAACCCTAATTGACATGGCCTTTCATTTCCATGATCCATGGGTACAAATACACCATGGAGCATCAATGGACCATCCTATGGGTTTTAGCCCAACTTGATTATCCATGGAGCATTAGCCCACTATACAAGTATGGATGATTTACACAATCAACCCATATATTTAATTAGTCTTCTTTTGATCACTTAATTAATCCTAGATTAATTCTTGATCAATACTAATTAAATAATCTTATTATTCTTATTATTAATATACTAGAACTTATAATATATTAATAACCATAAGTGTCTTATTTCTCTCATTATAGTCTATCCAAGTGCATGATGGTATGCAACCCAAATGGACCATGTCGGATCGGGTCAAGTCTTACCAATTATAGTTATGGACTTAGACATTAATCCAACAATCTCTTCTATAGACCGAGTGAGAATGTTGTTTTTGTTGCAAGGAGAGGGGTTTTTTGAGAATGAGAACTTATAATCCAAGGGGAAATTGGGAGGCAAATCGATATTGTAGAGCTTCAAGAGTCGAGCGATGAAGGAACCTCTAACATTGGCGCTCAACTCGAGGAGGAAACTCCGGTTGAACCGATTGACGAATCATTACCTCTTAGATGTTCTAGTAGAGTTAGTGTTCCACCCGTGTTATATGGTTTTCATATAACAAGTGAGGGTGATACGTATATTAGTGATAGTACACTAATAAATTTGGATGAACCTAACAGCTATAAGGTAGCCATGGCAGGCCCGAAGTCTGCAAAGTGGAAAGAGGCGATGAACATCGAGATTCAGTCCATATATGACAACCAAGTTTGGAATTTGGTTGACAATGTACCAGGTCGTAAGACGGTCGGGTGTAAATGGATCTTCAAGAAGAAGACCGACATGGATGGGAATGTGCACACTTATAAGGCGCGATTAGTTGCGAAGGGCTTTACTCAAACTCCCGGAGTTGACTATGATGAGACCTTCTCACCAGTTGCGAAGATAAAGTCTATTAGGGTGATGATGTCCATTGCTGCATTTCATGCTATGAAGTATCGCAAATGGATGTCAAAACCGCTTTCCTTAATGGAAATTTGGTTGAGGATGTTTACATGGCTCAGCCAGAGGGTTTTGTCAATGTGAAGCATCCCAATAGAGTGTGTAAGCTTGAGAAGTCCATTTATGGACTAAAGCAAATGTCTCGCAGATGGAATCTTTGTTTCGATGAGAAAGTCAAAGAGTTTAGTTTTCTGCAAAGCGAGGATGAATCATGCATAGATGTCAAAGCCAGTAGGAGTATATTAAGATTCCTCGTATTATATGTCGATGACTTACTACTCATAGGAAACGACATCCCAACACTGCAGGAAGTGAAGTCTTGGCTTGGGAAGTGCGTCACTATGAAGGACCTCGGAGAGGCTGCCTATATTTTGGGAATAAGGATAGTGACAAATAGGAGTAAAAGACTAATAGGACTTAGTCAGAAAACTTAATTCGACAAAGTACTAAAACGTTTTAGTATGGAGAATTCCAAGAAAGGGGAGTTACCAATCCAAAGTAATGCTAAGTTGAGTAAGACTCAAAGTCCGAGTACCGAAGTCGAGACGGCAGAGATGAGCCGAGTACCTTACACTTCCGCAGTTGGCTCGATCATGTATGCTATGACTTGTACTCGCTCTGATGTGGCCTTCGCTTTGAGCATGGTTAGCAGATATCAAGGGAACCCTGGCAAAGCACATTAGACCGCAATCAAGAATATTCTTAAGTACCTTTGGAGGACCAATGAATGGTTTCTAGTCCTCAGTGGGAGTGATGACTTGAGGGTGCGAGGGTATAGTGACTCCGGTTTTTAGACCGACAGGGACAACTACCGTTCGCAGTCGGGTTGGGTCTTTACTCTAAATGGAGGAGCAGTAACTTGGAAAAGTTCCAAGCAGGAGACCATGGTTGATTCAACATGCAAATCAGAGTATATAGCGGCGAGCGAAGCATCCAAGGAGGAAATATGGTTGAAGAACTTCATTGGAGACCTTGGAGTTGTGCCAACCATACATGAGCCTATGGACATTTTCTGTGATAATGAAGGAGCGGTTGCCTTGACCAAGGAACCAAGGGATCATGGTAGATCTCAACACATCGACATAAAATATCACTTTATTTGACATCGGGTAGAAGAAGGACTCCTCGTAGTGAAGAGGGTATCGTCGGAGGATAACCCACCAGATCCTCTTATGAAGGGACTGAGTAGGGTTAAGCACTTGCAGCACGCTAGGAGCATTGGGCTGAAGGACGATATTAGTTTAGATTAGATAGTTTAGAAACGTGTAATAGATAAATTGTAATTAACATTCGATGATTAAATAAATGGGTATTATTTATTAGTAAAGTTGTTGTCTTATGTTAATTGTTTACATATTGTTTCATTTTTCAAGTTTTGACTTCCTGAATAATAAATTTATTCGAACGGTCCATAGTCGTTCATGTGTTGGAAGTAGGTATGAATGAAGACTGTCATGAATTGTTGTGTAGATTGTCTAAAGTGTATTAGACATAGCAAAAGTTTGCTACAATGTTCATGAGTGTTTATGAATAAGATTTGAGCATTGGAATAAACCCACGCTTGCTGGAATCAGTTCATGGAATTTATCATGAGTGATCGCAAGACAATAATATCATATGGTCTTAAAACCTAGATATATGGTTTATTGTTTGCTAATTGGTTGTAGATTGATAATGCGTAAATGCATCAGTAACTTGATGTTATAAAACACATTGTTGTGTATGATTTGATTAGTGAATAGTAAATGCATATAAGTCGAAGTTTATCTGTACCTCTTATCATATGAGGGTAAAAGCGATATCAGGGCCCCTCAATGATTTGGTTTGACTTATGTGTCAGGCCCGGTCAGGACTGAATTAATGTGTTCAATTAAGTTCTATGTCGAACGAATCTGAGATCGACAAACAAATAGCTGGACAATAAGTAAGACTATGTTCCATGTAATTGTCCACACGATATTTAGAACAGAGGATTATACGATCCCTTATCTAAAGGACAGGTTATTGATAAGATCAAGAGTTTTGAGAACTGTGATTGCTAATCGGATCCAGAAGTTACATTTGCATTTTTAGTTATTAGACTTATCCAAGTGGGAGACTGTTGGATTAGTGTCTAAGTCCATAACTATATTTGGTATGTACTTGACCCGGTTGTGCATGGTCCTTTTGGGTTGCCTTCACCAAAGCAACTTGACTAGAGGTATAATAGAGAAAGAGGCTATTATGGTTTATTAATATTTTATAAGACTAATGTATTAAAATAGAAATCATATTTGTTTAATTAACATTGGTCAAGAATTAATTAAAATTTAATTTTATGATCAAAAGAAGTTAATTGAACTAGGGGGACTGAATTGTAATTATGTGATAGTTGCAGAGTTGGGTAAGGAAATGCTAAATGATAGGGTGGATGAATTCTAAGGATATGACCTCAAGAATTCGTCCATAATGGGATTCTAGAATTATCTTATGGGCTCCTTGGTGGCTAAGTAACCAGATAAGGATAATGACTGAAACCCTAATTCCTACACCTATATAGGGACCCCTTGGGCATGAGAATTCGGCTACACCCTAACCCTAGAAGTCTTAGAGCCAAATTTCTCCTTTCCCCTCTCTCTCTCTTGTTTCATCCAATTGCTTTTGGTGTTTGTGATTCATTAGAGGCACAACATTTGAGGTGCTAAAGTTCTCAAGGCTTCAAGATCTACAATCAACAATCAAGGTAATCATCTAGATCTGTTTTCTTATGTGAATTTCAAATCATGTATGCTAGATCTAGGGTTTGTAAGTCCTGGATGAATTGCATGTACAATAGAGAAATCTAGATCCAAGCTTTAAGGTTTGCATGAACATATATGATGTTATTTTGTGGAAAACCCATCAACTTGGAAGTCGAATCGCAGCTCGTAAGTGATCTCTTCACCCTTGGGGCTTTGCTGGATCAGGCCCGCTCTTGAACCTTCCTTTCTTACTGCGCCATTGGTATATAGCTTCCAGAGTTCTTTGCCAGCTTCAGACTCAAGTGAGTCGACGGATATCGTCGTTGGCACTCCCTTAATGGTATCTGGAATTTTAACCAGGAAGTCTACGATGGATTGGGCCTTGATGCTAGTCCGGGGGTGATAATGGATATCATGTTCACCTAACTCTATGGCCTACTTGGCTAGGCGCCCAGACTTTTCCGACCTTAGTAGCACTTGCTTTATTAAGTAACTAGTCAAAACATCCACCTTGTGGGCTTGAAAATACCTTCGTAGTCGCCTGATGGTGTATACCAGGGCGAGGACCAATTTTTCCAAGCCCGGGTAATTGACATCTGGTCCTTGTAGGGCTCTGCTAACAAAATGGATGGGAACATGCTTGCCTTCCCTCTCCACCGCTAACACAGAGGATATAGCTTCTTCGGAAGCTCCCAGATGCATTTGTAGTGTTTCCCCTGGCAGCAGGCAGGTGAGAGCCGGTAGTTGGTGTAGGGCGTCTTTCAGTTGTTGCAATGTTGCATCCTCTTTTTCTGTCCACTTGAACTGCTTTTTGTCTATGCACCCTTTAAGTGTTTGGTATAGGAGGAGTGCTTTTTCTGCGGATTTGGTGATGAATCTCCCCAATGTCGACAACCTGTCATTGATCTCCTGCACACCCTTGAGGTTGTGAGGAGTTTTCGATTCGAGGAACTCCTGGATTTTGGTGGGATTGGGAAGAATTCCTTCCTTGGATATTTGATACCCCAGGAACTGCCCCTCTTCCACTTCGAAAGTACACTTAGCTGGGTTTAACTTCATCTTCGCTCTGGCTATCGTTTGGAAAGTTTCTTCCACATCGTGGAGTAATGCTTCTTCATTGAGGCTCTTAAATACCATGCCGTCGACATAAACTTTGATATTCCTACCAATTTAATCGTCGAATACTTTGTCCATGAGTCTTTGATAAGTAGCATCTGCATTCTCGAGTCCAAACAACATTTTCTGGTAGCAGAAGGTCCCCTTTTCGATGTGGAAGGTAGTTTTTGCTTCGTCCTCTCATTTCATCTGTGCTTGATGGTAGCCCTTGTATGCGTCAAGGAAACATTTGACCTGAAAGCCTTCAAGCGATTGGACCTTCTGATCAATCTCTGGGAGAGGATAACAATCCTTTGGGCAAGCGTTGTTAAGGTCCGCATAATCAATGCACATTCGCCATGTCCCATTGGCTTTCTTCACCGTGAAGGGATTTACGATCCATGTTGGGAACATGACTTCCCTGAGGATGCCGACATTCGCCAGATCGACCACCTCTACATATATGGCCTTATTCTGTTCTATCGCATGGCCCTTCTTTTTTTGCTTAACTGGATTGCTTCCAGGTGCGATATTAAGGCTGTGTTCTATAACCTGTCGATCAATGCATGTCAGATTTGTTGGCTTCCAGGCAAAGACGGTGGAGTATTACTTCAGGAGTGCTACCAGTCGTGCCTTGGTTTCATCTGATAAGTTGGCACCAATTTGCATGAGCTGTTCTAGATATTCCATGTTTATAGTGTTGCTCGGTGGAACATCCCTCCTTGGACTTCTTTGGCGCGCGCACGAGTTCTGGGGAGGCTATGATTTGGTGGCAATGTTGTGCCCTAGTGTTTGTGGTGAGGACCGTCGTCGATCCTTGACGTGTGCTAAACTTAATGATGTCATGGATCGTTGATGTTACGAGTTGCAATAAGGAGATTGCCGATCGTCCGAGCAGAATATTGTGTTCTGCTGGGTACCGGATCATAGAGAATTCGATTGCTCTTGTGTTTTGGTCCCTCTCGTCGTGACTGACCAACGTTAGGGGCAACCGAATAGTGCCCAGTGGCCACAAACTATGCTCGATGAATCCTACCAATATTCCATCGGTTGGGGGCTGTAGCCCCTCCTTCCACATATTTGGTAGTTGCCGGACACAATGCTCACAGTGGTAGTTGCCGGAAACAATGCTCATAGAGTATATCAGAGCAACTACCATTGTCAATGTATATCCGGTGGGCTTTCGTGTTACGAATGAATCCATATATAAGGAGTGGGTCTCGCGGATCCCAGTCCGATGTATGGGATCGCTGCTCGAGAAACTGATATTGAGTAGGTTTCTAGAGGGTGCCTCGATATCGTCTTCCGCGTAGTGAGGTGTGTTCCTCTTACAGGAGTTAGAGATAGTGAGTACCTCAGTGCCGTCATATGGATTTGTCTGCAACAGATTGGGATGTGATATCGCCATCTGAGGTGGTGAGACATCCGACGACAGTTGTTGAAAACTGCTCTGGAGTACTGGCTCTTCTATTCCTATTGTAATCGGTGGGATTTGTGCCATTAGCACCTGGAGTGGTTCTTGTGTTCTACGCTCGCGGTGGCTGTTGTTGAACGTCACCGGTATTCTGAACAGATCTTATACTGTCATCCCAGATACTGTTAGGCTTAGATCCCATTTTTGTAGAGAACCGTCATCGTCTGTTGGCTGTATCACTCTGAGTGTACGTCCGGATGGCACCAAATTTTGTGACATGTTCCACAGGGGTTTGGATGTTAAATGATGGATCTTTCCTGGAGGCTTTCCTGAGAACACAAACACAAAAGAATTGTTAAAGGACGTCCGGGTGTTCTCCCGGGACGTCGCTCCGACGATCAAGTTAGATTTATGGGAGAGGTAATTTTAGGGTAATATTTGTGAGAGAGAAGATGGATCCCTTCTTTGAGGCAGAAAAGATCCTTTTATATCTGTTTCTAATGGATTGTGGGGACCTCGTCCAATAAGGGTGAGACGTGGCCTCCTCTAACTGGGAGGATCACACATATGTTAACTAACCGCCTGGTGACAGTTATGGGCGTCACCTAAGCCTCTTGTCACGTCCTAATTGGTCGTGAGTGAATGAGAGGATCATAGAGAATATTGTTTCCTTTGTGAAGGAAAGTGAACTATTGCCCTGATCCTGGCTTTCTTAGTCCGAGACCGGGTCTTGGCCAAGGTTATGGCGCAATAACATCTCTGTTACGTTTTCCGTTACATTTAACGTAGTCGTTTGTGGTAACATTAACAGAATCACTAATTTATCACATAAAGCACCAAACCTTTGATGCGTTGCTTTGTTAAGCTTTAAACTTTATTATCCTAAAAAAGAAAACACTCGTTGAATTGAGATGGAGATTTAGTGAGAGAAAAAGAGATATGCGTACCATATCCAGAGATAGAACTTATCAAGCTAAGTTTGATGAGTTTTGGACTATAGATAAAGAGAATGAGCAGAATAATCTTCTATCTCCTGATTAAAAGGGTAGTTTCGGGTTTTCATGTAGGGTTCTCTTTCAGAAGAAGTTGACTCCAAGTGATGTAGGTAAGCTTAATAGATTGGTTATGCCTAAGAAGTATGTTGTTCGATATTTTCCTCACGTGCCTGATAATGAGTCAGAAGTTGTTTAATAAGTGCAGACGCCCCAAGAAACTTTCCATGGACGAAAAAAACCCTCTAAGAGGCTCTCACCAACATAAATTTTCTATAAACATGACCAAGCAGGAAAAGTGTAACGAAATCAAATATTTAAACTGATAGTAAAAATGTACCTCTTTGAGGCATTTAATCGAACACCGTATATGCATTCCAACATCAGCAAGGTTTTGAACATTAGAATAACATGAAAATTCGACCAAAGCAGAGAAAAAGATAAGAGTAACACATAAATTGTGCACATAAACAATAATCAGATGATTTGTAAAAGAATTCATCATTAAATCAAAAAGCTTTGCTAACCTGGCGTAGATGGTGGCGTATTTGACTATGATGATGCCAATTATTCGAACATGATGTTGCAAACAAAATCTTTCAAGAAAATATGATAATAGATGGATAATATTATACTTATATATAATTTACAAAATGAAACCGGAAATGATATCAATCTTTGATTTGAAATCTACATATTAGTTGTGAATGGATTTCAAATGTGAAACGTACCTTCATATTAAGTGATCTAAAAAAGAAATGACAAAATCTCTCAAGAAAATATGATAACAAATGAATGATATTATACTTATACATAATTTAAAAAAAAACGAAATTGAAAGGAAATAAATCTTTAATTTGGAATTTTACATATTAGTTGTGAATGAATTTCAAATATGAAATCTACCTCCATATTACATGATTTAAAAAAAGGAAAACATAAAATTTTGTTTGACAATCGGAAGCTTTTATTGAATTAAATACATTTCATTTAAAAATGTTATTGATTGGAAGATATTAAATATTATTGGAATCAAAATGCAGTGAATGGTGATGTCAACAAAATATCTAAATGTGGAAAAAATAGAGATAAAATGTAATCAAGGTCCTTCATATTACGTGATTTAAAAAAGAATGACAAAATCTTTCAAGAAAATATGATAACAGATGAATAGTATATACATAATTTACAAAAAACGAAATTGAAAATGATATCAATCTTTAATTTGGAATTCTCCATATTAGTTGTGAATGAATTTCAAATATTAAATGTACATCCATATTAAGTGATTTAAAAAAAAAAGAATGACATAAAATTTTGTTTGACAATTGAATTTTTTTTTATTGGAATTAAATACATTTCATTTCAGCGGATGTAAGTTATATTTGATTGAAAGATATTAAAGATTTTTGTTTTTTTTATAATATGTTATTATATTTAAAAAACAAATGACAGAAAATTGAGATGTCTGGATTTAAATACATTCTATTTCAAAAAAAGATAATTGATTGAAAGATATATTAAAGATTATTGAAATTAAATGCATGGAATGGTGACGTCAACAAAATATCTAAAAAGTGAAAAAAAAATAAAGATAAAATGCAATAATAATCTGATTGTTTAGGCCAGTTTAGTGGGGAGGTTAATCTCATTAAACTTAAAGTCTCATTGTGGGAAAATGACTAGGATTCAATGGAATGAGGAGTTCAATCGTATATTCTCTCTTTTTACACACACACACACACACATATATATATATATATATAATATTTTTTATTTTAAATTTTAAATTAATGCTAATTTTAATTGTAGTTTTTAATTTTTAATTTCATGCTATTTTTTTAAAATAACAATAAATAAAAAGAAAATGATAAATGATGTTACAATCCATTAAATTTAATAGAGTTTAATGAAGTGTAAAGTTTAATGAATAGAATTATATAATGAATGAAATATATAGGTGTGAATCCATTGAACTCATATTTGAGTTCAATAATGCATTAGAGATAGTCTTAAGAGTAAGTTTTGTTTTAATATATAATAATAATAATAATAATAATAATAATAATAAATAATATTGTTCTTTGTTGATCCTCCCCAGAATGACCCAACCTCCCTTGGCTAATTACCAAAAAGTTCACCCCACCCCTCAATACCTTCCAAGATCAAATCATTTCAGTGGTATTCTTCACCATCTTTGACAGTCCACAACAGCAGCGAACACAAGGGTTTTCTTCTTCCACCGTCAGGTATCGGTCCTCCTTATCCCTCTTTACTCTCTCTCTTTCTTTCGGTATCTGTTTTCCTCTCTCTCTCTCTCTCCCGCTTTTTTCTTTATCTCTTCTTCTCTGTCTTTTTCTAATGCACCTAACTTATGATTGTAACCCTAGATCCGTCATCTATTTCCCTGGGTGTTAGACTTCGCGTAGAATCTTTTGATTGATTTATATATATTTCTTTTCCGATGAAAGTTTGTCGTTTTTATTGGGTTGGAGTGATACATCAAGTTGAATTACAGTAAGCTCGGATATAATTTCATATAAACATGATATTAAGCGTAGTATGTCCATGTGTGGGCTTTTCGATCAACCAAGAATTGGATTATTGTTCTTATCTTGAACTTGGAACTTATATGGAATTTTGAGTATCAGTTTTCTTTAATCAACTTACAATCTATCTAAATAGCTTGTTCATACTCTTTCAGCTTCTCAAACTGGTTCCTGAGGGCTCCAATAAACCCAACATTGCATCACTTGGAGAGGCAGAATCCGCTTCTGATTTATGAGTGTTGTATTGATGATCTAAAATTGCAATACGCAGGTATCCTGCCATATATACCTTATGATTTGCTTGAAATGATGATTATACTCTAATGTCAGAGTTCAAAGTACATCATTCTTTGAATTATTCTAACTTTCTTTATTCAGGGGGTTATTTGTGATTCACTAGAGGTACTTGACAAATCTCTGTCCATCATCCTTTGATTTCCTCTTGTGATTATATATGGGCTGAATGATCATTTCATGGGAGGTATAGAGGATGATGAACCACCCTCAAAACGTGTGAAAGCTTCTTCTAAAGAACAAAGAGGTCTTTCAAACGGAAAGTTTCTAGAAAAACCTGCAAATCACTCATTTGCTGCTTCAATGGCTCGCCCCCTAGCCCTAACTTCCCAAGGGGATGATGAAGTAATTGGTACAAAAGGAGTTAAAAAAGTGGAATTTGTTAGAATTATAGCCGAGGCATTATATTCTCTTGGATACAGTAAAACCGGGGCATGTCTTGAAGAGGAGTCTGGAATACCTTTTCACTCATCTACTGTCACTGTCTTCATCCAACAGATTCTTGATGGAAATTGGGATGGAAGTTTATCTTCTTTACACAAAATTGGTATAGTGGAGGAATCTGTAATTAAGTCAGCATCCTTTATGATATTACAACAGAAGTTCTTTGAACTTTTGGATCATGGAAAGTTGATGGAAGCTTTGAAAACACTGAGAACTGAGATATCACCTCTTGAAATTAACAGTAATAGAGTCCGTGAGCTTTCTTCATTCATTTTGTCACCTGCTTATAGGATCATTGATGGAGTTTCTGGTCAAGGAATGGTCAAACTGAAGCCTAGGTCACAACTACTTGAAGATTTGCAAAAATTGTTTCCTCCAACAGTGATGATACCTGATAGAAGGTTGTTACAGCTAGTAGAACAGGCTCTTGATTTACAACGGGAAGCTTGTTTGTTTCACAATTCTTCAGTTGGAGAAACATCATTGTTCACTGATCATCATTGTGGAAGAGATCAGATTCCTTCACAAACAGTACAGGTCAGGGCTTCTATTTATCCTGTTTCTTCAGTTTGTGATTAGTTTTCAAGTTATGAGCATTGATTTGTTTCAGTTATGGTGTTATAGATTTTACAAGATCACAACGATGAAGTCTGGTACTTACAGTTTTCTCAAAATGGGAAATATTTAGCATCCTCATCAAGCGATAATTCAGCAATTATTTGGGAGGTAACACTGCTCCCTCTTCTATCAACATTCAATCACTTTCACCCTTATATCAACTTCCATCTTTTGATTTCTTTAAGGTTGATCTGGATGGAAAACTCTCACTAAAACATAGATTAATCGGTCACCAAAAGTCTGTCTCTTGTGTTTCATGGAGCCCGAATGATGATCAAATCCTGACATGTGGTTTAGAAGAAGTTGTGAGGCGTTGGGATGTTTCATCTGGTGAATGCCTTCAGGTTTATGAAAAGGGCCTCATTGGTTTAATCTCCTGTAATTGGTCTCCAGATGGGAAGTGTGTGTTCTCAGGGTTAACTGATAAAAGCATAATAATGTGGGGTTTGGATGGAAAAGAGATAGAATCTTTAAAAGGCCAAAAAACCATTAGAATCTCTGATATACAATTAACAAGTGATGGAAAGTTGATTGTTACAATTTGCAAGGAAACCATGATTCTTTTAATTGATAGAGAGTCAAGAAATGAAAGATGCATCGAGGAGGATCAGATGATAGTTTCATTCACATTATCAAAAGACAATAAGTATCTTCTTGTTAGTCTCGTGAATGAAGAGTTACATCTTTGGAACATCCAGGGGCATATTCGTCTTGTTGCAAAGTATAAGGGGCATAGACGTTCTCGGTTTATTGTTAGGGCTTGCTTTGGTGGACTCGATCAGTCATTCATTGCTAGCGGGAGTGAAGATTCACAGGTATGTATATATAAACTTATAGATTGATTCATAAAGATGTTGAGAAATGAAGTAATGTATGATTTTTTTTTTTAAAAAAAAATGGATGTAGGTTTATATATGGCACAGGGGATCAGGGGAGTTGATTGAGACATTGGAAGGGCATTCAGGGGCAGTTAACTGTATCAGTTGGAATCCTGCAAATCCACATATGTTGGCATCAGCAAGTGATGATCGATCAATACGTATATGGGGGTTGAAACAGTTACATGTGAAACAGAAAGGTAAAGGGAAATTAGTATCTGGAAACGAAAATGGAAATGGTGTTCACTATTGCAATGGAGCAACAACTTGAATAACACTTGTTTTTCGTGTAAATACATGGACTTGACTTGCTTACTCACCAAACACGACCAATGGATATTTGTAATTTAATTTGAATCTGAAATGCATGTTTACTTGCTTCTATCATCTTAATAAATGTTCTCTACTGCTTTATGTGTGGCAATGACTGCTTTGAGCATATGTAGAAACATACGATGGCTAGTGTTTTTTATGCGGTAAATGTCTTGGCTTTAAATTCATGTGTGTGTTGTCCAGAAGAGTTTTTTGTTTGTCTGCCTAAGAAAGTCTGATCACGTGTCTTAGAGTGGGTGGGTGCCTGTATGAGAGGGGGCATGCATTCGAGTGTGCATGTATGAATGAAGGATAAAATGATATGATGAGAGTGATTTTATACTTGTTATGCTAGCCTATACATGGGGTCTCATATGTCCATTTTTATGTGGTTGTAGAGATATTAGACGTGATGAGTTTTGAGAAATGGTTCTAGACAAAAGGGTATGGTCTGCATTGTTGGTACCATAGAGGGTACAACCATACCAATGGCTTTCCAACTTGTATTGAGGAAACATAAGTCTTATTATACTTGATTGTTATGACTTATATGTGATCGAGGAACCCACTAGGGAGTTAAAGGAGTTCATTCACAAAACTATTAAAGTGAGTACATGGTGTTTTGAGCACATATAGCCATACGTATGACGTATTTTCATATTGTGTGCCTTGTGAGTATATATACTACATATTACTTTCTTATACATTTACTTTGTTGTACATCTTACAAGTAAAAAGAGTTTTGAGAAGGGGTCTCTCTGTAAAAAAATTTATGATTTTTAAAGACTTCTCTAGGTTACATTAATCATCATGACATGTTGCATTCATTCATGCTCAAATATGGGTGAAGAGACTAGTGTGATTAGGACACTTATAGAGACCTGTGTATCTATTTGAGATAAAATTTGTGTTGTCATTTAAGAAGGCCTTAACAACACACTAGAACTTTCAAACCCTTCATGTGGTGCTCATTTCTACCCTGCTTTTGAGAGTTTGAGCATCTGAGTATCTAAGTATGCGTTGTGCCAAGTATGATAACATGTTCTCTGTCAAACCATCTTCCTTTGGGGATATATCATGGGAGCCCTTCAACAAAAAAGGGACATAAAGATATATAAACATATATGACTAGGGAATTATGCATTTGTGTCAATATCATGTAGTGCATCGTTTAAGTACATTGTTTATTCAGTTTAAGTTATTATACAATGCTTTTTTCCAAAAATAAATAAATAAATAAGGAATTTTTTAGATATATAAGGGGTTATTTTAATGTACGAATTCGTTTTCTTCATAATTTGTTACTTTATCAATACAAATGTCGATTATAAGAAAAAACTAACAAAGGTTTTGGGTTTAACTAGGTATTTTGATTTCGATTCTCAAACAAAAAAGTGTATCTTAATTAGGGGTGACAAATCGGGTTATCGTGTCGTGTTTTTGTCTGACACGACACGACACGACAAGGTTTTATGTAACACGAACACGACATGACACGATGTCGTGTTTTTCTTAACTAACACGAAAACGAACCGATTAAAAAACGACAAACACGACACGACACGACAAAGATAACATAATAAAAAAAATATTTTTTTAATTAATATTTAATCATACATAACACGACAAACACGAAAAACACGACAAATAAATGTTAATCGTGTCAATTTCGTGTCAAATTTTAAACACGAACACGACATCGTGTTTTTTACACTTAACACGAACACGACACGAACACAAATCTGAATTTCGTTTCGTGTCGTGTATTTTTGTCGTGTCGTGTCAACAATTGTCACCCCTAATCTTAATTGGCTTACGGAAAAGGTGTGATATTTGATGCTAATAATCTTTCATCACCAACTTATTATACCTCACTTAAATGCTAAGTTAAGATATCGATAAACTCACCATAACAACCTATCTCTTATCCTAAATAGGCTAGTTAGGTCATTAGAAGAACAACGAAATTGCTTTGGGGTCAAATGAATTAGCCAAGCAAGAGTGATAAAAGTTGTTACGATTTCTTAACAAGATAATACATGGGCAGTGTGTGACAACCCGAAACTTTCACCCTATGTAATTGGTCCGCGTGTTGTCTTTAAATCTTGAATTCATCATCCTTTCTAAATCTTGTGGTTCCAAATGCGTGTTTTGGACATAATATAGTCTAACTATGGGTCTTAGGAAGAGTTGGAAAGTGTTTTGCATCATGGAATCGAATCAAACACACCAAAGGAGGTGTGTGCGACCACACTTTTGTGTGTACGACCACACACCCATGTGTGCGGCCGCACACCCAACCGCACACCCTCTAGCCTCACACCCAAACCTATATATAGTTGGATACCTTTTTCATTTCTTCCATTTGGATACTCCTTACTCTCTCTCTCTCTCTCTACTTCTTCTCTCTAAAATCGTCAACCAAGAACACCTTGAAGGCTTCATATTGTGAACTAGATCATCTTCAAGCTTATTAGGGGTAAACACTTGAGTCTCAAGCCTTAAAACTCATCATGTTCATCATATTCATAGTCCCTTGAAGGTGTATGGTCGCATACCTTCATGAAGAGGGCAGCACACATTCAAATCTCCTTAGTATGAAGAGCAAACACTTCATATGGACTCACAAGAGGAGTGTACGGCCACACACTCCTGTGTACGGCCGCACACACACACTAAACAGCCGCACACACACACTAAACAGCCGCACACACCCTTCTGGCCGCACACCTCAGCCGCACACTCAATTTCAAGGCCATGCACTCACTTAAATGCCCACTTTTGGCCCTAAACTTGCATGAATCATTGATTATGGACCATGAGACACTTGTATTCAGTAATGCCGAGCCCTAAGAATGTTTATCCATCATGTTTAAGCATGAAAACATCCTAGTTCTAACCCAATTGTGCGTCATCACATGATTTATAGGAACCATTGGCATTCAGGGCATCCGTTGACATTCGAACCCTGCGACAAACTGTGAGTTCATACCCCTTTAATGAACCTTTCAAATGCTTTTATATGTTTTAAGGGGGGGGGGGGGGATACAAGTCAAATATACGTGTTTATAGAAATTAATCACATGTGATTCACTATCCGTAACTCAAATCACATGTGATTTATCACTATGCCTTATAAAAAGAACTTTATGTTTTAAAAACTATTTTGGATAAATAAACTATTTCTAAAATGTTCCCTTTTGACAAGATTTTCATTAAATATATTTTCTTATAAAATGTAACCACACTAATATATTTATATAAGTAAGAGTTGAAGGACTTAGGACCGATAGCTCGCCTTATTTCCTGTTCTTGTTTGATTGTGGGCTTAGGGTAGTTGTTATCCGTCCGACTGTCGTTGAACTCTTAATTATATATCATGTATATTGGTGTTGGATACGGGCCTTTTCATCTCAATCAATGTCTACACTACTTAATTGCCAAGAATTATACACACTAAGTTAACTATAATGGGTATAGTTAAGGCCACTGCTACTCGTTACTGCTACTATCTTACACACTATAATACACACTAATACGAGACGAATCACTAGTAAGAGAAACTCACTATGAACTATACAAAAGACTACTTCACTATAATACAAGAGAAAGCACTAATCAGGGGATAACTCACTAACTCACTACGAGATACGCTACTCGCTACATACTATGCCCAGAGTTTTCCGACAGGAAGACGACGCTACATGTATAGATCTATACGGGGCAGACACTATTACATCCCGACTGTTAATCTCAGTCCGAGCCTTGCAGGCCCAGGGATGCCGCTACTTCTCTACACTATGCATGACCGGGAAGGTCATGGGGTACTCTATTACTCACACTATCAGAAGCATACAAGAAATACACTACATTCACACTAAAATGCTAATACTAAAGAATAAGTTAAAATCCCGAAGTAAATAAGTATATAATACTAATGAGAGTTTGCACCACTATTACTGATATCAGGCATAACTTTCTTATTACACTACTTATTGGGGGTTCACTAATATACTTTTATTACAAACGATCTCTTTAAAATAATGAGACTTACATGCAAGTTACAGGTTTTTCAGTTATAATGTATTTCTGGAAAATATAAGATTTTCTAGAGTTTCCTATTACTTACGAATGTAAACTACAACCCTCACACTATCTATACTAATGCATTTTATACTAAAACTCACACTAAACTCTTATGAACTCACCAGCTTTATGCTGATACTCGTTTTCAAAATAACTTGTATCCTCAGGTCAAAGATAAACAGGTACAGGTGCTACATTTTGGTGAAAGTGGAGCATACGAGATCCATCTCTTATTTTTGCATACTTTTGGTGTTTGTTGAACTTTACAGAAGACACTTGTAATTACACTCACTATGTAAATGAAATGGTTGCATGTTTCTTGTTTTTACTATTATACAATTGTGATGATACTATACATGACGTCCTCCACCCCGAAACGTATTCCGCCGTTATTGGTTTTGGGGTGTGACACAGTGTAAAACTTTCCTTGAAAGGTACATGGGCCGTGTACAGCCCAACAATGCCCATTTCACCATTATCACTCATTTCGGTATTATACTTTAGCTTATATGCTTCCAAACCTTTCAAAATCCTTCTAAATGATAAAAATAGATGTAATAAGTCGTAGGAACTTATTTTGATACTCAATTACATAGTATTTGTATCTATGAATCAACCTTTCATTTCAAGCTGTAAGTCTACAATGACTTCTTAGATTCGACTATATTGGTTCCAAATAACTAAGTAATCATGTAAGAACATTTCTAAATGTAACATCCCAAGTTCGGAACAAGAAGTGAAGGGTGCTAAGTGTAAATAAAGGAAGGGGCTCGACGAGTAGGTATGCTTACTCGTCGAGTCGGAGCGGGTTTGGATCGCGAATTAAGTGACCAACTCGCCGAGTCGGAAGCTGGACTCGACAAGTTGGTGCTGGAATGAGAAAAACCTAATCTTAGGGTTTGCACCCTATTTAAAGGACTTTATGTCCCTCTCACAACCTCCTAATCCCCCAGAGAGTTCCAGAAAACCCTAAATTCGTGTGAGGCTTCATTATTGAGGAGATTGGGGCTTGGAAGAGGAAATTGGTGGAAGGAGCTCGAGAAATTGGAAGCTAGCATCAAGGGGCTTGTATAGATCTGGGATCTACATCAGTTTTAGGCACATCTCTAAGGTAAGGAGCCCTTATCTTGAGTTATTTCCTTTTTGGTTCATCCTTGGTGGTTGTTTTGGGAGTTCTTTAACTTGTCTGAGGTTCATTTCGGGTTTGGAGTTCAGATCTAGGCTTGTGATGGTCCATAATGTCATAAAGTTTCTGTTGAAGAGTTTGTTGGTGAAGCCCCTTAGTCCTTAACCCTAGCCATAGTATGTTTTAGGCCTATATCTCTTTGGTTTCACGTAAAGTTTGCAACTTTATGTGAGGGTTAGATTGTAGAGGGGTGGATCTATGGTTTGGAGCCCCTGCATGGCTCGAAAAGCCTCTTAATGAATTGAGAACTGGAGAGACTCGGCGAGTCACATGGGTGTACTCGACGAGTTGTATGAACATGTGCATGAACTCGACGAGTTGGAAGAACAACTCGACGAGTCTGTTGATGATTGTCTTGGACTCGACAAGTCTGGTCGCAGACCCCGACCTCTTTTGGTTAAAGCCTTGGATTAAGTGAGTCGGTCCGCGACTCAGTGAGTCGGACAGGATGGGACTCAGAGATCGTTGGACTCAGCAAGTCTTGGGGCGACTCGGCGAGTCGACGGGTTGACTCGACGAGTAGAATCAACCAGGAAGGTTGACTTTGACTTTGACCAAGATTTGACCAGTTTGATTTCCAAGGGTATTTTGGTAATTCTGGTATTTATGGAATTGGTTCTTTGGTAGTGTTCTGTGGTGGAGTTCGTGTCGGTGGACGGAGCAGTTCGGTCTTATCTCGTCAGTCGACAATTGCAGGTGAGCTATCCTCACTATACTAAGGGGTCTAAGGCACCAAGGCGGACCCATTGGATTTGATATCCTAGTAGTTATTGATATGTTGAGTTTGAGTTAGTGATGTATGCAGTTGATATGCTAGTCGGGTAGACTTGTAGGACTACCTGTGATACTGTATGATTATCTGTATGTGCATTAGTTATGATACAAGTCGACATGTTATGTGGGATGGGTTGAGGTTGTACTGCTCCGGGCGGTAGCCAACAAACCCTAGAGTATTCCAGATATAAGCTGAGGGCCCGGTAGGCATTCCAGACTCATACTGAGGACTCGAGAGTATTCCAGATATAAGCTGAGGGTCCGGTAGGCATTCCAGACTCATACTGAGGACTCGGGAGCATTCCAGATACGAGCTGAGGGCCCGGTAGGCATTCCAGACTCGTACTGTGGGCTCGGGAGCATTCCAGTTACGGGCTAAGGGAGACTCGTACTGTGGGCTCGTGGGTATTACAGTCTGTAGGGCTATGGACCCGTTATGTGATGTTCTGTTCAGTTCGTTATGATATGTTATTGTTGACATGGTTATATGGACTATTTGTGTATCGGTATTTTGTTTCAAGTACTTCAGGAGATCGTGGCAAGGTGAAGGCGTGATCGTACCGCTCCTCATGTTTTATGATTTATGAGATAAGGTTCTGGAAAAACACTCTGATGTTTAAACTATTTTGAAAACGAATGTATGAACTTAATGGTTTTTGAACGAATCAAATGTTTTAATTTGGCTCGAATTTTATGGTCGTTGCACTAAACATGATTTAAACATTAAAATATCTCTATTTCTAACATTCAATCTATGATTTCCAAGTTCAAAAATGGATTTGTGAGATTTAACTTCACGTATTTCATTATGAGTTCGAATGATCCATTAACATTTTGAAAACTCCCAAGTATAGCTAGATTTGAAAACAGTGCTTTCATTTGTAAATTTCAAAAGGGTTCTGTCATAGTAATTTGATATTGAAGTTATTTCATTCCATTTCAAAGGAGAATTACCTTTGGGATCAACAATTGAACTCACAAATTCCATGTAAAATATCACAAACACCATTTCAATATTACAAACGCCAAGTAAACATTAGAAACATACCAAGGATCAAAATATAGACATCTGACACCATTTGACCTAATCACTTGATCAAACTCTTAAATTGGTAAGTAAACGTCAATTCTAAAATATTTTGTCAAAACAAGACAAAACTAGTTTGGGCTAAATTACACTTTTAGTCCATAAACACTAAAATATTAACTTAATCATTAATTAAACCTTCTAACAACTTGAAACTTTTAGTTTAATAACTTTGATATTTTAAATGTTTAATTTAATTTATTATTTGTAAACTTTTTGAAAATGTGTTCCAAGGTCCATTGTGTGATTGTGACCCGACCGACTCGCACCAAAAATACAAAACGGTTTTTGTTTGACAAACGCTCTTTTTACCCGATATCAAACACCCCCAGGCCCCAAAAACACCAAGTCAGAAACTGCGTAAGCTAGGGTCGTCCCTCTAATTTCATATCCAAATTCATGTTGTAAAGGAAATATAGATATCCATGGAAGTTCAGACGAGTTCTAAGATCTCTACTCCAAGCTCCAAACTTTCATCAAAACGGTTTTTGTTTGACAAACGCTACGGCTATGTGTAATTATTTGTCTCTCTATCATATATTTACTTTTTCGATTCTTCATTTATACCAATGCAAGTAGCTATAATTTACTTATTTTATTGCAGATATGATGAATGGAGAGAACCTTCGGAAGTTGCACTTGCGTATGGCCGCGGAATGTAATTTCTTTTTTCTCGTTCTTGTTATGCAATTCGTTTCTTACTAATTGAGTAATTGTTTACGCTGACGTTTATAAAACGTAGCCTACATTTTGACAAAAAAAATCGAACAAACTGCCTTTTACGCTTGATAATTGATTAGGTTTTTCTAGAACGTTCAGGGTTTTGATAACTAGGTTTCGATGTATAGTGAGTTCTCAACAACGTAGTATTGGGTTGCTTAAAAGTGGAAATTCATACCAGTTGGATAAGGTTTTGCTACCTTGCTTCCTAACCACGATCACAGGGTTCGATTTGCAGAAGCCAGACAGGTTACATGTGGAATTTAGAATCAATTAGAATTATTTGTTTTTGGAGAAGAAATGGATTACTTATATGACATCTATAGAATTACTAAAACTAAAAGAAAATTGGTGCATACCAAGTACCAAGTAACAGAGTTTGTGTAAATTTGTATTTTAGGGTACTAAATTTGGCATTCATAAGCGAGTTTGAGTTCTTTGATTCATTTACATGTAGGGATTGTCAAGAAAATCATCTTTTGTTGCTTATAAAATGGAAGTATGGCATGATAATATGCTGATATTAAATTTTCTTTTCCTGTCTGAAGGTTTTGCATTGTGCCTCTTGGGAAGGCTTTGCTTACAATGGTTTCTGAATCGGTATGATTGTCTTTCCTTATATATGCTTAGTGCATGTATATTCCTTGCTTTTGTTTAATCAAATTCAAATTAACTTCTAGTTGGATCTTCCTAATTATATATTTTTTAGTCATTTTATCCAAAACCAAATGAATTACATGTGATATTGTGTATAACTTGTATGAATTTTAAGGCAAAGGTTCATTTTGGATTTTCGTAATTGGGTTATCTAGTATATATTATTAGCTTCATTCGCATTCAAATAATTGGATGTGTATGCTTTCGATTTAAACAAATAGATGTAAAACATATTCAATCTGATGATCTATAAGCAATGGATGAATCTACATAAGTAAACAATCTTTTCATTTATGAAGGTCCCTATTTGATCTTTGAAAGGCAATATATATATATATATATATATATATATATATATATATATATATATATATATATATATATATGATTCATTTTTGTTGTATCAAGGTATAAAACTCAATGCATTCATCAATGTCCTTTCTCTTTATCTCATTGCACTAACTGTTGGTAAATGCATAAAAATTCTTCAATATAGTAGTGTGTGTGTGTATATATATATATATATATATATATATATATATATATATATATATATATATATATATATATATATATATAGGGAGTGGTTCAAATGAGAACCAAAAAAGGTTAAGAGCTGTAAGAACCCTAAACCCTTTATAAACATCTAAAATTAGAGGTTCTTATGGTTCTTAACCTTTTTTGGTTCTCATTTGAACCTTTACCTATATATATATATATATATATATATATATATATATATATATATATATATATATATATATATATATATATCATGCTTTCATTTCTTCCTATTAAAGCTATCTACTTTAAAAAATCTATCCAGTTATAGCAATATCATCCGGATGCAAAGCTAGTTTAACTGCAATAATTTAATAGATTTTTCAAAGTATAATGTCATACGAAAACAGCTATAAATTGGATACATTTATCAAAGTACAATGCCTTAATAAGAAAAAAAACTTGAAATGCAACAGAAAGTAGAATGCTGTAGTAGAAAGAGATGAAAGTAGAATGCTATAATAGACAAGTGAATGAAAATACGTTGCTATTTCTTGCATTTAGTGCACTATTGACTGGCAAATAAAATGTTTTGTATATGAATCTTTTTTTTTTTTTTTTTTTTAAATTTAGTTTTTATGAATTTTTAGTCACATTTTTGAAGTTCGTGAAAGTTTTAACTATATATGTTATTTTGACAAACACGATATTAAAGTTGAAAGACTCAGAGATTTTGAGTAATAGAACTTCCAGTTGCATGTTTTTATATTTTCAAAGTATGAGTCTATACTTTGTGCTACACATCCAGTAAGTCGAGTATCCTTGAAGGGGCCGGGGGTAAAAAGGGAATTCAACAAATAAGGAGCATCTTTGAGTGGAAGGGCTTTTTATGCATTTTACATTATCTGGTCAGTAGTTTGTTATGGCTTATGAGTATGACTTATGACAGAATATTATAACTTTATGAGAGGGTAGTGGGAAAGAGAGTAGACTCTGGTAAAGCATTAGGGTTTTTCTTTGTTGTTTTGAATATGATTAATCAATTCAATGAAGCTTTATTTATTTGTGAAAAATCTGGCAAAAGTAAGGATTTTGTTTGTGTGGGATTGACTTAATGATATGAGTATGACCAACCATATTTACATTTTTCCTTGCAACTTGATGATTGATTCGGTCCCCTCCATATCCATTCACCCTTTTTATTAAGACAACAAAAAAAAAAAAAAAAAATCCACCCTATTCAGCCCCAAACAATTCCCATATATCTCTAATACCCTTCCATTGTTTTTTATTATCATTTTGTATTTGTATTCAAAGTTTTTCTTTCATTACCATCACTATTTTAGCATAATAAGTTGTTATTATTATTTAAATGTTTATCCATAAACCAAATACAAAATTACAAATAGTTTGTCATCATAATTGTTATATTTCTTTTATAAATAATTTTTTTTATCGTATCAGTAAGCATCTTATGCTAAACGTTTCACACTAACAAAAGTATCATTTCATTTGATGATAAATATAGTTGGATTTCAAAATACGTTGATGGTTAAGTTGCTCATGTATGATATGTATAATTATTTTGTTTTTGAAAAAGAAAAGCAATTGATTTTTGATAAATGTGTGGTAGCAGATTGTTTATATAACACGTTATGTTATGTTGTAGTTTTATGAGTGCACATCAAATGCAGTAAATTTCAACGTATGCCTCTCTACCTATCAATAAGTTTTTTGCTGTTTTCTGTATGTATAGGTGAACCTTGCAGCAAGCCGAACAATCCAAGTTGTTGAAAGACCAGATCAGCTTTCTCCTCAATCATTGCAAGCTAAGCTCAACAACAATATCATGTTTCCTATAAAGAATATATTTCGGCCCAAACACATTTCAATTTCACCCTTGCATGTAACAAGTGCCTCTTCACATTCCCATGCCAATAGCCACGAATAATGTGCTCGCCCACATAAAATCCATGAATTGTTTTGGTGTAACAAATTGAGAACATGTTGATTGTTTTTTTGTATTAGCCAAAAACCTTTTGACATATATCTATTTAAATGTCTTTACATTTATGGAAATCTTAGATGTTTCGATGCAAGCAATAGGAATGCGCGCTTTCATTGGTTTGCAACATATATTTAAAATATGGATACATTTAGAAATATAGAATCCCACTATCCTTTCTTTCTAGTACTATATTAAAATTTTGAGAATTTTACATGATTATAGCAAGGTTATCTAAATTTTAAACAAATTATCTAGTTTTATTTTTCAATGTATAATTTTCTTAGGTGTTGTTTGTTTTTCTGAAGCCAAAACGTCTGCAGTCTGCGGACCACATCTACAAGCCTCTGCAGCAGAAGAGGTGGACCAAACATCTGCAGTCTGCAATAAAAAGACTGTTTGTTTTTTAACGTCTGCAGGCTGCTGAAATAAACTGAATTTTAAATAAAATGAGTTTACAAACTTAAAAAGATTTCTCAACACCAAAATTTTAATAAAAAAAGTCATATAACATTGGAAATAAAATTCATGCAATACTAATTTCATTTAAAACAATAACAATTTCAATTTATATTGTGCATCAACTGATCAGCAATTTCATCTCGTAACCGTGTCATATATTCACGGTCTGCTGCAGTACCATTTGTTGGAATCTCATCTTCATCATCATTAAAGGTCCCTTTGTTATTTCGAAGCGAGACATTGGGTTCATCGTATCATGCGAAATACTCATCACTCAGTCATTCTCTCCTTATAAAATTATGAAGCGCGAAACATGCCATGACAATGTTTCTTTGTGTCACAAACGAGAATGGTGCCATCCTCTTCAATATAGGGAAACGTGCTTTCAAAACATCAAAAGCACGCTCAATGACATTCCTAAGTTTTGCATGTCCATGGTTAAATTTTTCTTTATTGGTCAATGCACGTCTTATACGAAAATCTCCAAGCCAATGCCTCACATTACGATAAGGGGCTATAAATTCTCGAGTGTGTGCATACGCAACATCACAAAGATAATATTTGTCTGTAAAAAATGCAAAACACTAATCAATTTTGAAACTAAGATAAAAACAATTTATAAAAAAACAAAAAATTACCTGGTGGTGGAAATGGGAATGAAGCTTGTGGATCAGCTACTACTTCTGATAAAATTCTAGAGTCACACGCTACCCCTTCCCACCCGGCCACAACAAATGTAAAAATCATATTGAAATCACAAATTGCCAATACATTTTGGTAGCAATCTCCCTTTCCTCTACTTCTATATAAGTCTTGTTTCTTGGCAGGGACAATAGCATGTATTAAAGTGCCATCAAGTGCACCAACCGCTCCTTTGAAAATTCGTCGTAGCCTCCTATTATGCCCTGGAATGTTTGGATTCGGATTAAAAGAAGTTGTACTATAACATCTTGTGCGAAAAGCATCATTCTTTCCAACACTTCATAAAAAAATTTATGAATTGTTTGCTTCGAGTGTTGAAATCTCCGCTTGATAATCACGTAACGTTGATTATGGCCGATCATCATCAAAAACATAATCATCTTTTTCTCAACCGATACATGTTTGATGTCCTTTAATGAGTAATGTGCTCTAAAATGAGCACATAGTCGTACAAATGAGTCGTGAGACATGCGTAACACTTCAACACATTGTAAACGATTACGATGTAATAACTCCAATGTGTATTCATGTCCCGTCATTTCTGAATCATTATCCCCCAATCGTTTCACACCCCTATTCCAAAAATAACGGATGTACAGGTACATAAGAATTACGAGAAGTAACTTTTGATCGTAATATCTCTCATGTTCATAGTCCCTCCAAAAATATGATATGCAATAAAGCGTAAAGGATCTGTAGGGCCTAACTGAAGCACCTCTAATTTCTCTAAACATTGAGGAATTGTATACCCTTTAGTCAAACTTTGTAGACCTTTTTTCATTTCAAATGCTAAATCGTCAGCAGTAACAGAAGTTCCATCAGGTGAAGAAGCAGACGGTGAGGTACTAGGAGTTTTAGGAGTTGAGGGTTTAGCCCTTTTGTTGGGGTAACCGGATGGTGAAGCATCAGAAGGTGAAGCAGCAGAAGGTGGTGGCTCATGAAAAGTCTCACTAGCATGATGAGAAGTGTCATCACCATAATCATCTAATGCAAGAAAAGGGGTGGCGGTAATCTGAAGTGGTGGAAGACGACAAGAGAATGCTCCAGCTACTGAAGATGATTGGGTTGAGTAACTCCTAAAATTACTGGTGGCACTATTTCCGTCAAAAAGACGAGCACAAAGATCTGGAAAAGGCAGTGGCATTGTTTTCAACGAAGCAGCCTTCGGATGCCCCTAAACCCAAATATAACAAAAAATAATGTAAGAATATTTGGCAACTTCAAACATAAATGTTTAAAAGTGTTTGTTTGAGATTGTACCTTCTTAAAATCATCCCACTCCTCGACTGTTAAGTTAAAAGTGTTTGTTTGGGAATTATATATATTACCAGTTTTGTTTTTTAAATATACCCATCCTGTGTATTTGGCTTTCAGATTGTCATATGCATTTTTCATTTGTTTTTGACTCAAGTCAACGCCAAATTTTTCCTTAAGAACTCTTCCAAGCCTTATCCATGAATCTTTCTGCAAACTCAATCCTTTTCTACCAACACTTTCTACTTCTTCAATACAAGTATCCACTAAGCATTTTAATTGTTCATTGGTCCATTGATGTTTATCTCCCATTTCTAATAACCAATATAGCATTCACAATAAACAGTCAACAACTAACGATTTTCAACAACAATTTTTAGCACATTCAACAACAATTTGAAACAATAATAAGTATTTTCAGCCTCCTATTTCAACAAAAAAAAATAATTTAGCCTCTTATTTCAACAATTTGAAACAATTTTTAGCATATTCAGCACAATCTAACAACAATTTTAGCAAAAAAAAAAAAACAATCAAACAACAATTTCAACAAATAAGAATTTTGATCAAGAAAAAACTTGATTTCAACAACTAACATCATTATTTCAAGAAAAAAACTTGATTTCAACACATTCTAGGCAAATTATATCATCCACAAATCAACAATCATATACATATACACTATCATATTCAGCAAATAATAATTTTCATCAAGACAAAACTTGATTTCAACAACTAACATCATTATTTCAAGAAAAAACTTGATTTCAAAACATTCTAGGCAAATTATATCATCCACAAATCAACAATCATAAACATATACACTATCATATTCAGCAAATAAGAATTTTCATCAAGAAAAAGCTTGATTTCAACAACTAACATCATTATTTCAAGAAAAAACTTTGATTTTAACACATTCTAGGCAAATTATATCATCCACAAATCAACAATCTTATTCATATACACTATCATATATACATACACAATCAACAATCATATACACATTCACAATCAACAAAAGAATATGTTATCTTTTGCTTGGTAGTTCTGTTTATTGGCTTCCAATAAAAAAAATTATAGATCCCAGGCGTGAAAAAACAGGAAGACAGCTTGCAGGTAAGCTTTAACAAGAATGACAGCTTGTTGGGAATTGTTTACATGTAGTATTTTCAATTTTAGCAAGAATATATGATAAATTATACACCTCCAAGATTTGAATATGAAGGAATACCCAACAAAATTAATATTTTCGGAGAAACAATGATGCAAATCAAACAAGAAGTTGAATTGAAATTGAATTGAAAGAGAGAGGAGGGACGACGACGACATACCTGTTCGTTGCAATCGAGAAGTGGCGCTTGCTGTTCGGAGGCGACGACCGGAGATGCGACCGAAGAGGAGGGTGGCGACAGGCGGTGCGGCGACAAATCGGAGGTGACGGTCGGTCGGCGAAACTTGCTGGAGTGAAGATGGAGTTGTCGAGCTATCTATGTACAAAGACGGGAGGCTTGGACGAATGGAGGCGGAAAAATAAAACGCATGTTTTTTTTTAGGTCAAATGAACTTGACAGACTTTAGAAGAGGTTGGCCCATATCTGTGTGGTGAAGACCTCGCGCAGACGTTTTTATGTCTACGCACTTCAGAAAAACAAACGCACTTCAAACCTATAAGTCTGTGCGTGGTCTGCGCCGCGCAGACAGAAAACCTCCCGTAAATCTGCACAGAAAAACAAACACCCTCTTAATCTTACATGTTTAAATGCAAGAGATAGCGAGCAACCTATTTTCATTGATTTGCTTATTCTAGCATCTTATTTCCATTATTCAATTAAATTATTATACTTGGAAATTGTATCCGGCTACGTTAATATAATGCTCATATCAAAACACGAAATTTTCTAAAATTAGGTTTTCGGATTCGAGCGTCAACCGATTTTTACCGGTTGGGTTTTCAAATATGCATCACTGAACATGGTTTAAGAATCCTCTGCACTTGTTCCAAACAATATTTCCGCCTAAATAAACAGGGTGTTGTTAAAAGAGAGGTCACCTCCATGGTTACAAGAAAAGTTTGATCTTTCTCACTGACCTCGAGTTGGAGCATTTACTGCGTTTTCTTGAATACAAAACTCTTAAACCTGCCAAGAACCGTCATTGGCATTTGTGTAGAAGCAAATAGCTCGGGTTGAACTTCGTATGAGCTAAATGCGCGGATTGTTATCCATTAAGAGGCATTTCTCCATCTCTGCAATCCAAGCTTCCTGTAACCCACAAAGGCTCTACAACTCGCGCTTTTGTTTAAAGAATGTAAGCACTGTAACTTATGCTCTCAGTTTGGCGGAGAGTTTAAGATCAAATACTCTTAGAACCGAGATTCATGGCTGTAAAATTAAGCACGGTTTTTCAAATGACATTTACTCTCAAAACAATTTAGTGAAAACGTACATGAAATGTGGAATGTTCAGTGATGCATGCAAGCTATTCGATGAAATGCCTGAGAGAAATCTGGTTTCTTGGAGTCTGATTATATCCGGAGCAAATAAAATCGGTGAGTATGGGATGGCTATGGGATTGTTTATTGAAATGATGCGAACTGAGTATTTCATGCCTAATGAGTTTGCTTTAAGTAGCATCATGAAATCAGGTATTAGTATGGGAGCTGTAGAATTTTGTCTGTGCATCCACTGTATTTCTGTCAAGATCGGACTGGAAAATAATGTTTTTGTGGGTAGTTCAATTCTACACATGTACTCCAAATATGGAGCCATTGAAGCAGCTGAACGATTGTTTGAGAGTCTGAATGATTCAGATCTTGGTTCTTGGAACACCATGGTTGGAGGTTATGCACAATGTGGACATAGCTTCGAAGCTATCAATCTTGTATCTTCCATGCACTCGAAAGGAGTCCCAACGGATGAATTCACCTTCATACATGCTCTTAATGCATGCTCAATTACATCTAATCTGGACTTTGGAAGCCAGATTCATGGACAGATTGTTCGAAAGGGTTTTGAAGCAATGGTTACACTGATGAACTCATTGATAGATATGTATTATAAAACCAATGCAAAGGACCATGCTTGGAAGCTTTTTGAAACAATGGAGAACAAGGATATAGCAACATGGAACACAATTTTAGCTCTTTCTTCTGTAGAACAAGTTGTACCCTTGTTCACTGATCTTATGATCATGGGCTTACAACCTAATCGTATAACATTTTCAATCTTGTTCCGAATGTGTGGGGATGCTCATGTGGTCAACCTCGGTCTACAGTTCTTTGGTCTTGCATTCCGTATTGGTTTACATGATGATCCAAATGTCTCAAATTGTCTTATTGGCATGTTCTGTAGATGTGGTGCCAAAGAAACTGCACGTTTGATTTTCAATTCCTTGCCTTCTAAAGACTTGCAGAACTGGAACGAGATGATCCATGGGTATAACTTGAGTTGTGATCTTGAAGCCATTAAGCTTTTCATGAACTTATGGGGTTCAAGTTCAACCATTGAACCAAATGAGTATACCTTCTCATGTGCCCTTGAAGCATGTTTCAAGACTGAAAACATTCAAACAGGTAGACAAGTTCACGGGATTATAATCAAATCTGGTTTTGCTTCCAATGGACACGTGTGCAGCTCATTAGTCCATGGTTATGCTAAATCCGGATTCCTAACCGATTCATATGCGTTTTTTGATGATAAAATGGACATAGTGACTTGGGGAAGTTTGATTTCAGCATTAGTGGATCAAGGCTACACGAAGGAAGCCATTGAGGTTTTCAATCGTCTAAAAGCCGACTCAAAAAATCCCGATAAATTCATATTCGTTAGTGTTTTAAACACGTGTGCTACAATCGCATCTCTAAACCTAACAAAATCGGTTCACAATCAAGTGTTCAGAATTGGGCTCGATAAAGACGAATATGTCGCGAGTGCACTCATTGATGCATACGGAAAAAGCGGTGATATCACAAGTGCAACCATCGGGTTTCATGAATCATGGAGATTCGCTGACGTGGCGCTTTTCAATACGATGATAATGGCGTATGCTAATCATGGTCTTGTAACGGAAGCAATCGAAGTTTATGAGAGGATGAAATCGATGAATCTAAAGCCAAGTCAATCGACATTTGTGTCGGTTTTATCGGCATGTAGTCATGTAGGTCTTGTTGATGTTGGGCGTATGTTATTTAGATCGATTGTGTTGGATTACAAAATGGATCCTTCCCCTGATAACTACGGTTGCTTTGTTGATTTGTTGTCAAGAAATGGGTATCTGGAAGAAGCCAAAAGGGTGATTGAGGGGATGCCTTATCAATCTTGGCCGGGTATATGGAGATCATTTGTTAATGGGTGTAGGATACATGGAGAGAAAGAGTTAGGGAAAATGGGTGTGAAGAAATTATTAGAGTTGTTTCCAGAGAAAAATGCTGAGGGGTATGTAATGTTGTCAAATATTTATTGTGAAGAAGGTAAGTGGGAAGATAGTTGGAAGGTGAGGAAGGAGATGATTGATAAAGACATTAGAAAAGACGTGGGTTCTAGTTGGGTTAGCATATAGAAGAGGGACAGATAGAAGTCACATAGCAGAAGAAAAAAGTAAATTATAGCAAATAGCAATGTACTTTATTTTATTATTCATAGTGGAAAATATCTTTACATTTCCTTAGTTGTAATATCAACTAATTGCAACAGTTGCAGTGTCATCCATTGATACAACAGATGTCAGATTTGATAAAATCATATTATCTAAATCTTGTTTGATGATTTTCACAAAATCAGAAGAAATCACACATTAATTATAAATATTAAGATTTAATATATTTACTCGATAGTGTCTGTCTGTCATAGTAATGAATGTCTAGGGATGCAATAAAGGAATGTTGTTACTATTCTATTATAATTCTCACCTGTTAATGTTGATTATTTTTTAGTGAAAGTATATTTGTTTACATTGCAGATAATATGGTCTCCAATTTATGAATACTGATTTCTTTCGGTTACCTGGTGTTATACTTTTAGAACTGTAGGATTGATTAAATTTAAGCTAACAAAACAAAACAGGGGACATAAACAGAGTAACTGTTACAAAAGGAACAAAGTCAGTTTTGAGTTTTTCATTGAATCTATCCGGATCAAATTGAACCTTGTACACTCTCTTGATCAGATGAATTTGGACATAAAGGATTAGGGTTATCAGCCAATTGAGTGAAGGAATATGCAGAAGCAAAACCCAAATTATGTTCAGATGGATTGTTGATCCAATCTGTAAACCATTGTGTTTGGGTCCCCCTTTGCATCCCATCCACATAACCACTCACATTATCCACTGTCATATATCGTTTCTCAAGTGCAAGCATCTCAGTTGGTGATGGTGCTTTACCGGAAACGGGTTTTTTAAGGGACTCAATCCTTCTGGAAATGTGTTTAAGGGTTTGATCCACCAATCCACCTAGATCATTCAAATCAGGGAGGCTCAAATTTGTAATCGAACCTTTTCCAGTCAAACATTGATACATGACCTCAGTCATCTCCTTCTCCCGATTCTCCTTCATCTGCTTCTTCAGCTGCTCATTAGATTTTGTCACCTGTTTCCTGATGAAGCTCTCCTGATTCAGCATGTTCTTGCTTCTCTCCATCTCTGGTATCCTCTTAAATCGAGCAATCACATGCTGGACACCGATGTTGTTGGGCCATATCTCGGGTTGAGCTTCATATGGGCTATATATGATGGCACATGCATCGATGCCACATAAGGTACTCAACTCATTCACCTTCTTCATCAAACCTTTCTTCCTTTTCTTGTATGTTGCTTTCCTTGCTGAGTCGTTGGTTATGAAAGCAAGCTTCACTTTCTGCCTAGTCATCGCCAAACAAGCAAAGAATCGGTAGAAATATGGTATTTTTGTGTGGGAGTTGGAAATTGGAAATGAGCATGCTATATAAATACCACAGGTGACAGATTTGACATAATCGTAATATTAAAATCTGCTTGTTTAGGGGAAATTATTATCAATTCAAAGATTTCTACAAATTCTCAAGTAATGACTAATATTCACGCATTAATTGTGAATATTAAGATTGAAGATACAAATAGGGGGATATCCTCTAGTATCTGTAACAATGTGTAAATTTGTGCTTGTGTCAACAAACTCAAAGAATATAAATATTCAAGTTTCATACTGTATTAAGTTAGATGAAAATGTACAAGTATTTATGTCAGGGTACATAGAATGTTATATAAAATGGGAACTTACATTTCATTTCCAATATGGGCAATGTATTTTTATTTTTTTTTTGCATACTACTATTAATGGTAGAAAATTATAAGTTGCTATTATTAGTAAAGAATCTGTTGACCAGATCCTCCACTGTCCACAGTTTGGGTTCTGTTTTTGTCAGTTTTTTCACTGTTTTTATTTGCTACAGGATAATCAAAGTCCAAGAAAACAGATTTTTCTTAGACATTTCATCAAACATGTTGCGTGCATCATGATTCATATACAATCTTGAATTGTTTTAAGAGAAAATGCCATTTGAAAATGTGTCTTCCAAGAGTAGACGATATCAAGCTCTCCGCCAAATTGAGAACATCAGTTAAAGTGGTTAATTGAAAGAAATCAGTAATAATAACTTGAAAAACATATTTCAGTTAAAGTGGTTAATTGAAAGAAACCCTTTTTGAGCGATTTTGAAGCCGGAGATCACCATTCGAGCTAGTTTTTAAAGATCTTGGAGTGAAATCATTAGTAACATCAATCAGTTTACTTTTTCTTAAGATGTTTAGAAACTTCATTTTTTTTCCCGGTGGTTGCTAATCCCATATACTTTTGATTAGATGTAAACAGTGTTATAAAAATCTCAACTAGATACCGATTAATCTCCTATTAGCCCCTAGGTTCTACTTGACGACTAGAAGATGCCTACCAATTAATCCCTTTTTACACAATGAGTGAAGTAGTAGCAAACAATGAAATTTTAATACTTTGACAAAGTTATATTTCAATAGAAACTATTTGCGGAATGATTAGTGTTGTATTAAACATATTAACCCATTTTGTTATGATATTAGTGGATTTATGAACTTTGTTATGATATTAGTCATATTTAATTTTTAAATTTCAAGAAATTAGCAATTTAAGGTCCTCGATTAATCTCCCTAGCCGATTAATCCATTAACCCCAGTCCACCGACTAGCTCAAACTTTTTTACAACCTTAGATGCAAGGGAACCCCTTAGTTTACGGTTTGATTATTAGTTTCAGATTTATTAGTTGTTTAGTTTATTATATTTGCTTGTTTGTTGATTGTGACAACCCAAAAATTTCCGTCAGTTTTAACGTCGAAATTTATTTACGTCAAAAATTAGTCAAATTTATCCCAAAAATAATTTTGACCGGAATTAAACCCGTTGGAATATTTTAAATAATATTCGTCAAGCGAACCAAAATTAAAGTGATATAATTTTAAAATGTTGTTTTGTTTAACGGTAGTCGTTAAAAAAAACCTCGTTCGCGGTTGGTGTCAGGTGAACCCCAACCAGGCCATAAGCTCCACCCTATATAAGGGTTGAGTGGGTTTCACTCCCACCTTTTTTCCCCACCTTAGACACACACACACACACACACACACACTCTCTCTCTCTCTCTCTCTACTTTCTCTCTCTACAAAACGAGTTTTGGTCAAAAATCGTCCCTTCGAGCTTCAAATCGGTAAGATAACCTTCCTAGCTTGTTGTTTAACTCATCTAGCTTGCAAATTCGTGTTTAAATTACCCAAAACCCTCAAGAACATGAGTTTACGGTCCAAGAACACCTTCATGGACCGTAAACACTCATAAATGGGGTTTAATGCTCAAAAACCCTTCCAAACCACTTATGGAGCTTAGCAATGACTTAGAGACTTACACGAAAGGACTTTGAACACCAAAATCGGGACAAATGGGGAGTAAACATGAGTTTACGGTCTAAGAACATCCTTAGACTGTAAACCCATCTTCATGGACCATAAACACTTATTTAAGTGTTAAACTACCCCTCAAACACCTTTAAAAGCTTCCATGAGTGCCTAGAGCCTTGTAAACCTTCATTTGATGCACCAAAAACATGATTCATGGACTAACATGAGTTAATTGCCGTAAACTCATGTGTTTAAGGTAGTAAACTCCCCAAGAACATCTCATAGACCGTAAACACCTTTCCAAGGTGTTTAAGTGCCTTTAACACCTTCCTATGCTCATATAAGTGACTAGAACCTTGCATGCATGAGTTAGAACCACCAAACAACAAAAGAAATGGACCAACATGAGATTACTACAGTAAAATCATGTGTTTACGGTCATAAACTCCTCAAGGAGTGGTCATGGACCGTAAACTCCCTGAAATGGCCCATTTGGAGCCTAAACCACTTCCTATGCCCTAGAATTGAACCTAGCCTAATTCCAAAAGTGTTATAAGACCTTAATGCATCAAAGAACACACCACCCATGAGTTTACGGCCGTAAACTCATGAGGATATAGTCATAGGGCCGTAAACTCTATAAAGAGTTTACTCTTGAAGAGCAAACTCCCTAATTGGGCCATACACTCCCTTAGATGTTACCCGGGACACTCCTAGCACTTGACCAAAGTGTTTTCCACATTTTAGGATGCGTATACGTGTTTAATTAGTATTATAATTACTAATTGTATATAAACATATGTCATCATATGTTAATAGGTCACTAAGCATGTTCAAGTCTTTACTTGACACCGAGCCACCCAACCGGCACTTTCGTTCGATCCGCTTACAACAGGTGAGTTTATACCCCTGAATTAACCTTTTAAATGTTTTTACATGCTTTTATTGGGGGGGGGGGGAATACAAGTTAAAACATGCTAGTTATCATATCAAGCATATGTGATTGATAACCCGCATGCACAAGGATTATTACACTGTCAGCTGTTTGTACCAAGTATGGTACTATAAATGATTTTCCAAAACGTCTTTACTTGTTTAAATATTTTCTTAAATTGACTCTCGCGCTGTATGTTTTACTTCAAAACCAGTTACAGCAGTATTTGAAACAAAGGTTTTTCTTTACTTATATTGTTCTATCAAAGTTATATTCAAAACTTGTTTATGAAAGATTTTCAAGGATTTCTAAAGGTCTTCAAACTTATTTTACAAAAGGATACCAAGTCATGATTTTCTTAAGTGTAAAGGTTTTTCTAAATTTTTTATCAAAGTTTTCTTCCATGCTTCTACGCTTCTACTTCGTTAAATGCTACTACTTCGTTAAACGCTTCTACTTCGTTAAACACTTCTACTTCGTTAAATGCTACTACTTCGTTAAATGCTACTACTTCGTTAAATGCTACTACTTCGTTAAACAAATGCTTCTACTTCGTTAAATGCTACTACTTCTTTAAATGCTACTACTTTGTTAAATGCTACTACTTCGTTAAATGCTACTACTTCATTAAATGCTACTACTTCGTTAAACGCTTCTACTTCGTTAAATGCTACTACTTCGTTAACCGCTTCTACTTCGTTAAACACTTCTACTTCGTTAAATGCATGCCTGTACTTGTATAGTTATATAAATAATGTTTAAAGGACTTAGGAAGGCTAGTTCGCCTTATTTCCTTTTCCTCGTTTGGATGTGGTCTGGTGGGATCGGATATCCGTCCGAAGGTCGTTTAATCATTAATTATATATCATGTATACATGTATAGACATGAAGGTTTACATCGATCAGTTCATTTCCCTTGGGTAGCAAGGGCATCCTCCCACTCGTCACTCAGAGATCAGAGACACTAGTAACTATTATAGGAATAGTAAGGAAGCTCTATTCACTCTTCCTAGTACGCAAATTCCAAAGGAGTCAGTTCAGTTGTGAGTCTCTATCGTTAGCCAACACTTACATCAGAATTCACTATACGAGATGCATCTTCAAGACGCGGATCTCCCCATTGTCGAGTTGGTAACCAGAGTCTCCTGTAGGGAGAGCGGACATTGTGTGTATAGATCTATACGGGATTAACACCCCCGCACCCTGACTGCTAGCTACAGTCCACGGCCTACCAAGCCAAGGGGTGACAAATGTCATGTTTATTCCGACGTTTGCACGGCGTCAAGTACTCTAGTGTTAATCAGTATGGTTACGAGTATCTCCATGTTTACCTTATAATTCATGGCCTTATGGTAACGAGAATTAACACTGTATTTCTGAAACAACACTCTTAGGATCAATCTTTGTTTTAGACCTTGCTAGCTGTATCTTTCATTTGATACTGTTTGGGGTCTGTGTCTCTTTGTTTTAGACCTTGCTAGTCGTATCGTACATTTGATACCGTCTGGGATCTGTGTTTCCTTTTGTTAGACTGAGCCAAGCGTATCATTCAGGCGATACTTTCCTGGAGTCTATGATTTCTTTGCCTTAGTCAGAAGTATTTTCTGCTGAGGCATATGTCATTTTCCCTTAGTAATTTTACTAGTGATATTCTCCTACTTTCTGTAAAGTCAAATACCATATTTTGGTAATGATAACCTTTCAGGGAAAATTTCTCTCTAAAACATCACACTGTCGAGTCTTGGTAGAAGACTGTAACAGCCCGGATTTCCAGGTATCTTTTATTCATATATTTTTGGTGTTTTGTGAGGGGACTCGGCGAGTTGGAGCTTAAACTCGCCGAGTAGGATCGCGGTTCTGGACGCAGGTTCGCGCTTGGACTCGGCGAGTCCAAGGAATGGACTCGGTGAGTCCGCGCTGTTTAATGAAACCCTAATTTCCCGGTCCTAAGCCCTATTTAAAGGACCTTATGGCCCTTCATTGCGGCTACCTTGACCTTGAGAGCACCAAAGCAGCTGAGGGTTCTTGTGAGTGAGATAAGAGGCCATTATTCACCAAACTTGTGTGTATTTGCAAGAAAAGAAGGGGAAAGTCAAGCTAGAAGAGTTGGGGAGCTTGGATCTACTTCCATTTCGTCAGGGGAAGCTTCTTGAGGTATCATTCAGAGCTTATTTTCCGTGTTTTTGTTGATATGGTCAAATCTAGGGTTTCTTCATGCCTTGTTTGCTTTGTAATTGAAGTGTGAGAGGTCCCATGGGGATATGGTACCTAGATCTGGACCTTAGCAGGTCGAGAGAGTCCCAAATGCCATGCTTTATGTCCTTCCTTTTGGGTTGGAGACTAGGGTTGCCATCTTAGAGGTCATTTCTTCAAAAAAGAGCCTTGCAGGTGTTGCATGGTAGCCAAGACTGTGACTTTACGTGATGAATGAGCTTAGGAGGGCCAGATCTATGAGTTGATGGAGCGGATCTGACCTCAGAAGCGAGATTGAGTTGATGCATGGCATGGACTCGCCGAGTCCGAAGAACAAACTCGACGAGTAGCATGAAGATTGTCCTTAACCACTCAGCGAGTGGTCCTGCCGAGTTATGGGTTGACTCAGTGAGTCAGGGAGAGTTAAAGAGGGTTAACAGGTGGACTGAGTCGAGCTGGAACTCGCCGAGTTGTTCTTGAGACTCGGCGAGTTGAGTCGTGGTGGCCCCGCGATTCATGCCAGGTGGAACTCGTCGAGTCAGGGGAGTACTCGACGTGTCAAGAGAGGATCCTAGGGAGTCAGTGAACACGTATAGACTCGCCGAGTCGCCCTAGTGCACTCGCCGAGTCCGGTCAAAGTTGACCGTTGACTGTTGACCAGAGTTGACCAGTGTTGACTTGATAGGGGTAGTCAACCTTAGTGGTAAAAGTGTTAATTAGAGATATATGATGTTATATGTGTTGGATTAATGTCTAAGTCCATAACTATTTTGGTATGTACTTGACCCGATGGTGCATGGTCCTTTTGGGTTGCCTTCATCAAAGCAACTTGATAGGATGAATTATGGAGAGAAAGGATTAAATATGATTTATTAATATATTATGGGAATGATATATTAAAGGAGAAATAATATTGTTTAATTAATATTAGTCAATAATTAATTGGTAATTAGTTTTGTGACTAAAAGAGATTAATTAAACTTAAGGGACTGGAATTGTAATTATAAGATAATTGCAATTTGGGCCATGGATTGTCTTAAATCAAGAGGTGGACGAATTCTTATGGGAAGCCCATAAGGAAATCGTCCAAGGGCTTGATTAAAGGAGTCTATGGGTTACTTAGGGCTTAAGCAACCAAATTTGGGTTTCCTTGTTAGATAACCCTAATAGCCTCACTATATATAGAACCCTTAAGGCTCAAAAACGTGGGGAACTTCTTTTCTAGGGTTAGAACACGTTTTGGGCAGCCTCCATCCTCTCTCCTCTTCATCCTCTTGCTTATGGTGTTTGTGAGCCATTAGAGGAGTGACACTTGTGACTCTAAGCCTTCCAAAGTCAATTCAAGGAGGAATTGGGATTGTTATTGCTACATAACAATTAAGGTAATATCATAAACCTAATTATATGTTAATATTGATTTCCATATGCTAGAATTAGGGTTTATAGTCTTGGATTCATAGCATGTACAATAGAGAAACCTAGATCCAAGCATTATGGTTTGTATGAGCACATAGGATGTCTTATGACCAAAACCCATCAGTGGTATCAGAGACTAGCTTGGTTTCAATTGTATTGATGCTTGATATGGCTGGAAAATTCGATTTTTTGGATTCTGGAGGCTGGACTCGCCGAGTCCATGCTTGACTCACCGAGTCAGCTCGTCAGATGGAGGGTACTTCGAGATTTCTTGCTGTTTTTGCTTATGGATAGTTACCTTATCATGTTAGATCAATATTAATCCGATTATATGATATATTTGACTATATTTTTGATCTAATTGAAGATATTTATCAATTAATAAGATAATTGTTTCCTTATAAGATAATTGATTAATTATTTTGACTAAATTGATAAATTGTTTTGCAAGAAATCATTAAATAAATCAAATATGGATAATTGTGTGATTAAATGTTAATTTGAATTATTTGTTATTTGATCCTTGTTGTTATGAAAAGTTTCATATTTTGCCCTTTAGGTTTTATAGTTTAAATTTGAACCCAAAAGTTTTGTTGTTTTGAAATTTAAATAGTTAAAACCCTAATGTTTTGAAAAAAGGTTTCAAAACTTGCCCTCAAGTTTTGGAATTTAAATTTTGATTAAATGGTTTAATTTTGATGTATATTTAAATTCTAAATCCTAATGTGTTGAAATGTTTCAAAACTTGCCCTCAAGTTTTGGAATTTAAAAGTTGATTAAAAGTTTAATTAGGAATGTTAAATTCTAAAACTAGTATAGTTTTGAAAAAGTTCAAATCAAACCCTTATGGTTTTATTAATTAATTAAGGTGTATAATTAATAGAGATTTAATAAATCCATAAAAGTTTAGGTTTACAATTTAATTGAATTGAAAGTATAATTGTTAAATTAGACCACCTAGTATTTTAAAAGTATAAAATACACCCTGTACTATATATATAACATTAAAAGTCTAACATTATATATATATATATATATATATATATATATATATATATATATATATATATGTATGAGTAAAAGTCAGTCTTACCGTTAGTAGGCCTCATTCACGAAGCTGGTCTATAAGGGGTGTTTAAGGAAATTGCCTATAAAATGGCGATTGAATGGGTATCCACTCTTACCCACCGCACTCTTGACTAGTGGAGGGTCGTTAGCCGAACGGGTAGGATAGGACGAAACCTTCCATTATAAGTATAATGAATTATTAAAGTAACTACATGTTTTCATAAAATTCCCAATCTTAGTTACTTAGGCAAAAGTGAATTGATGCAATTCCATGAAATTACACTTTGTGCCCTTGCGAAGACATTAGTGGAGCGTGTGTGGTTTACCGGCACACTAAATGGTTCTAAGCAAAGGTAGCAAAGGGTGACTCAATGTTTGTCATAGTTCGGTGGAGCGTGTGTGGTTTACCGGCACATCGAATAGGTGATTGTAACATGTGAGGGCACCATGTAAGTTTGCATGGTTATTCACACCCGCTTTGTGATCCTCGGCATCCCAGTCACAAACAAAAGGGGCATATCGAGATATAAACATGCCATTGAAAGTTCAATGTATCTCAAAGGATCTAGGAGTTTTCATAGATTTAAAACTTAAATTTCTTTTTCGTTTTTCATGGTGGAAATTAGTGAATCGTCATTCACTTACCTTCAAATATTCTGCAATTAGGGTTACGGCATCCCTCTCCCGAGTTGTAGAATATTGTGTTGGGTCCTAGCCGTAGTATCTCATTTGGGTGATTTGCTAAGGACTCATTCAATCAACTAACTTGAATTCGTTTTCTCCCGTTTTATAGATGTCAAAGTTCGACAACTATGGTCTTCCCAAATCTCGTGGAACAAGCTTTCCACATGAAGATGATATTCCACGATTCGATCGAGGAACAAGAAATCATGCTTCACTTCCTCCACCTCCTCCAATTATTCTCCCTAACCCACAAGTTCAAAGGCTTTAAAAGTTCAAAATCACTCAAGCCCTTTTGGCAAGTAAACATAAAGAAGGAAAGCCGGTGTGTGCACACGTCCTAGGGATGAAGTCACACATTGATAGGTTAAGAATGTTGGGATCCGTTGTCTGTGAGGAGATAGCTGTTGATTGGGTTCTTCAGTCACTTCCTAATTCATATAGTGAGTTCGTAAGAGAGTATTATATGATGAACCGCGACGTGACCCTTATAGATCTCACCTATATGCTTATTGTTGCTGAATCAGCAATGGTTTTGCGCAATAGAAAAGCAAAGTTGATTGGTGAATCTGCCTTCAAGACCTCTATGGATATAGACCATGGCAACGAAAGACATGCTATGATCGAAATGTTTGATCATAAGAGAAAGGCAATGTCTGAAGTAGTTCCATGTTCTGTTCCAAAAGAGTCAATTTGCTTTTATTGCCAAGAGAAAGGGCATTGGAGACGAAGCTGCCCCATTTACCTAAGAGATCTAAGAGATGGGAGAGTCGAAACGTATGGCTCTAATATAGGTAAAATCCATTGACTAACTCTTTTAAGCTCCTATTCTAGATTCTTAATACATAATGTGATAATATTACAAATGATGTTTTGAAGGATCCAAGAAAAGAAAGAAAGCTTAAGGGAAAAAGTGAGCAGAATCTAACCATGAAGGAATGGATTTCGATCGCATTTCTCGAATATTATATTCTTTAGCTACTACTTAGAGTTAGAGTTAGATTGCTAAGAAAGATGTATTAGCATAAGTTTTTCAATGAATTGCATTGTAAGGACAAATTTTTCCGCAATAAAATAAATTTTGATTTTAAATTTTATTTATTTATCCTTGCAATGGCTTGTATGAAAAATTGATGTTAAAATGTTTCTATTATTAACAATAATGGATTTGGTTCTTATTATGTTATTTATGGAAAGTCGAGAATTTACCAAATAGGGAGAGTTTCTCATCGCCCAAAGTTTCAATTGGACAGAAATTTGGAATCACGCAACTTGGTCGCACGATGAATGAGAAATTTCATATTTGGAAATTAGACTAATTCATTGACAAAGTGTCAAGTGAAGGAGTAGGAGATCGAGTACACAAAGTTGTGTGTTGATCAAAGTCCACCATAAGAGTAACAAAGATATTCGTCATGATTTACTAAAGGTTTAGTAAATATGATTATACGTATAAGATTAAGTGTAATTCTGAATTGATTGAAAAAGTTTAAATCAATAGCAGAACGAATAAGAAGAATCAAGTAGGCAGAAAGATAAAAGTTTCTCCATTCTAAGAAGAAGGGAGAGTACCTTTTATGCTTTATGATAGGTCTTAATGATTAAGAACCATATCTCAATTGATCCTCTAAGTGAGTCTTAGTACAATTGTATGTTTAAGAAGAGGAATCGAGGATTGAAGAAATGGTTAAATCAAGAAGTCAATCATACTTCGTTCCAAAACAAGTCTTAGAGTTAAGATTGTGACAATGAGTGACAAGTATTAAAAGGTTTATAACATTCATCAAATGTGTAAAGTTGTGATGTCTTGGATAAGACAAAGACCAACTAGGACCAATTTATGAAGTGTTTGATAAAAACTACACTAACTCTTGAATATTTGTTTGTCAAGAAATGTTTATTGACAAGAGAATCTTATATGACAAGGAGTAAGTGGGAGTCCTAATGGTCTTGAAAGGTTTCAAGAACAAATCAAATAAACCTTAATCGATCATCATTAGCACACGAGTTGAGGTTTACAACCTATCGTGTTGACATTATTTTGTTTCTATGCCGTTCCAATTGAGTTAATTATGCATATGAGTTATATGAGTTCTCATTTGAATGCATAAAAGGCAAGGACCTTGATCAATGGAAAGTATATTGATAAGAAAAAGGTGAGCTGCTTAACTACTTGGAAGACGTGGTGGGCAGTTGTGCTACCATAAGCCAAGAAATCGAGATTAAGAAAGTTCGATCCATATGAGGTTGAATTTGTCGTGAACTTTGGTTTTGACAAATTCACATGGATAGGAACAAATACACCGTTAAATCTAAGTGTCATAAGATTTCCTCCTTCATGAAAATGATTGTGAGGAAATGCTTTCACTAAGAAAGATTTTAAGAAGATAGTGATCGTAAAATTGCATTCTCGAATTCGATTATGGTTACGGTATCCCTTTCCATAATTTGAATTGTGAGGTTTGGCAATTGTTTACACACACATATGAACTATCTAAGGCAAAGGTGTATAAGTTCTAGAAGCCTTGATAAAAGATTATCAAAGCACTAAGTATTAGAAACATGAACTTAAGAAATTCAATAAGCATTGTTTTTCTGGAAGTTAAGACGTTTATGAATACATGTCGAAGCTAGTGGGAGCATAAGTGTTATGTTTTATAATAATCATCAAGATAGTGGGAGCATAAAAGTTATAATTGTATGATTATTAAGGAAAGTATTTCAAGGTTAGCAATATTAATTATAGAAAACAAGAGTCATACTTTGCAAAGTCGCAATAGTTGAAGAGTTGTTTTGCTATAATTAAGGGAGAGAATATTATGCTTCATTTCAAATCTAAAGGATTAGGTTGAGAAATGTTAATAAATTTAGTCAAGGGTACATAGTGTGTTCTTAAAATTTCGATTATGATTACGGCATTCCTCTTCACAATTCGAATTTTGAGAACATAGCAAATAAAACATTATGCGTCGTGTCCCATACGCTTCAGGTATAGGATCGATTGCAAATGCTTTAATGTTTGACCGTTCTAAAATTTTCCAAATGTCAAGCGCATTTAGAGGGAAAAGGGACTAGAATTGGTTTTGACTAAAATAATCAAACAACTATCAAAGGACAATCCAAAGTTGGACAAGGATTGGTCGCTTGTGAGTAGTTGGAAGTATAGTATTGGAAAATATGGAAATGTTTCCGTATTGGATGGACCATATCGACATTATTATGAATAGACAAGATTCTATTAAGAATAAGTTTTCATATGGAAAATATGGGAGCGTGTCCATATTGGGAATTGAATATTGAAAATCTATGACTAGATTAGGAACTTTTATGCAAAAGGATGTTCAAAGGAATGTACTTTGAGTGAGAGACATCATATCTAAGGAATTGTCTTGTAACAATCTCCGATAGAGGACTTTGTAACATCATTGGCAAAAGTCTTTGTGACTTTGGTGCAGTGACATTACGAAAGGATAGTTGCATAGAATGTTAGAATCTAGCATATTCTATAAGTAGCAAGAATTTGATATTCTTTAACTTATGAAAAACGGATTTGGAGTTGTGAAATGAGAATGATTGGAAATGTGCTCAATTTGGTCTATTTCAAAAAGTAAGAACCATAGGTAAACATTGTGTGCATGCTAAGAGCATGGGATAAGTGTAATAATTCAAGTAAGAAGTTGATTACCCGAAACGACAAATAATGAATAATCAATATGGTGATAAATAAAAGGAATTTTATTTATACTCAAAGGTTTGAGGCCATATGGGATTAGTATTATTCTTGTGTTTCACTTTGCATGTTTTGACTTCCAGAATAATTGAGTTTATTAAGAATAATCGAATTATTCAAATGGGCCACAGTCGTTCATATGTTGGAAGTAGATATGAATGAAGACTGTCATGAATTGGTGTGTGGATTGTCTATAAGGTATTAGACATTAGCAAATGTTTGCTGCAACGTTCATGAGTGCTTATGAATGAGAATTTGAGCATTGGATTAAACCCATGCTCACTTGGATCACTCCATGAATTGTATCACGAGTGATTAGTGAGACGATAACATCTTATATTCTTGAAACCGAGATGTGTGAGTTGTATCTTGCAAATCGGTTGGACATTGATAATATGTAAACGCACTAGTAACTTGGTGTTATAAAACATATTGTTGTGTGTGATTCGGTGAGTGAGTGCAAGCAAGCATTGTATCAAATTTTATCCGTTCCTTTTATCCAAGGTAGGATAAAAGCGATATCTTTGGGCCCCTCGATGATTTAGTGATGACAAACGTAAATGCTCGGCCGGGCTGGGGCTAATTTGATTTGTTCAATTAGTCAGTCGTCATAAATCGGAAATCGAGATATAGTGCAGAGAGAATGATTTGAATCATATCTCATATGATATCTAGAATGGAGGAATATATGATCCCTTATCTAAGGACACGCGTATCTAATAGGATCAGAGTTGACAACGGCTTTGGAAAGCTATGATTGCAGATCAGGATCCGAAGTCATACGCAGAATAGTTATTAGACTTATCCAAGTGGGAGACTGTTGGATTAGTGTCTAAGTCCATAAATATTTTGGTATGTACTTGACCCGATGGTGCATGGTCCTTTTGGGTTGCCTTCACCAAAGCAACTTGATAGGATGAATTATGGAGAGAAAGGATTAAATATGATTTATTAATATATTATGGGAATGATATATTAAAGGAGAAATAATATTGTTTAATTAATATTAGTCAATAATTAATTGGTAATTAGTTTTGTGACTAAAAGAGATTAATTAAACTTAAGGGACTGGAATTGTAATTATAAGATAATTGCAATTTGGGCCATGGATTGTCTTAAATCAAGAGGTGGACAAATTCTTATGGGAAGCCCATAAGGAAATCGTCCAAGGGCTTGATTAAAGGAGTCTATGGGTTGCTTAGGGCTTAAGCAACCAAATTAGGGTTTCCTTGTTAGATAACCCTAATAGCCTCACTATATATAGAACCCTTAAGGCTCAAAAACGTGGGGAACTTCTTTTCTAGGGTTAGAACACGTTTTGGGCAGCCTCCATCCTCTCTCCTCTTCATCCTCTTGCTTATGGTGTTTGTGAGCCTTTAGAGGAGTGACACTTGTGACTCTAAGCCTTCCAAAGTCAATTCAAGGAGGAATAGGGATTGTTATTGCTACATAACAATCAAGGTAATATCATAAACCTAATTATATGTTAATATTGATTTCCATATGCTAGAATTAGGGTTTATAGTCTTGGATTCATAGCATGTACAATAGAGAAACCTAGATCCAAGCATTAGGGTTTGTATGAGCACATAGGATGTCTTATGACCAAAACCCATCAATAGGAGGATTATAGCTCGGAGGATCGAGCACGAGTGATTTCCAGGATTCGCGAGTTATCGAGATATACGAGGTGAGTCTTCTCACTATACTTTACCTTGAGTAAGTAATCAGAGTTATGTGACAGAGTATGTGTATGTTATATGTATGTTATGTGTTGTACTGCATGATGTCTATGTGATTTATGCTGTGCATGCTTATAGAGTTGGAACCGGAAGGTTCCCAGAGTTAGAACCAGTGGGTTCACAGAGTAGGGTCTACGGACCCACAGGGTTATAGCCTCGAGTGACTAATATGTGTTATGTGTGGTAATTTAGGGAACTCACTAAGCTTCGTGTTTACAGTGTTAGTGTTGTTTGTTTCAGGTACTAGTGACGACCGTGGGAAGGCGCCGGCTTGATCTGTACACACGCATGGGATTTTTATGATATGTGATCTTGGGATTTTGTATGATGTGAATTGGAGTTTTAAACTTGATGTTTTATGAAAATTAAATGAAAAATGTTTTTATATTTTGCGAAAAATTGTTTTGAAATTTTCGGTGTTACAAGTTGGTATCAGATCCTTGGTTTGAGGGATTCGAGTACACCTTCGGGCGTATTTGAACTCAAACTGAGGATTTGAGAAGTATTTTCAAAAAGAGTAAAAGATTTTTGAAAAACGCAGAGCAGAGTTGTGTGTACGATCAGTCCGCGCCCGAACGGTGATTTCCCAAAATACCCTCATGTTATGTGATATTGATATTGATATGATGTATTCACATGCTAGAATAGGCTAGGTATTCCTATTAGGACTAGAGTGGCCTGATTTGTGATGCCTTAGCCTAGGAAGAGGTGAGCTGCTATGAGATGCTTGAGAGTGAGTAGGTAGCAGTGAGGGGCTTATGAGAGATCTATTAGAGAGTGGCCTATGCATGATAGAGTACTTGGAATTTGGGATTCAAAGAGGAGGACTTGGGGTGTATTCTGATACGGTGCGGACAGTAGTATTGGGCCCGTACTACTGAAAGCACCGGAGCAGTGTACGGCCCAAGTAAGAATCTTTGGAATACCAAGGATCAAGGAGGAATGAGTTGTCGAGTGTGAGTATGCTCGAATGGGTTCTAATTTATCGTATGTTGTATTTCAGAGGTAGATCATGGTGAGGACACGTTTGATGCCTGAGAGCAGTGATACCAGTGATGAGGAGATCCGTCGGATCATCCACGAGGAGGTGGCTGCGGCCATCAGGGCAGAGATACCAGAGATGTTCGGGTCTATTAAGACCACGCTGATTGAGACCTTTGACGAGCGTTATGCCACTCTTTCTGAGGCTGTTGTTGCAGCGGCCACCGCAGCTATTGCTGCCGCGAGGCCGCAAGGTGGTGATGCGTTGCTGTTTCGGGAGTTCAGCAACACAAAACCACCAGAGTTTGATGGGACCCAGGACCTGGTGGCAGCTATGAGGTGGATTTCTGACATAGAGGGGTGTTTCTTCACTTGCTCATCTCCTGAGCATTTGAAGGTTCGGTTTGCGCTGAACCAGCTTCGCTTGGGAGCGAAGGAATGGTGGAAGTTTGTGACGACACATTTTACGCCTGCTGAGCTTGCGGCAGTGACCTGGGAGAGGTTCACTGCCATGTTCCGAGATGAGTACGTTCCCCAGGTGGAGAGGGAGCGTTTGTCCTAAGAGTTTCTGACCCTCAAGCAGGGTACTGAGTCAGTTACACCGATTACCAGGATGTTCCATGAGAGGGCGATGTTCTGCCCTGAGCACGTGTCCACTGAGCAGGCACGTATGAGCCAATATTTGAGTATTTTGAGGCGAGACATTCGGGAGTTCACGGCGAACTCCTCGTACCGGACGTTTGCTGAGCTTCAAGCAAATGCCCGGAAGAGGGAGATTGAGCTAGAGACTCAGGCTAGGGAGGAGGCGGAGTCTCAGGGGAGGGATCGGCGACCGGCACAGTCTCAGCCGGCAGCCAAGCGGGCCAAGCCCGCTGATCCCAAACCAGGGAGCCAGAAGGGTCGCACTTGTGGGAACTGTGGCAAGGGTCATGATGGAGTCTGCAGAGCGGGATCTTGCTACAAGTGTGGCAAGGAGGGGCATATTGCCAAGGACTGCCCCAAGGGGTTTGCGGTGTGTTTTCACTGCAATCAGACCGGACACCGGAAGGCAGAGTGTCCGCAGTTGCGAGGATCATCTCAGGGATCTGCCTCTGCCGCCATCAGAGCTACAGAGAGTCGGCCAGTGAAGGCCGAGGCGTCGAGGGCACGAGGGAGAGCCTTTCAGCTGACCGCGGAGGAGGTCCGTGCAGCGCCCGATGTTGTGGCTGGTATGTATTCTTTCATGTATTTATTTTGATGTTAAGATATTATGCTTATGTTATGTTATGCGTAGGTACTTTTCTTGTGAATTCTGTACCTGCCTTGGTGTTATTTGACTCGGGTGCGAGTCGGTCTTTTGTATCTTTGGCTTTTAGTCAGCATATCAGTGTTAATCGTGAGGCGTTGAGTCGGCCTCTGAGAGTTTCCATAGCTGATGAGAGGGTGATATATGCCACGGAGGTTCTCCGAGGTTGCGTATTCGAGATTTTCCGTGTTGAGTTCCTGATTGATCTGGTTCCTATTGCGATGGGAGATGTCTGTGTCATTGTGGGCATGGACTGGTTGAGCAGATTCGGTGCGGTTATCGACTGCGAGCGTCAGCTGGTGACCATACGAGACCCTAGTGGGGGAGTTCTTTCGGTGTACGGTGAGGGTACACGTTCAGGATCAGCGTTTTGTTCGGCCGCTAGGGCAAGGCAGTGTCTACAACAGGGCTGTAAGGGTTTTGTGGCGTATGTGATGGATACGCGGGTGGATTCCGAGAGGCCGAGTTCAGTAGAGGAGGTTCCGGTGGTGCGTGAGTTCCCGGATGTATTTCTCGAGGAGTTGTCGGGTATGCCTCCTGTGAGGCAAGTGGAGTTCAGTATCGATTTGGTTCCGGGGGCCGCGCCTATCGCTAAGGTGCCCTATCGCCTTGCACCTCCAGAGATGCAAGAGTTATCCTCGCAGCTTCAGGAGCTGCTGGGGAAGGGATTTATTCGGCCGAGCAGCTCGCCGTGGGGAGCGCCTATCCTGTTCGTCAAGAAGAAGGATGGTTCACACCGGATGTGTATTGATTACCGGGAGTTGAACAAGCTGACGGTCAAGAACCGTTACCCGTTGCCGAGGATCGACGATTTGTTCGATCAGTTGCAGGGAACATCTTGATTCTCCAAGATCGATTTGAGGTCTGGAAATCATCAGGTGAGGGTGCGGGATGAGGACGTCCAGAAGACAGCGTTCAGGACGTGTTATGGGCATTATGAGTTTGTGGTGATGCCTTTTGGGCTCACCAATGCCCCGACGGTGTTCATGGATCTCATGAACCGAGTGTGTAGGCCGATGCTGGATCGGTCGGTAATTGTATTTATCGACGACATTCTGGTATATTCGAGATCTAGAGAGCAGCATGAGGAGCATTTGAGAGAGGTTCTCGGAGTTCTAAGGTCGGAGAGGCTTTATGCCAAATTCTCCAAGTGTGATTTCTGGTTGCGGGAGGTCCAGTTCTTAGGACATCTCGTTAACCAGGAAGGGATATTGGTTGATCCGGCCAAGGTTGAGGCGGTGATGAGTTGGGAAGTGCCGAGATCACCCTTCGAGATCAGGAGTTTCCTAGGGTTGGCAGGGTATTATCGGAGGTTCATTAAGGATTTCTCCAAGATCGGAGTGCCACTCACCAGATTGACCCGGAAGGGTGTTGCTTTTTCATGGGGCCCCGAGCAGCAGGCCTCCTTTGAGACACTTCGCCAAAGGTTGTGCGAAGCCCCGGTGTTAGCTCTCCCGGAAGGGATGGAGGACTTTGTGGTATACTGTGATGCATCGATTTCGGGGTTGGGAGCGGTGCTGATGCAGAGAGGGCATGTGATAGCATATGCATCGAGGCAGTTGATGCCTCATGAGACGAGATATCCCACCCATGATCTAGAGTTGGGGGCAGTGGTGTTCGCCCTCAAGATTTGGCGTCACTACTTGTATGGGGTTCGGTGTACGATATACACGGACCATAAGAGTTTGAAGTATTTGATGGATCAGCCCAACCTAAATATGCGTCAGAGAAGGTGGTTGGATGTGGTCAAGGATTATGATTTTGAGATCCTGTACCACCCAGGCAAGGCTAATGTGGTAGCCGATGCATTGAGCCGCAGGGCGGAGAGCACCCCGATGCAGGAGGTATGTTTGAGATTGACCGTGATAGCTCCAGTGTTGGACGCCATTCGTGGGGCACAGGCCGAGGCTGTGCAACCTGAGATGCAGAAGAGGGAACGGGTTGTTGGTTTGGTTTCAGAGTTTGTTACCGATGGTCGGGGGCTTATGACATTTCAGGGGCGTATCTGGGTGCCGTTTGTGGGAGGAACGCGTACCATTTTGATGGAAGAGGCTCATCGGTCGAAATTTTCGATCCATCCGGGGCCACTAAGATGTATTTGGATCTACGAAAGGAGTATTGGTGGCCCTGTATGAAGAGGGATGTCGCGTGGTTTGTTGAGAGGTGCTTGACCTGCCGTAGGGTTAAGGCCGAGCACCAGAGGCCGCATGGTAAGTTGAAGCCATTGGAGGTTCCCGAATGGAAGTGGGAACAGATCACTATGGATTTCATCACCAAATTGCCAAGGACTGCCAGGGGAGTAGATGCAATTTGGGTGATTATGGACAGGTTGACGAAGAGCGCTCATTTCCTTGCTATCAGCGAGAGTTCTTCAGCAGAGAAATTGGCGGAGGTGTATGTGAGGGAAGTGATATCTCGGCATGGGGTGCCGATCTCGATTGTTTCAGACCGTGATGTGCGTTTCACTTCCAGATTATGGAAGAAGTTTCATGAGGAGTTGGGTACTAGACTGCATTTTAGTACCGCATATCATCCCCAGACAGACGGTCAGAGTGAGCGGACGATTCAGACACTCGAGGACATGCTCCGGGCATGTGTGTTGGATTTCGGGGGTAGCTGGGATGCATATTTACCCTTGGCAGAGTTTTCCTACAACAACAGCCATCATTCGAGCATTGGTATGCCACCCTTTGAGCTGTTGTATGGGAGGAGTTGTCGGACCCCCATTTGTTGGTGAGAGGTTGGACAGAGGGTGATGGGTAGTACAGAGATCGTGCTTCAGACGACAGAGCAAATCCAGCAGGTCAGACAGAGGTTGTTGGCCGCTTAGAGCCGACAGAAGAGTTATGCAGACAGACGACGGTCTGAGCTTGAGTTTCAGGTCGGCGACCTTGTGCTCTTGAAGGTCTCTCCTTGGAAAGGAGTGATTCGATTCAGGAAGAGGGGCAAGCTGGGGCCCCGATATATTGGTCCTTTCCGTGTGATCGCGAGGGTAGGCCGGGTAGCTTATCGTTTGGATTTGTCAGCAGAGTTGGGGCAGATTCACAACACTTTTCATGTGTCGCAGCTAAGGAAGTGTATAGTCGACGAGTCGACAGTGGTTCCATTAGAGGATATTCAGGTGGATGCGAGCCTGAATTATGCCGAGAGACTAGTGGCCATCAGAGATCGAAAAATCAAGGTTTTGAGGAACAAGGAGGTACCCCTGGTGTTGGTTCAGTGGCAGCATCAGAAGGGATCAGAGATGACCTGGGAGCCGGAGCGTGAGATGCGTGAGCAGCATCCGGAGCTATTTGCAGAGCGAGACTTCGAGGGCGAAGTCTAGTTCTAGTGGGGGAGAATTGTAACAGCCCGGATTTCCAGGTATCTTTTATTCATAAATTTTTGGTGTTTTGTGAGGGGGCTCGGCGAGTTGGAGCTCAAATTCACCGAATAGGATCGCGGTTCTGGACGCGGGTTCGCGCCTGGACTCAGCGAGTCCAAGGAATGGACTCGGTGAGTCCACGCTGTTTAATGAAACCCTAATTTCCCGGTCCTAAGCCCTATTTAAAGGACCTTATGGCCCTTCATTGCGGCTACCTTGACCTTGATAGCACCAAAGCAGCTGAGGGTTCTTGTGAGTGAGATAAGAGGCCATTATTCACCAAACTTGTATGTATCTACAAGAAAGGAAGGGGAAAGTCAAGCTAGAAGAGTTGGGGAGCTTGGATCTACTTCCATTTCGTCAAGGGAAGCTTCTTGAGGTATCATTCAGAGCTTATTTCCGTTTTTTTGTTGATATGGTCAAATCTAGGGTTTCTTCATGCCTTGTTTGCTTTGTAATTGAAGTGTGAGAGGTCCCATGGGGATATGGTACCTAGATCTGGACCTTAGCAGGTCCAGAGAGTCCCAAATGCCATGCTTTATGTCCTTCCTTTTGGGTTGGAGACTAGGGTTGCCATCTTAGAGGTCATTTCTTCAAAAAGAGCCTTGTAGGTGTTGCATGGTAGCCAAGACTGTGACTTTACGTGATGAATGAGCTTAGGAGGGCCAGATCTATGAGTTGATGGAGCAGATCTGACCTCAGAAGCGAGATTGAGTTGATGCATGGCATGGACTCGCCGAGTCTGAAGAACAGACTCTGCGAGTAGCATGAAGATTGTCCTTAACCACTCAGCGAGTGGTCCTGCTGAGTTATGGGTTGACTCAGTGAGTCAGGGAGAGTTAGAGAGGGTTGACAGGTGGACTGAGTCGAGCTGGAACTCGCCGAGTTATTCTTGAGACTCGGCGAGTTGATTCGTGGTGGCCCCGCGATTCATGCCAGGTGGAACTCGTCGAGTCAGGGGAGTACTCGACGTGTCAAGAGAGGATCCTAGGGAGTCAGTGAACACGTATAGACTCGCCGAGTCGCCCTAGTGCACTCGCCGAGTCCGGTTAAAGTTGACCGTTGACTGTTGACCAGAGTTGACCAGTGTTGACTTGATAGGGGTAGTCAACCTTAGTGGTAAAAGTGTTAATTAGAGATATATGATGTTATATGAGGATTATAGCTCGGAGGATCGAGCACGAGTGATTTCCAGGATTCGCGAGTTATCGAGATATACGAGGTGAGTCTTCTCACTATACTTTACCTTGAGTAAGTAATCAGAGTTATGTGACAGAGTATGTGTATGTTATACGTACGTTATGTGTTGTACTGCATGATGTCTATGTGATTTATGCTGTGCATGCTTATAGAGTTGGAACCGGAAGGTTCCTAGAGTTAGAATCAATGGGTTCACAGAGTAAGGTCTACGGACCCACAGAGTTATAGCCTCGAGTGGCTAATATGTGTTATGTGTGGTAATTTGGGGAACTCACTAAGCTTCGTGCTTACAGTGTTAGTGTTGTTTGTTTCAGGTACTAGTGATGACCGTGGGAAGGCGCCGGCTTGATCTGTACACACACATGGGATTTTTATGATATGTGATCTTGGGATTTTGTATGATGTGAATTGGAGTTTTAAACTTGATGTTTTATGAAAATTAAATGAAAAATGTTTTTATATTTTGCGAAAAATTGTTTTGAAATTTTCGATGTTACAAAGACTGCTTTTAATTAGAAAATATAGGATTTTCTAGAAAGGACTCTAATACACTGTAGACTCTAAACTACTACTTTTTATAAAGTTATTTTGGATAAAATGCTTACTTACACTAATGACACAAAATACTTATGAACTCACCAACATTTATAAAAAATGCTGATACTCGCTTTCAAAATAACTTGTATTCTCAAGTCATCAATAGACAGGTACATCTCAGGAGCTGTTGTTGAAGACAGTTTAGTACCGAGCTGCATCTATACTAGTTTATGTATTACTTTAATGCCTCTATGAAATGTAACTTATGTAAAACCACTACTATTAATGCAATGGTTGTTGTACTTTGATTACTATACTGCATATGTTGTGATACTTGACATGACGTCATCCACCCCAGAACGTTTCCGCCGTTCCGGTTTTGGGGTGTGACATTGATCCTTATGTATTAAAGTTTATATTTTTATTACATACTATTGAGTTTATATAGTCTAGATGACCAATCTGATTATGTTTGTTTGAATCATAACTCTTTTATGACCATTATATTATAATTACTAGTGATGGACCAAATCTCAAGGTTAGGTAAAAAAAATAATGAACTTTAATGTGTAAGAATGCATTAGATGACCATTTTGTGCTTCAATTAATTATCATGATCATTGAGATTAATTACTAGATCAACTCTTGCATAATACAAACTAATACCATTTATTTTGATAGTTAATTATATGACCATTGTGTTAGTTTTCCTTGTAATCATTATGGTTAGTTAATCGGACAAAGATAACTAATTAATATAGGAATCATGAATCGGTAGACAACGAACTAAATCTATTGCACTTATGACAAATCAACTAACATCGACGGTGAAGTCGAATCTAAGTAAAAGTACCTTAAGAATCTTGTTTTTAATCCAATCACTAGTTTTGTTTGTTTCGTTTTAGTATCGTTTAATTCAGTTTAGACAAAATTCCCCTTTAACATTTCTGCTTTTAGTTTAACTAGTATCTAAATATTTTTAAATAAAATCATACGTGTTTCACCTAGAGTTCGACAATCAGTCTTACCACAACTATACTATTATATGATTAGGTACCAAATTATATCAAAACCAATTATAAATTTTCAAAATGATTATAAATCACACATCATACTACAAAGATATTATTGACTCGATTTGGAATGGAAAAATGTTCAAATGCAAAGATTCACATGGCCTACTGAACCAGATTAAGTCGATTGACAAGCCCGTAGTGGTGTAACGCCTGGTTCCAACCTTCCAAGTATCTTTATTTATTTATTAAGGAAAATAAGAAAGAGGATTTTGGGGTGGAATCGACTTTGTGATGCAACCTGATCGTGGCACACACTAGCTTAATAAGTCACAACATACCTTAAGTGGTTCTCGATGTATCGACGCCATAGCCCAATACCCTAGGACTTAGGTTTTAAACACTATTTAAGGACACCCTAGCCTCCTTCCACATTCTTGAGTTTTTGTGCAATTTGGTGTGAAGCTTTAAGAAGAAGCAAGTAGTTTTGGTGCAAATGAAGATAAATCCAAAAAGTTCCAACCTTCTTGTCATCTTAATAACCTTTATAAATGTTAAAGTTTGCATCTTTATAACCCTATAGTCGTAGATCTAGAGTTTTAGTCACTTTGGTCCCTTATTTGTATGATTTCCTTAGATTTTGGAAAACTCTAGGTTGGTGGGATGCTTTGGATGGTCTTTTGGACTCGGTGTGGTTAAACGAGTGCATGTATATGCTCTATTTGAATCATGCAAGAAAACCTTAGCCTTTTAGGGTTGTTTTAGATTTAGGGTTTGTGCTTAACATGTTAGGGGTTTGCATGTTTATAAAGTTTAAATTTTTATCCATCATACACCTCCCAACATGGTGTCTGAAAGGTTATAGCCTTGATATAATGGATTAAGAACTTAATAAGAAGTGGTTGTTCTCCCCATGAAGCACACCGCGACCAAGGCTTGGTCGTAGCACGAAGCTTGGTCTGGTTCGCGACTATTTTGGACTATAGTGGTAGCGATGTGGCCAAAGGCTTTTTAACTAGTTTGACTTTTGGTCAAACTTTGATGGACATGTAGTTTTGGACCGAGGTTTTGTTGGGTTATGAGGATCTTTTAGCCAAAAAGGCACGCACAACGGAAGCATAATATGTGTGTGTGTGTGTGTATATATATATATATATATATACACACACACTAGTCGTTACTCACACAAAGCGGCAGCGACGAATAGTTTCTAGGTGATGATTAATTAATTTTGTTGAATAGTTTCCTTACGATTATCAGATCAAACCATACAAACCATTGACTAAACCATATAATCGTGTGTGGGTATTTGGTTAAAGTGGGTGACAAATGAATAGTTTGTTTAATCGAGATTTGAGTATTTGTTATCTAGTTGTTTGATTTGGTTTATTTTGTAAAGCATGTAATATTGACATCTATTTTTAGCTTCTTTTTTTTTTAATATATACATACGAAATTTACATCTATTTGTAGTTTGTTACAAGTTTAAAAACCCATTTAACATTTAACTAATATACACTTTAGAAAATGATATAAATCCAATCATTATCCATAAATAAGTATAACTACAACATAAGGTATACAAACACTAATAACTAATAATTAATAGAATCACATTTGTCCATCCATATATAATCATCATACATACTTATAAAGCTAGCATTTTTTCTTGAATCACATGCATTTGAAACCCCCTTTTTTAACTTCCTCAAGCCACATTCATTTGAAACTCCCATGGCTTTTCAATTTCTTTCTAATAATGATTATAATTTTGTTAATAAGATTAAATAAATATTAAACCTAAAGTATAATCATATATAAACTAAATTTTAATATTAAAAGAATATATTTACTTCTACTTATAAAGTTTTTTTTTTTTTTTTTAACTTTTAACATATTATACTTAATTTATTAGTTTTAATATATTGTTGGATATAAGCCATTATCATTTTAAAGCTACAACTTTTGAACAATTTGTATAAAATACTTAAATTACAAATTTAAATATAAAATTACAGGATTAACTTAAATATAAATTTTAGTTTAACTTAAACAACCCAATGAATATTTTGTAAATAGTTAAAAGTGATAAATTGTAGTATCTTTCTAATAATAATTATACGTTGGTTAATAAGGTTAAATAAATATCAAACCTAAAGTATAATCATAAATAAACTAAATCTCAATATTAAATTAATATATTTACTTCTACTTATAAAGTAATGTCTTTAACTTTTAAAATATTATACTTAATTTATTAGATTTAATATGGTGTTATATATAAACCATTAACAATTTAAACCTACAACTTTTGAACAGTTTAGACAAATTATTTAAATTGTTAATTTAAATATAACAATATCCTGTCAACTTAAATATAAATTTCAGTTCCACTTAAAAAACTCAATGAATATTTTGTAAATAGTTTAAAGTGATAAATTATAGTGCTAAATGCAAAAACTAAATTACAGTATAAATTTAACAAAAATATTTGTATAATCGTTTTTGTTACGCGTTTGGTCCCTATTGTTTGTTTTTGTCCCTAACTTATTTTTTTAACTCGGAAGTCCTATTGTTTGTTTTTGTTAAGCGTTTGGTCCCTACTGTTTGTTTTTGTCACGCGTTTGGTTCATGTCTTACCTAAAAAAATATATTATTTAAATAGAAAAAAATGGTGGGATAGGTAAGGTAAGGTGAGGGGTGAGGTTGGGGGTGTGTTTATTTAAATAAATTAAAAAAATCAAGGGCAAAATAGTCTTTTTAGATAAGTCAGGAGCCAAGTACGTAACAAAAACAAACAGTATGGACCAAACGTGCAAATTAACCTAAACCATAAGGACCATGTAATTTACTCTAAAATTATGTATTACAGTTGATGAAAATTTTGTGTTACAACTTTTTCATGACTTCAATAAAATTTTGAATAATTTACGGCATATGTAATCTAAATTTCATAATATAAAGAATATAAGTAGGAGTTTAAATTGTTCGATTACAACCACAACATATATATTACGGGGATTTCAATATAAAAGATATGACGAAATTATGTTATAAAACAAGCTCATGATTAGCAAACACAACACACATTTAACTTTATGCCATGCTTCAAAATATTCATTTTTTCTAATATTTCTTTCTTCGTTTGGTTGCAATAATTCAATCACAAATAAAAGTAGCGCTGCCATATTTTTCAACTTTGACCAACAACACGATCTTTCTTCACCTTACCATGCTTTTTTCAAGAAACCATCTCCCTTAAATATTGTGACTCCCGTATCGCAACACTAATAAAATTAAAAACAATTTTCTTATCTCTTAAGGTGGTTCAGGACAGATCGGACTTCAACAATATACTATCCCATCTTTACAAACACCGAAGAAAATAAAACATTAATACACAAGCTCATATACAAATCGCAATAATTTATGTACAGAAACAGATTGAGACAAAATATTATACATGTCAACAGCATTGAGGAAATGAAAAGATTAGTGAGAAAACATGAGCTACATCCATGGATATTCATATGCCTTCATCTTTCGGGTCCACCGTCTAAATTTTCTCTCATATAGAGACCTCTAAACACACACAAATATCTAATAGCAGAGATGAAATTTTTTTCTTATGTAATAGCCTGAGAATGTCATGGGCATGAGCAAGCCCAGTTCGTTTTTGGATCCCATTTCGTTGGCACGATATCACATATGATAACTTCATATCCACCACTGCTTAAATATTCTTTCATTGTTTAAATATTCTTTAGTGTTAGAGAAAATATATAATTTAAGCACAGTCATGATTAATACCATGAAAAAGCTAGAGGAACAAAGGGTATTGCTTATACTTACCATTGTCTTTTTCCATGCCTACATTTTCACCAAGAAAATGACTCAATTAGATGATGACATATACATATTCTGTAAAATTATAATTGCTAATGTCCCTATCTTGACAAAAGATTCAACTGGAGTCTGTAGGAGTCCAGTTGTAGGTGGAGGTCCTTGTTTGAAGTATGGACTTCAACTGATTTCCCATACATTTCATCCAACAGGTGGAGGTCATTGTTTATGAGCATTGCTTGTAAGAACTTGACTACTACAATGAAAAGATTAAGTGAGGTTTGAATCAAGAAACTATACAATATGAGTTCCCTCCAGAACTGAAGAAGCCATAAACTAGGGCTTTACATGGATCAAAAGACTTAAGATTTAAAGAAAAATATTTCACCCATATGACTCTGTAAAAGGTAAAAGTTTTGTAATATATTTTGTGTAATAACAACTATACAAAAAAGATAGATTATTATGCATTAATGTTATATGGTGAAGTAAAAATAGCCTTGATTAACACATACCTTGCAATTAGTGAAGAGAAAGTGACCCTAATGCTTGTGGAACTTCACAATATGCATAAAATTTACATGTATTTAGAAGCATCTAGTACCTAGCAAAGAAGCTAAACTCATTTCAGCTGCAAATCTAAACACCGAAAGTCATATTGAACTACAACTTATAAAATACCTATATACGCAAAGGGAAATTAGAAAATACAACTTACCCATTGACACTTGTATTTCTTGAAACCTTCATTAAACCTGCAACCAAACCAAACCAACAGAAAAAACAGTAAATGTTACATGAAATTACCATGTTCTTTGATTTGTTTACAACCTTCGCAAACAGATACAAACAAATAAAAACAAAATCAACATCAGAGGGGATGTCAAAACCTAGCAACCTTCATTACGGTGTTTCTTCATCTCCCATTCCTCGTTCCATTTCCCTCGTTCTCCTATTTTAATCCTTCAAAACCAATGAAGATAATTATGGCTTCAAAACAGGAAATGTATCTGAAAAGGATCGAGAGAAGGGGGTTTATAGGGGATTGATTGAGAGAAAGGGGACTGATTGAGAGCAAAAGGGGATGGATTTAAGGGTGTCACCGGGATGAGGGTCCGGTGGTTGTTGCTAATTTGCGTGAGTTTTAAAACAAAACTTGGCCAGGTGCGATTATGTGTGTAGGCGTCTTGAGTTTTTAGAGAGAGACGACTGGTGCCATGGTGGTGTTGGGGGGAAGTAACAACAAGGTTGAAAAATAAGAAGCAGGGATATATTTTAGGTTCTCCAAGTGGTGAGACAACATATATATGGGAAGCCGACGCAGATTCGAGGGATAGGCGCCTAGTTGGGGGAAGGGGTGCGATCTTTATAAGTTCCCATTTGACTGGCGTAGACCTCGGAAAGTTTGAAATTTGAGCGTTCCACAATATATGGTCTTTGATTTATGCATAAATGACTTGCAACCTTAGCTTTTAAA